>NW_017387251.1:1200000-1575404 GCF_001651985.1 Fonsecaea erecta | reverse complement strand
TAGACTATAAGAGGTTTAATATTAGTAGAGTCGTTATATATCGGAGTTATAGTAAGACTCTACTAGAGCCTTATACCTACTCTCTTAATAGTTATAGGATCTAGCTAGATCCCTCCTATTCGGCGTAATCCGAGGGCTTCGGGATGGTGCCGTAACAATATCTATTCTCTTGATAGTTGTGGAATCTAGCTAGATCCCTCCTATTCGGCGCAATCCGAGGGCTTCGGGGTGGTGCCGTAACACTCACCTACCTTAGGTCACCCTAACTCACCTAGCTTCCTCTGCTCACCCTTAGCTCACCCTATATCTTTTGCGTGAAGTAGACATAGTATCTGACTGGCTGATATAACGTAGGGGCTAGTAACGCGAGCGCGCAGTAACGCGCGACATCGCGTTCCTTAGTCCTAGCTAATTATTCTACTAGGCCCGTAACGACGTCTATATTACATTTTATTCAATTATTTACTCACGTAGTTATCTAAATTTCTGCTCTAGCTACTTGACGCACACTAATCGCCACACTGAGATGAACCTATCATCGGCACCATATCGATACGAGTGTACATCGGTATCAAGTTCCATAGGACAATCGAAATCGACAGATTATCGAACAATTGTCAGGAAGAGGTCCACAGCCCCTTGGGGATCGCCCAAAAAGACTAAGAATCCTGTCATTTCATGACAGATCTTGGACCTCTTAGCTTATATGCTTGTCATTCATGACAACAACTGTCGCGCTTGCTGACTTCCTGCGGCTCCGAGACAGCCTGTGTGCGGCGTGACCTCGAGAAATGGGGCGTCATTACTCTATCTCCTTAAGACCTAATGCAGGAGATATTTGAAATAATTCGTTCATGTTAGCTCGTGGTTATCGAATTGAGCGAGAAGGGCGTTAGTCTAGGCATTGAATCCGACTACGCCTATACGTACGCCATCCCGATAATCACTATTACCCGTCAGGGCTCTGATATCTCTAACACGTTACGCGGTATTTCTCAGGCGGTGTACCTTTACGGGGAGGCAGTGGAACTGCGGGAATTTTTTCAGCACCTCGAGATAATAGAAGGACCTGATATTAAAATAGCATTGGCGACGATACTACACCTGACGTAGACCCTTCTCCCTTAGTGCTGGGGGCGAAATCCTCTTTGTAAAGCTATATATCTCTTCGTATCTACTCGCGCCGGTAGCCTATAGCTAATAGGCTTCAATGATGGATTATGATCATCGCGCATTTACAAATACTATAACTGCCGACACCTAACAGTCCTTACCCTAAAATAGGTCTCTCTCCCGCCTTCTAGAAGACTATTTTGTCTTTCGTTTCCTATCCAAAGCTAACGGTCCTAATAAGTTATAGGATAACGACGTAGGATTTAGTTATCCACTTCGTTCGAATTCTCCTCCTAACCGTTATAATATTCCTTCACGGGGTTCTATTCTATCTCGCGTTGATAAGAGACGCCGTTAGTACCTAGATATTAAGGTCGAAAATCTATCTTATAATACTAGTTCTCTTGGCTATTATCCGGCGATTTCAGAAAACGGAGGCTTCGAGAAGGATAGTTATATAAAGCGAAGCTATACTAACCGAACCGATAGACATTATAGAGCGATTATAGCGTCTAAGCCTATAGAGGTATACTTGAGAGTTACGGCCGGCGCTTTATACTCCGTGCTAACCGCCTCCATACGAGATAGTAATAGTTAGGTTAAAGAGTCCGAGAGCTCGACCACTGCATCCGCCAAATCCGTGATGTGCCTAACCACCAGCGCTTCCTACTGGGAATGACACGACAGGAACTCCAAGACCTGGCTTCCGAAGGCCCGATCGTGGTGGTCAACATCTCCGACATCAGGAGCGATGCGGTCGTGGTGACCCGGTCGGGCATCCAATCCATCTTTCTGGCTGACTTGACACGCACAGAAGTAATGGCCTGGCTCCGAGAAGGTCTGACAGTATTTACGCCACATGAGACACCAGTAGATCGCGGTAAGAAGAACAAAAGGTACATCCACTTTCTCCACTGGCTGTGGGAGAAATGTGTGCGGCAGGTACTGCTGGTAGTCTACCAAAGTGTCAACCTCACGTCAGGCTCGCTGCCTCGCATCTGGTGGATCGGTGTCGGTGTCGCCAGCTCTCTGCCGTTTCATGCCGCCGGTGATCACTCGGACGGCTCATCTGATAACACGCTCAGTTGGGCCATTTCCTCATACACCCCGACCATCAAAGCACTCGCCCACGCCCGCGGGCGGCGGTCGACACTTGGACGAGATCGCACGACCAAGCCTCATCTATTAATGGTGTCGATGCCCACGACGCCCGGAGAAAGAGCCCTTCCTGGAGTGACCCAGGAGATCTGTGCCATACAAGAAGCCACTAGCACTGCCTTTTCCCACGAGTCCTTGGTCCACACGGACGCTCGATCGGTGCTGGCGCGCCTTGAGCATTGTGATATGGTGCATTTTGCCTGTCACGGGACCTCGGATGCCCTCGGCCCATTTAACAGCAGTCTGTCATTGCAACATGACCCATCGGAGGCCGCAACAGTTGACCCTCTGAGTGTGCAACAGGTCTCGAATGCGAACCTCGGCCGGGCGTCGATTGCCTATCTATCGGCGTGTTCGACCGCCGAGAATCGCGCCGTACGGATGATGGACGAGGTGATCCATTTGGCGAGCGGGTTTCAGGTGGCGGGGTTTGGCCACGTTGTGGCGGCCATGTGGCCCTCCGTCGATGCGGCATGTGTAGAGATGGCAACGGGCTTTTACGGGCAACTGAAGGACGGCCTTGGAGAACGAGACACGGATCGCGCGGTAGCAGAGGCTGTTCATAAGGCGACCATGCAGGTTCGGTCGAGGTTGAGGAGAATCCCGCTCAGTTGGGCACCGTACATTCATTTCGGAGCCTGAGTTGAACACTGGACCACGTAAGAGGCCTGTGACTAGAGTTGAGGGATACGGCCGAGCGGTGCATGGTACTATGGGCGCAAAATACGGTGCAGCATAGGTTGTCTAATGATGTCAGGCCAGCAAGGAACTCACGGAGCATGACCGAATTCATTCGGAATGACGGGCCATTGGGAGGATGCCTTTACCAGATAGCTCCGTCAGACGGTGGTCGTTACAGTATGGCAGTGTAGTTAGATCCTGTTTTTGGGAACCGCGGCTGAATTTAGTGGAGTAGGTCCACAGACTGTGCCAGATGTACAGTCAAGCGCGACGATCTGCTGAGGGATGACAGAGGTTGTGGCGATCCTGGACTGCAGTCAACGCCAATTACAATTTCCGATGATGAAGACGCAGAGGACCGAACGGTGATAACGATTTCAGATGGCAAAGACACGCCGGACTCATTGAACATCGGAAATGGAAATGAAGGTGTGCAGCCTCACGCTCCAACTTCGACTGTGCAGCACGATGTGACCCGTAGCCCTCTGAAGCGTCCTAGAACGGAAGAGTCTGTGTTCGCCCCAAGAAAGAAAATTCAACTCGAGCAGATGATAGTGGATGAGGCTGTGCACTCTCTGCGCCAAAGACGACAGAAAGAATGAGGTCCAAGCCGCCCTTGAGGCCGACACTCTAGTCACATGTTGACCGCGGGTCCGTGCCTCTTACGAAACTGGAGGGTGGCTATCATCGATCATCGTGAGCCAGGTCTTCTGGCTCTTGCTTTGGCGGCTCCTTGCCCACGGTGTGGGTATACGTTTTGCGGGGTAAAGATGCACAGACAGACCCCTCACAATCAAAGGGCCCAAAGCGTTGGTGAACATCCTCAAAAGAGTTTACACCCACACACCAACGTGGACTTGTGCTCTAAGCGGAAGTAGATGGGTAAAAGCTGTGAAATCAGCCGGGACCCAGTCTTACGCGCCTTGCCGCAAAGACCCTCGATGTAATAGGCAGTCATATAAGGGCCTATATCTCACACGGGAATTCCGACCATGAGACCCATTTCTACCGATGAGTCTCTCCCAAGCTTGCTGCCGGGTAAACGTCAAGGATGAAGGATCTGAAGGTCATTGTCGTGGGCGGCGGCATAGGAGGTCTCTCCACGGCGCTGGCCCTCGCCACAGACGGTTATGAAGTCACTGTGCTCGAGGGCGTGAAAGAATTCCAAGAGGTGAGCAGCAAGGAATACCACTTTTGCCCCAGCATCATTTCAGCTCACTTCCTCCCAGTAGGCGCGGGGATTCGCGTCCCTCCAAACTCTTCGCGCCTGACCCGCAGCTGGGGCGTCGATTTCAGCAAGATCAAGAAATCAACCGCTGGCGGCCTCCGCTTTTTGGACTGGAAAGGCGAGGTACTCCTCGACATTCCGTACGACGACGTAGAAACCAGATACGGAGCCCTATACTACTTCATCCACCGGGCCGACCTGATCAAACTGCTGGTGGACACGGCGTCCCAACACGCGAATATCACCCTGAAGATGAACAGCAGAGTCCAGGACTACGACTTTGACGCACCCGCCGTCACGCTTGCCACCGGGGAACACCTCATAGCAGACCTGGTCATCTGTGCCGATGGGATCAAATCGGCCGTCCGAAACATCATCAACGACTCGCCGATCGAGCCCCAAGACACAGGCGACATAGCGTATCGAGTCCTCGTACCGGCCGAACCTCTGAAAGCCGACTTATCCACGCAACACCTGTTCGAAAATGTCTGGGCCATGCACTGGCTGAGGCCGAAAGCCCACGCGGTCGGCTACCCGCTCCGGGGCGGCGAGCTCTACAACATCATCATCGACATCACCCACGCGACCGACGTAGGCAAACCGATCGTCGACGAAGAATGGCGCTCCCAAGCCGACAACACAGAGCTAGTCTGGTGCGAGCCCGTCCGCAAACTGTGCGGCCTGACCGGATCCTATCTCAAATGGAAACTCGCCGACTTCGACCACCTGCAAAGATGGGTCCACCCGAGCGGGAAGGTCGCTATCCTGGGCGATGCCTGCCACCCCATGATGCCGTACGCGGCACAGGGAGCGGCGTAGGCGGTCGAAGACGCCGCTACCTTGCAAGCCGCTCTCCGCCACTTCGACGACCTCGCCAGCGCGCTGAAAGCGTACGAAACGCAAAGACTCCCCCGCGCGACGCACGTGGCCCAGAACACGAGGATCCTGCAGGCCTGGTGGCACCTGTACGACGGGTCCGAACGGGACAGGCGAGACGAGATGATGCGGCACGACGACCTCGACAACCCGATCCTCTGGGCCAACACCGAGCGCAAGGATTGGTTGTTCGGGCACGAAGCCGGCAAACTCGCCGCGACGGAGGAGGACTTGCGGCCTCCTGCGCTGGCGCCGTTGCCGTCGGAGGACTCCAGAGTGTATAACATCAAGGATAGCGATCTGAGGAGGAAATTCAGGGGCATGCGCGAGTGGGACCGCGAGGATGGGTCTTAGTTCGAAGCACGACGGAGCGACGATAGATGGAGAACGTATAAATATCACAGATGTACTCGAGTATTTCTATTCTCTGGCGGGCCTGCTAGGCGGACTGAAGCTGGGTGGCTATACTGCGATACCACAAGAGTGGCGATGCAGAACTGCAATTCCGTAGATATGGTGCCAAATGAGTTTGTGAACCTACGCCCGTATGCCCCTTACAAACACTTCTAGGGAGATGCTAGTAATGTCTCTTCCGTTGAGCACTTCCAGCTGTCACGGCCCTCTCATGCTTCATCTAATAGAAGTCCAACTGTAGTGCCTGCTTTGGAATCTTCACATCTTGTTCCTTTCGGTACTTGCCCCGGTGCGGCTGAGCACGCAGAGTTCTGGCTGTTGAACGCAAGTATTCCCCCCATGACCGATAGCACGTCCAAAGTACGCGATGACCTCCCTCAATGACATATGGCCCGTTTTTGATGCACAAGACTTAGACCATCACCTTCAGGTATTCTTGTTTTCGCAAACTGACACTGGTGCCATTGTATACAGAAGCAGACCTTTGCGTGTGTCCACCACGGCGAACAGACCAATTCATGTTGCCCGACGTTGATCGCTGGCGGGTGAGCAAGAATGCCAGTGCCAGCCGTGTCAAATGAACTATGGGCAGGATCTCCTGCCTTCTCGAGAGTGTCGCTTTTTGCGCCTGCTCAAGTACGGGTGCTCGACGTTTATGCGACTCAACTCCCGTCGGAAGAGACCCAAAGAGAGGGGGAGAGTGATGCTTCTTTTGTGCTGATCTCGAGCACACCTAAGCGCGGTGGGCAATCACCCGTACCTTGCATTTTCGATCTCGTCGTCGAACCACGCCGGAGGCACGCCATAATTGATCACGGTGCTCTTGACCTTCGTATAACTCTCGTAGGCTTCGATACCGTTCTCCTTCCCCATTCCACTCTCCTTAAACCCTCCCCAGGGCGACGAGAGGTCGTTCAAGTGATGCCTGTTGATCCAGACAATATCTGCATCAATCTTCTCCGCCATCCGGTGTGCCTGTGCGAAGTCGTTCGTCCAGACCGAAGCGCCCAGTGTAAAGGGACTGTTATTGGCGATGCGTATCACTTCATCCTCCGACTCACACTTGATGAGCGTAATGACGGGACCGAAGACTTCGTTATAAGATAAATCGGACCTATGGCGGGTTTCAATAATAGTAGGCTGGAAGAAAAACCCCTTGCCGGCCACCGTCGTCGCACTACCGCTATAGATGACCTTACCGCCTTCCTGGACGGTACGATCCACGAATGCGACACATCTCGCTTAAGCTACTTAAGAGATAACTACCCCGATCTATATCTACGGTTCTTGAGGGTCGCCTATTCGTAGGGCTTTAACTCTCCTCTCCAACAACTCCGCAAAGCGATTATAAATGTCCTTATGCACTAGCAAACGACTTCCCGTTACATATATCTAGCCACTTATAATGAAACTGGCGAAAAGCGCCGCCCTAACGGCGTATTTAATATCTAGACTGGCGAGAAGGCATACGGGGGCCTTTCTACCTAGCTCGGCTATAATCGGGATTATATATTCTCTAGCTGTCGGCGTAATAGTCTTATACGTGGTAATCCCGCCCGTCAAATTAATCTTAGCCACCGCGGGATTCTCGCACAAAAACTTACCCGTGTCGCGCCCGTAGCCATACACGATCTGTAACGTCCCGTTAGGTAGTCTAGCCTCCTGGAACAAAGCTCCGAGCCTCACCATCGATAACGGTGCGAGCTCGGATAGCTTTACTACCACGATATTGCCCGCCGTAAGCGCAACTGCGGTCTTCTTCGTCGCTATCAGGAGCGGATGATTCTAGGGTGTGATCTGTACGACTACGCCCAACGGTAGGCGGGTGAGGGTATTCACGACCGGTCCCTTAAAGGGCGTGACCTGACCCTTATGAACGCGGGCCAGCGAGGTAAAGTACTCTAACCACTCCGGAATCCGTGCTAACTGTACGCGCATCTCCCGGATGGGCCGACCTATCTACTACGTTTCCAGCTCCACGAACTCCGGGATTCGCGAGCGTAGGAGGACCGCAGCCTTGAAGAGCACGGAATATCGCTCTGAAGCGTCTGAACGGGACCACTTGCCGTGGCGGAATATGAGCAAAGAGTCGGAAATAATGGTGTCGACAGCTTCGCGCGACGTGGTGTCTACGGTGCCGATCGTCGCCTCGGTCGCTGGATTGACTATATGGATTCTTTCGGCACTTGGAGGCGTATGCGCGCCATTGATCCAGTTCGAGGTGTGAAGTAAGTCGGGCATGATTGGGGAAGACTGAAATTGAAACGTTCGAGGGACCACAGTGAAGTCTTTCCTGCAAAGGCTGGAACTCAATCACCAGTGACGGCTTGTACGCCGATATTGCCGACGTACAATTTCTCAGGCTTCAAGGGGACCTGGTCCAGTCGACGGACGACAGCATGGCAGCTCGATCGCGTAATCTTTGGAGTTTTAAAAAAGTCCAAGATTTGGGGAGAGCACGTGATCATCTTTGGCAGCCTGCATCCGGCATATAGAGTATGGATGCGTGGAGGAAGCGGAAATATGCTGACTTTGAAGCCATTATCGAGAAAGGAAAGGGCAGTCTTGTAGAATGACTAAGAGCCAAGTCAAGGAAAATGGAGCTGGGCGACCGATCGAAGATGATCGAGCTGAACTTGCAGTGAGCCACAGTTTCCCACAAGGCTAGGGTAAGTCGACGGCAAGCTCACTCTGCCATCCACATTTTCCACAGATATACTTGCTCCTCGAATTGTGCAGACACTATGGCAGGAGATATAGTTACTCTGCACTGGCAATCTCTTCGCTATCGGCATATCCATACCTTCCCCAGATGTATCCAAACGAGTTACAGGGATCTTCCATGTGGGAAGACAAAGTCAAATCCCAATCCTCAACATACCCTTCGGCGATGACGAGCCCTGGATCAAATCTACTAGACTTTGACAGCGCTGTCGTAGGAAGAATTGGCACCTCGATCAACCGGTGATCCTACTGCCAGGTAGCACGACTGGTTAGTCGGGTCAGTCGGGTTAAGCTGCAATATACTTGCTGTGCATGCCCCATTCTGCGAGCACAGTTCTACGCATGCTTCGAAGTCGCCTGAAAAAGGCTCGTAAACAGCACTTATACTGCCGTAGTACAGAACGCCGCAATACGGGGTGAACTGATCGCCATTGGTCGTGGTGAAAGGGTTGGTCTGTTGCGCGCAGTCTCCGGTTGGGGTCGCTGGCGTAGTCGCAGTCGTAGTTGTAGTGGTGCTGCTCGTAGTTGAAGGCGTGGTGGATGTCGTGGTGGACGAGGTCTCGGACGAAGTTGAAGTCGTGGTGGATGTCGTGGTGGACGAGGTCGCGGACGAAGTTGTTGTGGGCGAGGCGGAAGTCGTGGTCGAGGTGGACGAGGATGTTGTGAGGACGACCGATGTCGTGGTTGATGCGGAAGTTGTACTAGACGACGAGCTAGTGGAGGACACGACAGAAGAGGTCGTAGTAGCAGGAGAACTGGATGTCGTTGAAGTGGTGCTCGTGGTAGTACTCGAGGGCGTGGACGTAGTTGAAGTAGTACTAGAAGATGTCGACGTGCTCGAGGACGAAGTCAGGCTGGACGTAGAGACAGATGACGTGGTTGCACTGGTACTCGCGGTAGTACTCGATGAAGTAGTGCTGGGAATGGACGAAGTGCTGGTGCTGGTGCTGGTGCTGGTGCTGGTGCTGGTGCTGGTGCTGGTGCTGGTGCTGGTGCTGACACTCGGGCTGGATGTCAACGTCGTACTCGAAGATGAGGATGATGACGTGCTCAAGCTTGTCGTTGATGTCGAGGTGGACTTTGTCCCACTCCACGTGGTGGTGCTTGTGCTCTTGCTCTTGCTCTTACTCGTGCCATGGTCATGATGAGGAACGGATCCTGTGGAAACAATATGGAGACTCGTCCACTGAGGAGTCGTGTGGCTCTTCGACCTTGTGGTTATGCTACTCTTCGTGTGCGTTGTCGGCTTTGAAGATGTTTCCGACTTGCCGACTGATTCCCAGTCTCCCCACGTCGAATGAGCGCTCACAGCGGCGACAGTATTCCTTGTATGTGAAAAGGTCGTCGCTGCAGACCCCCAATCTTCCCAGTCGAGGCTCCATGTTGACTTGAGCACGTTGGTCGTGCAGGGGCAAACGTAGTGTGTGTTGATTTGGGTCACGGTGATAAACACGTCTTCATTCTTCGATGCCTGGATGGCAACGGTCATCAGGGAGAGAAGTGAAAGAAAAGAACGAAGGACGGCCATCTTCTGGCTGGAACGCCCGGAATGAAAAGAGCGACTGGGCAAAGAAGACGTCCAAAGAAAACGCCAACTGGAAAGAGTGACACGATTCAAGGAAAAATGAACACGAAAGCGAGATATTCGAGAAGACGAAGAAAGAAACCCTCGACTGATCGAGTCGTACTCGAGGATCTCAGCGTTGGTGGCGTGGAAGTCGCCATCATCCCAGTACCTATATCAACCACCCTCAGGCTCCGGCTGAATCGGCTGGAGTGGAAATTGGGTCTCACTGTGCTGGTAGAGGTACTCGTACCAGGGTCTGTACAGAGAATTTTCGGCTACGCTTCGCGTATCGTTTGTCACAGTATGGGCCAGAAGCATCTCTTTCACGAGGCAAAAGATTCGATATTGTGGTTTGGTGGCGGGCTGAAAGCGGAGCGGGATGGAGCAATGCGAGATTGAGGTACCAGAAAGTATCAGATATCGCAGTTCTAGGCGAACTCGCTTGGAGCATGGCGCCCACGATGCCTAAAAGTCACGGTGCCCTTAACTATTTAGGGGAGGCAGAGCCCCGTTTTCTCTAAACCCCTGACGCACTAACTTAAGCGAGAGCATGTGCCTCCAAAAAAGGGGCGGCGCCTACCAAGCATTTGGACAAGCTCTAGCCACCAGGGAAAAGATACGAGCCCATAAATGCTTGTCTACCACTTCCTAACCTCGGAGATGGCAAGGATGGATATCACCGATGAAGAACGTCGGCTTCCAGTGATCATGAGACTGTAGTATGACTGCATGTACTGCCCGAACCTTCTTTGCAGGCGCAATCCGATTCTCAAGGGGTTACAAGGGACAATTCTGATCGACAAGGACCATCCACACCGGCGGCCGGCACCATTTCTTCCCTACTAACGTTGCTCGAATCACTCGAGGGAAAACTTGAACTCCACAAGCTGGAGCCACAGCTTGCCATTGGCCTGTCATGAGGATACCTCTGTGTCCTGCACAATGCCTTACGCAGAGATGCATACAGATTGGTTCGCGGAGTCCAAACGAGCAACAAACTTCGGACCATGGTAACCAGTTTTGTGGGCGTTTTGGCATCGACGGGATCCCCAGGCTCATATGCGTAAAGTGTAGAAGTAAATGGGAGTGAGAGTGGGAGTAGGAGGTCCTGATGATGTCGCACTTACACGAGAATGAGCGCCATCCCAAGCACATGACAGCCAGTACTTCGCCGAGTTCAGAGTCTCCCGAGGCCATTCATTGTCTCAGCTCCCGTATCTAATCCCAGCTCATGTCAGTTTTGAATATTTCTTCATGGGGGTCTTTCCCATCTACTCTCGGTATCTAAAATGAAGTCACTCTCGTATCACAAATTGAGCCAGGGAGTTGAAGCTTGGGTTAATGCAAAAAAGACAGTAATCGTGCGAATTACGCACAGAATTCGAGGCCTGTAATAGGAATATGTCAGTTCCTGACAGCAATACGGTCTGTTTGGCTGAAATATCTCTCGCAACGAGAGCGGGCGCTGGAGGAAACCCTTTCGCTCCCAGCCGGAGAGGAGTCCGTCGCCATCGCTTTTTAGAATTTAAACGCTAAACAGTATGATAGAAGCGCGCGGTGATGACATCCTCTTGGAATCAGGATATAACGGCTGCACCATGCAGGAGTCAGGGGCTCGGCATTGTGTAATTTTCGCTGTGGGCCACGGCCAAAATGGCATCATCTGAAAAGCGTACACGGCGCTATTGGCCTACTGGACAGTGCCCTTCAAACGGCTAGGTATTCGCGACGTTCTTTGATCGATTTGGCCCTTAGAAAAGGCTTCTGGCATGCAATGCATTTATGGTAGCCTCGATTGTGAAAGGCCCTTTGAATAGTTCGCTCAGAGATCTGCCGGTCTGGAAGACCTCGAGCCAAGTGCAAACGCGGTGGTCAAATCCACCCTGAAGAACCCAGTCTTCAATGGCTTTAAAGTTGCTGTTGCTTAGGAGAGATCTCCGGCATGATTCGCTATCTGATAGGGCGAGTTAGGATGCTTTCGAGGCTCTTGAGGTGCCGCAATATTGCGATATCCAGTACGTGGAGGAACGCCGCCGGATTTGAAGATGTCTCAATAATTGAATTCGAAGTGAAAATGTTGCCTTTTCAGGGTCAGGCTGAATGGCAGCGGTATCTGAGTCTGTTCAAGCTAGACGCAGACGTGGCTGAACTACGCAGCCGCTCTTCGATGCAGCTTCTCACGTGCAAGTTAGTGTGGTTGAGGCGGCAATGGTGCGAGCATCGTGGCGGTGGCTGAGCTACTTGCTGTGCTTGTCGCGTGTATATTATCAGTTTTCCGGTATTGTAATCGGCTATTTGTCAATCTGCACCGAAGTACCTGACGGGGGTGTTCGCCCACGCGAAACCGCAGCACAGACGATGAACAGCTTGAGTTGCTGAATTGATTATCTATTCTAAAATGTATATAAGCTGGAACATTGTCTTCAATATCTTAAATGTCAAGTCGATGGGAATCAGTACCCTCCCGGGAGATGGACCGATTTGGGAGCTTTCTCGTGGGTCAATGTAAACCGGGGCCTTGAGAATGTCAGGTCACGGTATTAATGAACTAAAAGCAATGGTGACTCATAGCATAATCACTTTTTAACACGGGAGTACGCTCGCATACTCAATCCGCGTCCAAAGTGGTGGGTGCGCGTTGTCGATGCTCGGAGTACTTGGTGCTTATTTCAGCAACGAATAGACGATTCCGTTATATCTGGAGGGGGACTATTTCTAGTCCTACTGAAGCCGGCTTGGGTGGAGATTTAATATGTAAGTCTGCGACGAGGGGTGACTAGGGTCGGGCATTCTTGGCACCGAGGGAAAACCACCTCCAAAAGCGGCGGCGCCTACCGCCATATTCGGAGGGAATTTTCCCTGCAACTTGCGTTGACTTGTAGATATCTGCTTTAGGAAGCCCGAGGCGGCATTTAAGAAGCCTGAGCGAAGGGATGGATAATATTTTGCAATGCATGTCTGGAATGAGGAAGACCAGTATTTTGAGTGGATTTTTGACGGCTGTTTTGGAGGTGTTTCCCTGGTGAGGGCCTATACTATTCCAATTGTTTTCATGCTTTCACGCCCTTTTCCTTCCTCTCATCCTCTGCGCTCAAGGTTGTCCATCGCCTGCTCATCACTCAATCCCTCCTGACCTGGAGCCCGATCAGTTCGTGGGCCATCCGATGCGCCCTTGACAAAATCCGACGGCTGGGTTTTATGCTCTGTCATTCTTGTCGATCCCTTGGCAAAAGGATCGTGGGTGACACCGCCAGGCACCGAGTGCAGCCGCTTCGAGTCAACTTGAGAGGGGAGGGAGTCTCCCGTGCCGGTAAGAATGTCGTTGGCAACAGTGTCTTTGGTGGTCTATGAACAATCAGCTTAAGCAGTGGGAGATGGGATGTTGAAGTGCACTGACCCTAGGGATGTCACCTTCGTTGGTCGCTGCCTCTGCAAGTGTCCGACCACCAAGGGTATTCTGATCTAGGTCGGAGGCTATTTGATCTGGACGTGCCTTGGAGGGAATGTATCTGGGCTCTGCTGCATCTTCTGGCACCTTTGTGCCTTTTTGTGCCATGTCGAAGAGGTCACCTCCGCTGTCGCGTCCGGATTGAGCCATGATGGAATTGATAACGGGTACTTTCAACGTTAAGACGATTCGAGTCAACGGGTTCAGGGAGTTAATAACGATGTGGTCTGTCAGAGATTAGGGACAAAGGAAACGGACGAGTTCCTCGAGACAATTTATCGCTCAACAAGGGGCTCAGGGATCGTGCAATAGACATTTATCGTCATATAGTGGAGATGATGATGTCACGAAACTTGCCCTGGATGTGCCTGATGTTCGTGGCATGATTTCAAAGTTGCTGCGTAGTCGTCAGCTTCGTGGAGAGAGATTGGCATCAAAACGCCATCTCTGGCATCGAAAGAATTGCATTGATGAGGAGGTCAGAAGAGGTGGTGACCATCCAACAACTTTTCTCTAGCGTTGCTTTGTCAACAGTTCTGAGGCTAGCTTCCCTCACCGTGTATTAATACGTGCCCCGCAGCTCTTGGAGTTGCCGAGGCAAAGACCTTTCGCGGTGAGCAATGAGACATAATCAAGTGATAGCTTTCAACTCAACTTCGGCTTTCTCGTAGGACATACCCAAGGCAATCCGGGCAACGATAGTACCTCAAAGTTATTGGCACTGACCTATCTTTTCGAGGGATCCTCATTCTCTGATCGTTTTGAGCATTGAACAAAGATGGCTGGCCCCAACAATGGCATCGTCCTCTACCACTATTCATTCTCCCCGTTCGCTAGGAGAGTCCTGTGGTACCTGAGTCTGCGGGGTATGGACTATGCTGAGTGTGTATGTGACTGCCTGCCATTTGCTCGTCCTTTGGCCCTGTATCGAGCGCTTAACTGAACACTGGTCTAGAAACAACCGCCCGTCATGCCCCGACCAGATCTCAGTGCCTTGGGTGTCAAGTACAGAAGAATCCCTGTAATGACCATAGGTCGTGACGTCTACTGCGACAGTCGCATCATCCTTCGCAAGTTGGAGGAATTGTTCCCCGAGGGTGCTCTAGGTGCATCAAACACCGAAGAAAAGGCAATCGAGAAGTTGCTGGAAATCTGGAGCATCGAGGCGGGACTCTTCACCCGGGCGTCGCAGCTGATCCCGACCAGTATGCCGCTTTTGAACGATCCCAAATTCACCAAAGACCGAGAAGAGTATTCTGGCCGACCATGGAGCAAAGAGTTCATTGCCGAGAATCGACCAGAGGCACTTGCCGCTATCAGAAACGGATTCAAGCTCCTCGAGACCACTCTGCTGGCCGATGGACGGAAATGGGTGCTCAAGACGGAAAAGCCGACTCTCGCCGACATCGAAGGTAAGCAAAAAGTACACTGCAGGCACCTAGCAGGGTGGCCCTTCCCTGGTCGATTTGGCTAATGCAAGTGGCCCCAGCCATCTGGACTTTTGATTGGTTGAATGGGCTGAAAGGGGCTCTTCCCCGGGAGTTGATCTCTGACAAGAAATATCCCAAGGTATTTGCGTGGATTGCCAGGTTCAACGATGCCCTCAAGGTCGCCAAAGCCCAAGCGCCGAAACCGGCCTCATTGAAGGGCAACGCTGCAGCGGAGCGGATCCTCAACGCTCCCTTCGCCGACAGGGACTTGGGCGTTGACCCCGCGGATCCTCTTGGATTGCAGGAAGGGACCGAAGTGGAAGTGGTCGCCATTGACTCAGGCACCCAACATCGTGACCAGGGCCGCCTCATTGGGCTGACAGAGGATGAAGTTGTCCTGAGCACCCAAGCCCAGGGAAAGGAGGTCCGCCTGCATTTTCCCCGGACAGGGTTCCGCATCAAAGCAGTCACTGGTGGAAGCAAGTCGAAGTTGTGAGTGTGGCTGCACCATGTTGCAGTCGGAGAAGGCGATAGTCGTTCCACAGATGCAATACAGTCCGAGGTTCTTGTCCATTCCTGAGCAACGGACGCATATGACCCTCTTGCCGCCCGAGTAGCGCACACATCAGCATGTTCAGACCACATCCACCACCTGAAACGGGGGGAGCCAACCTATGTGTCACGAAATCTTGATATTGGGCTCTCAGAGAGCCAGAGAGGCCGAATGTCAAGGCGCCAATGTGTATATCCACTGGCCCTCTGCGTGTCGGACCATGCCATCTCCATTTTATCCCGTGTTTGCTCGTGTGGAGCTGTTGTGTTGGGTACAACCTACCTGCCTGCCACACCGGTCTGGAAATTGATATTTGAGGGCAGCCGTAGATTTTCCAATTCTTGCTGCTGCACTCCTAGCCTTTTGAAAACCCCGGGTCTTCTCCTGACTCTGGGTATCTTGGATAAGATTTCAACGGAGGCAGCAGCGGGCTTCCCAGCACGGGAGTATTATGCAATAGACGGTGAGCGCATCGGGCCTGGAGGTTTTTGGTCTTCTCACCTCATGGTCAATAAGCTTTGTGCGATTCGGAGAAAATGTGACATGTCACACATGCAACAACGCCAAAAGAACTCAGCAGATGCCCAACGGATGATAGATGATCGGTGACCAATTGCAGGCCCATGGCGTCGCTCTTGGCTGGTAAGAAACGCACAGAGACGCGACGGCCATCCGTCTTGCTGCCCAACGCGAGGCTATTGGCTGGGGTTTGAGTCCCAGCTGGCATGTTTGGGGGTCGTCTCAGCTCACCGGTGTCACTAGACTGAGCTTTTTCCAGTCATCTGCACAGATAAACTCCCGGTAAGCTCTAAGGCAGCTGCGAGCCTCCCACGCGCGGCCTCGCTTGTCCATGGTCCGCCACGGGGGGTCTAAGGACCATTGCAGGGTCGCGAAGGTAAGGATAGGCACGAGGTAATCTGACGACTGCGGATACCGGGAGGCGCATTGATGAGCTTGGAAGGTTGTTTGGGTATGATGGCAGCGATGAAACCGGAGAAGCTCTCATTCTTCGCTCTTTCTTTCTGAAAGTAAGTGGAACAGGAGGATCTTGTGGGAAGCACATGTTACGCCCGCAGTTGGCTATTATAGCTAAGGTACGGAGGAGGAGTTGCCAGGTCCTTTTGATAAGCAAGCAGTCTGCTATGCCTTCTTTCTCTCCTTCTGCCTACTGTACGAACTGGAAAGATTTCTCCCTCGTTCTTCGCCTCTCAAGTCATCCATCGCATCCAGGAGGATAGGCATGATTTCTATTCGATAGCAGGAATGCCACCTTCTCTTCTCTGCTAGACTGGGGTGTCTGTTGATCGACGGTATGTGCGATCATCATCCCACTCCAGCGGTGTCTCGCGTTTCAGCACCTGGCCAGACGTTGGGCTTACTCCAAAGCTCGGTTTGTCCTCCTCTGCTATCTGTATCATGCAGCAGGAGACGCAGCTAATGGGGACGAGGACGAGGGAGTCTTTGTTTGTTTGTCCTTGTACGCTCCGGGGCATCGATCCCGCAACCTGTTCTCGTTCCCTGCCGTTCTCGTACATAGGTACCTCCTCTGGTATGGAGTAGGCATGCCTAGTCATCCACCGGTGACCTGGGTTACCCCCCAAGCTGCTTATTTGGATTGGGCGGCTGTACAAGGCCGCCCAGGGCCAACGATTGGGTGGCAATGCCTCGCTTGAACCACCCGCCGTCTGCCCAAAAGCCGCCTGGTGTCAGTTCGTCAGTTCTGCCTGCGTGCCACACTGCGCACACAACTCGCCCCCTCTCCCCTTCTCTTCTGTCTTTCCTATTTCCAAAAACCTGTCCCTTTCACATCATTACCTTTTCCCCCGTCCGATTAATCACGTCGCCCACTCCTTTATCCAGGCCGGCCATATCCCACCCATTGGACCTCAATCCCTACGGACTCCTTGGAACTTGTCTATCCCGGTGGATGCTGATTACCCAGGAGTTGCCTTAGCCCACACAGGAAACCTGACCAACGCAATCCCAGTCGCTTATCCTCAAAACAGTTCTCCTGACCACTTTCCTTCCCATTTGTCTGTTCCCGCCTTCGTTGCTGCCCAACGGAACAAGGATTTCGCTCTTGCACATCGGAGCCCCTTTATATTCGCGGCCGCCAGCATGTCCCGTTATGAAGAACGAGACTACCGTGGAGGCGAGCCTCGTCGAAGAGAAAGAGAACGTGAGCGTGACCCTCGCGAGCGTGTTGAACCTGCACCGCGGGAGAGAAGGATAATAGACGACCACCCCGAACGAAGAGAAAGAGACACGCCAATGTCTGATGTCATGGATATTGGAATTGACCGTCGTGTGGAAGCCCGCCCGGACCTCAGGATGGACCGCATGAATATGGATATCTCGAGAGACCCAACCAGGGCCAACACTGCCAGGAGCATCGATCCTCTTCGGCCGGAACGTACCGTGGACAACCGTAGCGTCGAGCCTCCTGAAAGGCTCTATCAAGATCCCGCCACTGGAACAATGTACCGACAATTACCCCAGAGATATCCTCGTGAAGACCGTGATTACCTTGATCCTGTTCCTCCCAGTCGTCGTATACCGATGGACACGGCCATGAGGGACCGTGATGAACCTCCAAGGCCACAACTCCAGCTTTCCGAATTCTGGTGCCCAGGAGAAGGAATTGAACGCGAAGTGATTCAACACGAGATTTGCAAATTCCTTGGCCAAGATGCCACATGTCGCCCCGGTGTCGACTCTCGAGTATGCAGCCTCAAACACGTCATTCCATGGTAAGTATGGGTTGCTAACATCTGTCGTTAGGGACGTCCGGGTTACTGGGTTAGGGGATATCGCGCACTTACGACGGTACGGATTCCTGGTTGCGGCCTCCCCTCCTTCGTGTGATGAGATCCCCATACTGACCGACTTCCCCCCTTGGCTAGGCCATGGAACAGAGCCTGCGTGACGAGTCGGAGAGGTGGCTCCGCGAAAAAGAACGAAGGCGTCGACAAGGTGAACCAAACCGAGGTATGGGCCGTACGACACCTCCAGCAAACGAGTCTAAGGCTCGGGCAGGTTCCTATGCCGACTTGGCAGACTCGCAAGAAAGGATCCAAGACCGACGACGCTTCCCACCTCCCGGAGACATGGACCTTGACGAGGATGATTACCGTGCGCCTCTTAGGCATCGTGAACCCCGTGAGCGTGAGCGTGAACGTGAGCGTGACCTGGAACCTCCCCGCCCCGTGGCTACTGGCCGTATCCCCGTCACCACGGGTTATCCTCCCGAACCTGGGTATACCGGATATGCCATTTCTTCTCAACAGTCAGGATATGCCCCGGGCCAACCGGCGTACTACGGAGTAGACAGAGAACCACGGACGTTACATGGCGGGAACACGACGCCGCCAACATCAGCCATCACCCGAGCCGCACCATCGACCGCCTACGGTCGGCCCGGATACCCGGCAGGGTCAGCACCGCCTGTCACCCAGCCGATATCAGCGTCTTATGATGCGCGAAGGGGAGATATAATGGGTGGTCCGTATCCCCCAGGCTATCCGGAGACACGCACCACTCGAAGATGAGCGCCATCTTGCTTGTGACCTTTTCATGCAGCATATGTCCCCGGATGATGTTATGCCTGAGCGAGGAGCTCCCCCAAACCCACCCGGGATTCCGATTTCAGAGGTCCCTATATTCTTGCCCGGCCGTGCCGCAGGCCTTGGAACAAACAGGCCACATGGATTGCAAATGCACTGTTATTGTTTTGCCCCGGATTGACATGACGACCTGTGCCATGGGGATACAACCGGATTGTGACATCGGCGCTCATACGGCCACGAACTATTGGAGGTTTCAGAGGCAACACAGTTTGCACCGTCTATGATTACAGAGCGATACCAACCAGCGCATCACTTTAGTGGAGTTGGGCTTTTCTGTCCACCGTCTTGCCCACGGATCCTGGAGGCGTATTGAAATTTACTGGAAATGGATTTTCTTCCCAAAGATTGATAACCATCATGGCAAAACCCGGTCTCACGAATCAGGAAATGGAAGCACCGGGCATTGGATTGGCGTGCTGGAGATGAAATTCAAGGGGCTTGACAGGTGTTTTTGTGTGTTTGATCTATCGAGACTGATGACAACAAACTAATGGCACAACACCTTCTATATGTATAGCCCTTCTTCCGTGTCTACCCAAGAACCTGGATTGCTGGTACCCGTCATTGTCAACCCCCCTGCCGCCTTTTCACTCCATCCCAAGTAGGTCTATCCATTGTTCCGTGGTCGGGAATCGAGGAGACCGAGGAGATGCCGGACTGCGTCCATGGTATACACCTTTGCTAGACGTGATCGCGTCGTCGAAGCACTATAGATTGGGTCCAGAGGTGACTGCCGCTCCATCGGGCAGAGAGGGTCACGAGTGAAGTTGTTGCCCGGCCGCCAACCTCAATTCACTTGCTCGGCGTGCCCTCGATCGAGAGCGTCACCCGGCGCCCCATGTCACCAAGGTACTGCCTCACCCGAACTTCATATCAACAAGGCGTGCGGTTCACTAGTGGGAGGTAGTCACCTTGACTTGTCGTTGCGCCTCGAATTTTTCTCCTTTCTGGTCTCTTTTCACTTCATTCGTTTCCTCATCACCTTCTGCCCTCCTCCTCCTCTCTTACCTGAAAGGGTGTACGCCTCTTCTGCCATCTCGTCTACTCCTTTCGATACTGCCAACATCTCCCTCGACGCTGTCAAGATGGCGTCGCCATCCAAGTCAGATTTCCCCAAGTTTCTGGACGGCGACGTCCTCATCATCATTTCGTCCACCCAAGTCTACAAACTTCACTCGCAGGTTCTCTCAGCTCATTCATCCTTCTTTGCTCAGCAAATTGCCGCGAAGCCGGGGCCTCGCCTGAATGCCCAGGCTCGCCGCGACAACGCGGTCGCATACCGGTTTGAATTCAAGCGGTCGCCCGCCGAAAATAAGTTTGGCGAGTTCGTCCGTGTGGTAAACCAGGACCCTCTCAACTTGGACACGTCGCAGCAGATCAGAGGCTAATGAGCTACAACGCAGGAGATTAACGAGGCTGGGCGGGTGGTAGGCCCTAGCATGAATATCGTTATGCCAGACCTCGAGAATGGAAAGGCCCGCGACAACAGTAACCGGGCGTGGGATTGGCTCTTTGGCATCTTCTACAACCGTGAGCCTGTCTTCGACGACAGCACCTTGGCCACGGTCCTTTCCTGCGTTGTTGCTCTCATCGAGTGTGCTGAATCTGTCGGTTCGATCGATCATGTCCGCGATGTGGCTGATCTCGCTTTGATGCGTCAAGATAATGTCCTTTGGACTTCCATCTTGGGGAATCCTCACGTCTGGATCGAGCTGGGTCGCCGCGTCCGGTCCCCTGCCATCTTTTCTGAAGCAGCTATCCATTTGATCGGTCAGTGGGCCACCATCAGTGACACGGAGAAGAATCGCATCAGTGACGACATCCGTGCGATGTTGGAGCGTAAGGCAAATGAACTTGGACTGGTCAAGGAGGCCATCGAACTGCGCATGCTGGGTCATTATCCGGAGTTCATGCGCCGCGCCGCAGCCGACAAGCCCGGTCGTCCTTCATATTCCAGTGACATCTACATGTGGATGGCTGTGAGCTTTTTCCGACAGTGGTTTGCCCAGAACATTTCCGACGACCGCACCCGACGCGCCCCTGACGGAGGCTTGAACTTCTACACTGCCCTGCATGAGGGTGGTGCGGCCTATCTCACCCACATGGACTTCCAAGAGTTCCACAAATATTTCCCCATGAGCATCAAGGCGTGTCATGTGCTTGAGGCCAACATGGGTGTGCTCAAGGAAGACATCAAGCGATTCGTGGAAGACCTCATGGTCCAAAACACCCACTTGAAGAGAGAGCAGCATGAGATCTTC
Organism: Fonsecaea erecta; assembly: GCF_001651985.1. Classification (NCBI taxonomy): domain Eukaryota; kingdom Fungi; phylum Ascomycota; class Eurotiomycetes; order Chaetothyriales; family Herpotrichiellaceae; genus Fonsecaea; species Fonsecaea erecta. The sequence goes on along the minus strand of NW_017387251.1, from coordinate 1,554,325 downwards.
TGGTTGACGTGTGCGGCAATCGAAAAGGAGGATATGCCGTGGTACACACCGGATCCGGCTGCGGACAAATCCACGGATCCATTGCAAAGCATGTACGACGACATCGAGGAGGAACAAGCGGCCATGGAGGTCCAGAGTATCGTCGACAAAGCTGCCGGGAAGCGCAATGTCCGCCGCAGCAGCAGCAATCATCGGCCTCCCGCCCGACCAGCGAAGCGCGCCAAAGTCGACGAATTGGACAGTGCCAGCGGCGGCTCAGAGTATGAAGCGGACTCCGAAAACGACATGTTCATCCCTGAATCTGGCTTTGATGACCTGATGCAGATGGAGGAGTGATCAACCTAACATCGCTCGAACTGCGATCAGGAGCTGCCTCCACTGGCCCCGTCCTTGGGATGGTCGCGTACATTTGCCCGATGTATTCACATAGTTGCAACATCCTTCGGACTATGGGGGGAGGTAGGCGGGAGGGTTTCCTTTTGGGAGTTTTTTTCTTTCGTGATCGCCGCGGCCACCCGGAAAAGAAGCATGGGCATAACAACAGCATAAGAGAGAGACGAGACAGATGTGAGCCAGCACACCACTTGCGTACAAACACATACGAACACAGACGCGACGGACGTGAACCAGGATATCAGTTCGACAATGGCCACACGTCAGAAGGTGGACCTTCATGCGCAATGTTGGTTCGGTTCTTGGACGAGGCGCCATTCTTCGCGGACGTTCCCTAAGTGGTTCCCAGATCACAGAGGAGCTTCGGCATTGCACAAGAATAGAGCTGCTGGGAAGAAGAAAAGCGCAGTCCAGGGATTGAATTGCTGGGGACAAACAAACGGGATTGAGTCCAAAATCGATTCTTCAATGTTTTCTTGTCTTTTTTCCATGAATTGTAGTGCCTCTGGCCATTGTCTATTACTTGACCATCATCGCCTTCTCTGCTGCCAGCATCATCAGAGCCATTGCAGTCTATGCAGTCCTCCGCCGCCATTGAGCACCTGATGTGCCAAAGACTTCAGATTCCGGCTGGATGAAACTTAAACCACACTTGAGCTTTCATTCGGGGTCGTCGAAGCCCGTCGGTATCTTTCTCGGCCCGCTTGGTACTAGATATCGAGGGGCACATGTCAGCAAACGTCCCACAGTGCCTTTGTCCATTGAATTATCGCAGAGAGAAGGCGTGTAGAGCATCTGATATTTCCAAACCCGGCGTTCCCAAGCCACCCGATATCCCCATGTTCAATGTTTGTTTCCCCGTCTTCCTGGTACATCGACCAAAGCCGGCGTAGTCTCCCTTAAGGATCTTATCACATATGTAATCCAACAGCGGATACAGGTCTCTCGGATTCGCATACGTACCGGGATAAGTTAGCGGAATTCTCGGTGGATCCTGGTCCCCAAAGTATCTCCTCATGGGGGGGATGAAGACGAATGTCGCAGGTCCCAGGCCACCCATAACGCAGCTCCAGAATATTGCCGGCTTCTCGTGCGCCGCCCACCGAAGATACCGGATGGGTTGACCCCAGAAACGTGCAGGGGCGCCGGACATTGTTGCTTGACGAGAGGATAGGGCGAATGTGGGCTCCTGGAAGACTCTGGAGGAAAATCTCTGGCGTTTACACGGATTGGCGAGGAGGTTGTGGAGGGAGGAAGGGGAAGCTGGCTGTGATTGCGTAGCAATTGAGCTGTACAAGACCGGATCGTGTGAGGTGGGAGCTCAATCCGGGTTCGAGAAGGGTCGCGAGCTGCTAAAGAGAGAGGCAATCGATATGGTCCACCTGGATGATCCCGTTGTTTCGCCCTGCGGAGGGCTCAATGGGCGGTTGTCTGAAGGAGGGTGTCGCAGAGCAGCAGTAGTAAGTAGATGGGAAGCTCAGGATGGATGTCCCCAAGCGCAGTCTTGGCAGCTACTGTGGATCATCGGGCCAGTTTCCCTACAAGGAATACATACATAATTGACCACATCTCGTCTCGTCTCCGCAGTACGCAAAAGCCATTGGGGGGTTGAGCACGGCAACCAGGTCGGTCCATCTTGTCTTCTCTCAAGATGCGGCTCTTGTCTTCCATCTGTCTTCTCCTCCTGCCGCTGCTGAGCACTGTGCTGGCTAAAAGCGCCGTGGGAGACCGAGTGCTGGTCGTTCTGGAAGACGATTCGCAAAAGGGACTCTACTCGCAATTCTGGGCTGATCTGGAAGGTATCGTTCTTCTTGGATTCGAGCCTCTTTTGCGTTACGCATCGATGGGGAAGAGCCACGGCTGATTTTGATCTTCTCAACCAGGGCGTGACTTTAAACTGTTCTTTCAGTCTCCCAGAAATGAAGACCTCTCCCTCTTCAGACATGGCCAGCTGGCCTATGAACATGTACTCCTCACACCCCCGAAGTCGAAAGGTAATGAACACAGTCTACAACTTGGGTCAGGATAGATACTGAGAGTGAACAGGTTACGGTCCGGCCTTGACGCCCAAGATACTGCTTGACTATGTTAACGCAGGTGGAAATGTCTTGCTTGGTCTGTCGTCCGACATGAGCACCCCTTCCGCTATCTCCTCCCTCCTCCTCGAGTTTGACATCGCTTTATCTCCGGACAAATCGTCTGTTGTGGTCGACCATTTCAACTACGACACTGTCTCTGCGGCCGAGAAGCACGACGTCCTCCTGGTCGATCGCCCGAAGCAGTTGAGGCCGGATGTTGTCAACTTCTTTGGTGGTGATGGCACCCTAGCCGTGCCCAAAGCAGTCGGGCAGACCTTGGGGAACACCAGTCCTCTCCTGGCGCCGATTCTGAAGGCACCAGTCACGGCATATGCATATAACCCAAAAGAGGAGGGCGAGAGCGTGGAAGAGCCCTTCGCTACCGGCTCGCAGTTGGCGCTGGTGACGGCCATGCAAGCCCGCAATTCTGCAAGATTCACAGTCCTTGGCTCGCTGGAGATGCTTCAAGACAAATGGTTTGATGCGTCCGTGAAATTTCCGAGTGGAAAGACTGCAAAGACTGCCAACAAAGAATTTGCGAGGCAATTGACCGAGTGGACCTTCCAGGAGGTCGGCGTCCTCAAGGTCTTCCATATCCAACATTACGAGATCAAGGCTCCAATCAAGGCTGGTGAGAACACGACGCAGATCAGCGAGTACGATCCGGCCATCTATCGAATCAAAAATGACGTGGTGAGTGCCTCTTCTTGTCCCTATATGGGCTGTCTTCCACTGACCGAGACTCTTTAGAAATTCTCCATCGAAATCGGCCAGTACGACCGCACACACTACATTCCCTTCACTGTTCCAACCGACGACGCTCTCCAGCTCGAGTTCACCATGCTCTCCCCCTTCCACCGCATCCCTCTCCATCCATCCTCTGTAACGCCTAACAGCACCATCTTCAGTACGACATTTACGACTCCGGACCAACACGGCATCTTCGCGTTCAAGGTGAACTACAAGCGACCCTTCCTCACCTACATCGAGGAGAAGAGACAGGTCACCGTGAGACACTTTGCCCACGACGAGTGGCCTCGGAGTTGGGCGATTAGTGGTGCGTGGCCGTGGATCGGGGGCTTGTGGAGCGTGATCGTGGGTTTCGTGGCCTTTGTTCTGGTGTGGTTGTACTGCGAGCCACCAAAGGAGGAAGCCGAGCGGCGGAGGAAGTTGAGTGTGAGCAGCCCGAGGTGAACAGTCGTGACGACCTTCCTCTCTATGCTCTAAGCGTGCTTTGCGACAATTTCCACTGCGGGAGAAGGACTTCATGTATTCTATGGGCTTCGTTGACGGATGGACGGGGGCATATAAGGGACTCTCTAGATACAAAAGCTTTGAATGAAAAGGCGATGGACTCAGAAGACCAATCTTTTGGATAGAACATTGATTCGGATCATACTTTTATCTACATCCATGTCGTGCTGTTTGTCCTGCCGACTCGAATCAATCGCTGGTAAATCTCGTCCACCTGGCCACCGCCTCTTGATACACGCGCATAAAGGCAGTTGAATCGGCGTACAATTGATATCCGTCCACTTTGTCTTTCCCAGGTCGTTCGTTATATGTTCAAGCTCTGCCCTGTTGTTGCATTCGCACCAAGTATTCGGCGCCCAGAATCGCCGGCTGCTGGACCACTTCGACATGCTTGAACTGGAACCCGGTCGTGGACAGGGCTTCCTGAAATGCGTCCGCAAACGCCCGGCTCTGCATCAAGCCGCCGGCCAACACGAGGCTGGATGCTGTGATATCAGCCTGTCCCGACCCGGTGAGTGGATCCAGCAGCTTAACCAGGCTCTGGACGGCCTTTCGGACGATGTCTGTTGCTTGTACATCACCTTCTATGCTTGCTGCGTCGATCACAAGCCGGGCGACCTGCGCGATCTGTTTCTTCTTCTCCACGTCCGAGGAAGGGGATAGGACGGAGCTCAGTAAGTCCAAGTCCCCCGTGTCCCCGCCGCTGCTGGGGCTGAGCGAGTCACACACTCGCTGGACGAGCGCGGTCGGGGTGCGGAGCCGCGCCTTGTCCGCGTCTAAGCTGGGTTGGCCATTGTTGTTGTTGATTTCGTCAACGGCGGACAGTGCAAGACGGATGGCCTGTCGCCCGATATCGAAGCCCGAGCCGTCGTCGCCGAGAAGATGACCCCAACCTCCTGACCTGCCGACGCGGACGAATCGGCCCCCCTCCTGGCGCTTGAAAGTCATTGCGATTGATCCAGTGCCGGCGACGAGCACAATTGCCGCGTCGCTATCGTGTTTCGCCGCTGCTGACGTCGCCAGCAGTTCAATGTCATTGGTGACGGTCAATGTGGCACCGAGGGGCCGCTGGAAGAGCTGTGCCAGCACGCGGTCGACGGTGGCTGCGATTTCTTTCCGGTCGTAGCCGGCGAGGGCGATCCAGACAGATGAGAACAGGTCAGGAGTCCACGGTACCCCGGCTCGGGCTCTGGAGTGCCTGTCATCGCATGCTCTTTGGATCGCCACAGATATCGATTGAATGGCAGCCTCGACGCCGACGTCGGTGACATTGCAACCGGGTCCTTCGCCGTATCCTCTTTGCCCGTCTGTAGAGATCACGACGGCGGCGCATTTGCTCCCACCGCCATCCACGCAAAGCACATATTCTGGAGCATGGCTGCTGTCTGTCGTCGTTGTTGCTGTTTGCCCCTTTACACATCCATTGATAGGCTCCCTCAGGACACTAGCCAGGACGCCGCCCGCCTCTTGCAAGCGCTGCTTCGCCTCTGCGACTGAGGTCCCTAGACCCAATGTGGCAATGGCGAGCTTGACGCTTCCCTGGCAGCTTGAGAGGAGGGCATCTAAACTTGCGTCCGAGTCGGGACATCGAGCGCCACAGATGGTGCGCAGTATGTTTCGCGATCGCTGCTGCAGTTTTAAGTTTGTCGCTCTGAGATCGACCATCTGAATCGGATCAGCATCTGATCAGCATCTTCTCCCCCTATCCGATACGACGACGGTGGGCTCTGATTTTCATACCATGTTTCCGTACGTCTTCCCAATTTTGATCATGACCCCCGTGCTGAGCATGTTCAGAACCAGCTTCGTCGCCGTCCCGGCCTTCATTCTCGTGCTGCCCGTCACAACCTCAGGTCCGACAACGGCATCAATCATGAAATCCACGTCGCCGCTGGTGCTCATGGCAGAAGGCCGGGCACAAGCCACGCCGATCGTCGCGCAACCGAGACTCTTAGCATAGGACAGGCAGCTCAGCACGTAAGGCGTGCGACCAGACGCGGCGATGCCGATCAATGAATCAACGGCTCCGTCCATGTGAAGCGCCTTCAGATCTCGGACGGCGGCGTCCAGGTCGTCTTCTGCACCTTCTTGCGCGTGTCGCAGGGCTGCATCTCCACCGGCGATGATGCCCACAAACTGACCCTCGGGGGCAGAGTATGTGGGTGGAATCTCTGAGGCGTCCAAAACACCAAGTCTGTACCCAGGATCGCAGTTAGATTATGAGAATGTCTTTCGATCTTGTGGACAACGCGACCAATGGCTTTCTTTACCTTCCGCTAGTGCCAGCGCCAACATATATCACTCTGCCCCCAGCCTGAACTCTGGCAGCTAGGCAGTCAATGACCGTCGCGATAACAGGAATGCATCTCGACACGGCCTCCGGAACAGTGGCGTCTTCTGCATTGATGATTCGGCAGAGCTCAACGGTCGAGACCTGATCAATATCGAGACTCTTTGCATTTCTTTGCTCGGTCTGCAATGCGACCAAGTTCTCGGATGTGGCCATGGGCTTGCTTGCTTTCTTTCTTGCTTGCCTTCCTTCACTTCATCGTCGGACAAGCCGGGGTCGTCATTCACTGCATTGCCAGGACGCTGAGAAAGGTTCGCGGACAAGAGCTGCGGCCCCGGGTTGGACTCGACAACCGCTGCCCAAAGACATCTTGATCTTCCCTTTCCAAAATCCTACCGTATCTCGGTCTTGGAAGGTCCACTTGGGCCAGGCGCGATTTCGATCCTATTTAATAATGGATTGCTACACTCATCCCCAATGCAACTTCAAAGGACGATAGCGTGCATGACCTGAATAGGAGTACGCGGAGAACCACGCGCTTGCAGAAAGGCGTCCTTGCCTCCCTGACAGGAAGCCCGCTGACCCGGGTACATCTCCCGCCATGCTCATAACATGTTCCGAAAGGCTCGAGTGGGGATTGGTGGCGTGCCGGTAACCGAAGGATTTCCCTGTACCGGTAACTGTTGATCTCGTCCAGATGAAGAAAAGGGTCTACTCTCTTTCGCCTCGACAAGAGCCTTATCAAAGGCTAATCAGAGTTTGGGATTGAGGAGAACAAAATAGTCGATGTAACGGTAACGGTATCCTTCGGTGCTGGGACATATCTGGGGGACTATTGTACGACAATATCGCCAATCTGTATGCTGCCCCTTATAACATGGGCGATGGCCCATTGCGGGACGTACCTATTGTGTACACTCCCACCCTATCCGTTTGTGGCTGCGAGTCTTCTTCAACATGGTCAAAGAAGAGGAGGCACAGGCTGCCCAGCCGGTTGAATCGTATCAGGGCAATGTCGAGAGAGGGGATGGCTCCCGCTTCTCATCCGTCAAGTCCTTTTATGCGCACCCATGGACTCAGATTATCCTCATTAGTCTGATATGCTTCTGTTGCCCTGGGGTAAGTACCTGTTCGCTACCGAGGAGAGGAATCGAGGGGATACGCGCTGACCTCCTCATAGATGTACAATGCGCTTGGTGGTCTCGGAGGCTCTGGACAAGTCGATCCGACAGGTATTTGAAGCAGGACCGACAAGTTCAAGCTAGAGTATGCGTTGACCAACCAACACAGTGGCTGCGAATGCTACCGTGGCCCTCCTTTCCGCCACTGCTGGCACAGCCTTGTTCATCGTCGGCCCTCTCTTCTCGTACACGGGGCCGCGGATCTGCTTTTTGCTCGGTGGCTGGACGTATGCGCTGTACAGCGGCAGCTTGCTCAATTTCAACCGTAAGGACGACGCCGCTGCGAGGGTGCGCATCTTTCTGACAGCTGACAGATCATGACAACGGCGCGTTCGTCATTGCGTCGGGTGCGATCCTGGGCATTGGTGCCTCGATGCTTTGGGTTGTTCAGGGTGCCATCGTGAGCCTTCCGCCTTCCCCTTTTGTCAAGGAGAGCCGTTGTTATGATGGCTCGCTCGTGTGACTAGTTCAATCTAACAGACACTGGCAGATGACAACTTACGTCGCCGAATCTCAGAAAGGCCGTGCTATTGCCGTCTTCTGGATCATCTTCAATCTCGGCGGCGGTGTCGGCAGTCTCGCGTCCTTCGGGCTCAATTTCCATTCCAAGTCTGGCACGGTCTCCGACTCGACCTATATCGCCTTGATGGTGATCATGCTCTTCGGCTGGGCGCTGGGGGTCTTTATTTGCTCACCGAAACGGATCCGCCTGGCGCAGCTCCACGCCGCTGTCGAGCGGGAGAAACACTCGTGGAGGGCCACCGTCGAGATTGCCGTGCGGACCATGGCGAGCTGGCGCGTCTTCTGCATGCTGCATCTGTTCTTCTGCGCCAACGTCTTCTACTCGTACCAGCAGAACCAGGTCAACGGCATGACTGCTGGATCTCCCGTTTCTCAGCCGGCCGATGCGAGCCCGTGTGGGATGGGTCGTACTTTTTGTCACCGGTATGGCCATCTGGGGTGGAGGATATGCGTTCCAGAGATGGCAAGACCGACGACTCGCTGCCGGGTTCAAGCAGGATATCGACTACACGCAGGGCTCGGTGTCGACGGGTCCGATCTTCCTGTACATCTTCTACGGGGCCTATGACGCCCTGTGGCAAGGGTTCTGCTACTGGCTGATCGGCACCGAGTCGAACTCGACCTCTCGGGCGGCCATTCTCGTGGGCGCGTACAAGACCTTCCAGGCGACCGGTGGCGCCATGGCGTGGAGGATCAATGCGCTGCACAAGAGTCCCATGACGCAGCTGGGCATGAACTGGGGGTTGTCGATGGGCTCGTTGATCATCGTCTTGCCGACAGTCTGGACCGTCACGGCCATCACCATTGAGAAGCCCGTGCGTGATCAGGACCTGGAGCTGAAGATTCAAGAAGTTGAAGAAGGGGTGGACAAACAGTGATCGGTTCCGACGTTCCCGTTCGAAGTGAGGTAGTCACTCGCGAGGGTCGACGTATATAGGTGTATGTATGTATATACTTGACTCACCTTACTCACCCTGACCTGTCAAGAAGAAGTGGCCTCAATATACGTTGAACTGAGGATGGAAGGGTAAACCTCAATCAAACCTCATATCAATATGCTTACGTACATCCACCACCTCTGTGAGAGAAATCTCTGCCAGCAAAATGGTCAGTTCCACGCTTGGTCTGCGTGTGACCCTTTTACCAGCTTCATCGTGCTTCTTCCCAATGGACAGGATTGTCGAGCAGTCACAAGACTGTCTCTGTGTCGCACACAGTCGAAGGTCGAGCCTTTTTCTCTCTCTCTCTCTCTCTCTCATTCTCGTGGTGGCGCTCGAAAGGGGCAAGTCTGCCGACTCCGCAAATTGGAGAACATTTTAATGCTCCCCCAAAAGAATCAACTGATGCTCAGATCATCATAACTAATAGCTAATAGCTTCAATCCTCATGCTGCTGTAGCTTCTCTTCCCTTGGATCAAGAGAAAGGAGTCTATCAACAAACACCCAGTCGCTTTGTCTACCTCTCCCGCCTCTCCAGACCCAGCTGGCCGCGTCTTTCTGTGTCCACAATGCCGTCCTCGTGTAAAGACATCCGTACGTTCGTTCTCTCCCGCCACATGGTACATCCTTGCATCTTTGCTCTCTGCTTCCCTCAACCTATGATATGTGTGTTACTAACGTCCTCTTTTCTCCCCCGTCTGACAGGCGACGCCCTCGCCCAATGCCTCCAGAACAGCGACTGCATTCTCGTACAGCGACACACCCCCGTCGAGTGCCTTTCCCACCCCTTGCTCGAAACCCTGCCCGAGCAATGCCAACAGCTCAAAATCGGGTTTCGGGAATGTCGGCGCGGACTCGTGGACATGCGGAAACGGTTTCGCGGCAACGCACCCATTTCAACGAGCTTGGAACTCGAGGGCGGTGATGGTGGGGGCAGGGAAGGTGGAAGGGGCGCCGGGCGGGGGGCATCAAGAGCCAGCTGTACGCCGGACGGCCCGCATTCGATGTCCGCGAGCAGATGGGTAAGGGCCAGAAAGGAGAGGTCGAGGGCCTGGGCTTCGACGAGAGCAAAACCCGAGGGCTGTAAGGGTGGGATGTTCGCGGGTCGAGCACCGGGCGCCGAGATGACACGACTGCCGAGTTCCACGCCGAAAGCTCAGCGACCATAACATCCGACGTATGGTGCAGATGTTCTTTTCAAGAAGGAAAAGTGTCGTGTCTGTTGGGTAGTTGAGTACTCTTAGCGACATCTTTGTCAGACAGCTCTGGAGAAAGAGCTTCGCTACTGCAACGCCGGAACCACCACGTCGGATACCCATCAGTTGTCACGCAACGCAGAGCCAAGGGAAAGAACCAGCCCAATCCGATCGAACAGGACTGGAATCACCCATCGTCTTTCCGAAGTGGTCCATACAGTCGGAAGTGGTTCCTCGCCCGCGTCGATTTCAATTCCGCAACGCGACTTCAACTAGCGATAAAGAAGCCAACAACACTGCATGAGCTACAGGGCAAAGGTCGCGCGCTGTGACGACGATCCGTCAATCAATCAGCAAGGGACCAAAAGGCCTTGCTGCTGCTGTTGGCTCGCCAAGGCCACTCATTGCTTGGCGATTGAAATTCCTCCTGGACGTGCCCCTCCCTTCCTCCGGTGGAAGACAGTTAGCTCGTCCCGAAACATCGTTGAGCAACATTGGGGCGTGTTTGATGGACGTGGAGGACATTACGTGCGAGGGATAATGCTGAACGACGACGTGAGCCAGCGTCTGGGCGAATTCTCATGACGAAAAAGCGTCAGGGTCGGTTCAGCCTCGCGAAGAAGAAGAACAACAACAACAAGACCTCTCACATACACAGTATTGATTGCTGTCCAATCGAGAACTATATACAGTGTTGAGAACATCCTGCCTGCAGTGAATATGCATAACCAAACAACACGCCAAACACATTAAAACGATTCATGCCAGGCCCATTCAAGAAGCCGCTGTCGACGCCATCGCCTTCATCTCGTTGCCATGTCCCGTGCGTAACTGTCACTCGCCCCCTTTCTCATGTGAAGTTCTGCGAGAAAAAGGGCATCACCCTTTCCAGACACTTCTTGACTTCCACCGCCTCCCGTTCCATCCTAGTTCTCTGCTCCCGCATCTTTTCCATCTGTGCCATTACCTCTCTCTTTTCCGCAGCCAAGCCCTCGTGTCCTCCCTTCAGCCGGTCATTTTCTCTCCGCAAATCCGCCTTCTCGCGCTGGTGCTGTTCCAGGTCCGCCATGATGGCCGATACCTCGCCTTCCTTGCGACGTAGTGACTCTTCGTGCTTGGCGGAGGCCAGGGACATGCTCGTGACTTGATTCCTAAGCTCTTCATTCTGGCCTTGGGTTTCTCGGAGCAGCTTCTTGGTGTTGTTCAATTCGCCCGTGGCTTGCGCCAGTTTGGCCTCGGCGTCCTTGTCAATCTTGGACAGTGCGGTCTCGAGCTCCTGCAGTTTGCGTTCTTTGGCATTGAGTTCATTCCGTAGAGAGCGGACTTGCACGTCAAAGTCCTCTGCCTGCTTCCTGTTCTCTTCCGCTCGGAGGGACTCGGCACGGTGAAGTTTCTTCTCCAAGTCTTCAGTCGTTCTGTCTTTCTGGGAGAGTTGGCTCTTCAGTGACCGAAGTTCTTGCTCAAGACCTTCCGTTGCCCGGTCGCGTTGTGAGATTTGGCTCTTCAGAGATCGAACTTCTTGCTCCAGGCTCGAGGTGCGCGTTTCCTTGTCCTTTTCCGCTTGGTGGAGATTCGCCTCGAGCTCCGATATCTTGCGGTCTTTCACGCTCAGATTGCTTCGCAACGAACGAAGCTCCTGACTGATGGTTTCGAGCCGGTCATCGTTCTGAGTATGCGACTTCTCCACACTCTCCAGCTCGTCTTCCAGTTTGTCGATCTGTCGTTGAAGCTCTTTCTTCTCCGATTCCAGTCTCGTTATGATCTGGCCAGCTTGCAAAACTTGTTCCCGACGAGTGACCAGCTCTTCTTCGGTCTTCTTTTTGCAATCCAATGCCTCGTCTAATTGATCTTCCAGGGTCTCTTGCTCGGCAATCGCTTCGGCCAGCTTCTCGCTCAGCTCGTTTTCTCGGTATTGTAATCGCTTGAAAATCTCCTCTTTGTCCAGAGCCAGTGCTCGTTCTGAATCCAAAGTCTGTTGGATTCGGTGGGCTTCAATTTCTGCCCGCCTCCGTTCTTCTTCCACCCGCTGTCTCTCGGCTGCGTCTTGTCTCACCTTCGCTTGCAGTTGCTCGATCTTCTCGTCTCGCTTTTTGACTTCGCTTGCGGTTCGAGTCGCTCCCAGCAGAGGTTTCATCCGGACAAAGAGCCGCCACCACGGATTGGCTTGGAGGTCAAGGTACACGTTGAGATTTCGTTGAATGACCCTTGTGGCTTCTGCACGATACAGCTGTTTGAAGGCCAAGCGCCGTTGCATGAAGCCTCGAGCAACAGATTGGAAATTGGACATGATCTCCCGGATCAAGCTGTCACGTTGCTCTTCCAAATCGGCCAGCACTCCTGCACGAAAGAAGACCTTCGTGAGACCGACGCGGTAGTTGGACTGATCCATCTTCAGTCGATCAAGCATAATCTTTGCAACCTCCTGGCCTCCTAGGTATCCTTTCGGCATATTTTCGCACAACACCTCGTATCTTGACCGGAATTCTGCGAAAGTCAAACGGTTGGGAAAGCCGGTACGTGCTATTCGGATCCCTTCAAGCACGCCGTTGCACCTGAGCTGGTCCAGGACCAGCGGAGCAACGAACTGCTTGGGCTTTTTCTTGTGGTTGGGTAGAATGCAGCGGACGAAATGAGGTTGGGTGGAGTGCAGCTGTCTCATCAGAATACTCAATTGTTCTTTGTGTCTTTGCGCCACGGTGCGGAACAGGCCTTTCTTGACGCGACTTCGGGGGCTGTACGGCTCGTCGACTTCATCAACACAGTCGGAAAAGAGGCTGGCGATGTGCTCGTCTTTCGACGCAGCCAGCAGCCGAGTGAGGTTATCGTTCAAAGGATCTTTGTTCTTTTCCAACCAGCCTTCGGTGGAATACTCGACCTCCGCCGCGTAGTGTGTAAGAATAAACCCCTGCCGAGTACGGGCAGGTGCATATTTTGGCGTCTTGTTCTCCCACAAGGAATTGAGCTTCTCCGTGAAGGATTTGTCTGTAGCCTTGGGCATTACCGAATCTTCGTCGAGGCAGGAAAAGATCCCGATTGGATTGGGCAGCTCAATCAGATCGATCGTCGGCTGGAGGTCTTTGCCAAAGTCAATGAATTGCCACTCAATCTGCTCACGAGCATATTCCTCTTGCTCTAGAACGAACATGTAGTGATTGAAGAACTGCTGGAGCTTCTCGTTGGTGTAGTTGATGCAGAGTTGTTCAAAGCTATTCGTCTCGAAAATCTCGAAACCAGCAAGGTCAAGTACTCCGATAAAGTGGCTGTCATCGCTGCTGACCCCTCCTCTGTCCAGTTGGTGATTGATTTTTGAGACGAGGTCCCCGAAGCCACGCTCATAAATGCCTTTCGCCAGAGCATCCAAGGCAAGACGCACTTGCTCTGGGGTCTGGGTTTTCTCCACCCATTCCCGCCCGGCTTTGACTTTGGGGTGTAGAAGGGCTTTCACGAACGGGTCTGGTTGGACACCCAATAGTCGGCATGCCTTGTCTACCGAAGTTCGAGCTTCTGGGGCGAGCGAAGCCTGGTCTGCCGCTCTGCTCTCTTGCCGGACCGCAACATTGCCCAGGTGTAAGATGGCAGCGACGGTCCTGAAAACGGCCATTTGGTCTTTTTCGGAGAAATTCATGATGTGGAATGCTTCAATCAACGTGTTCCACTCGTCTCGATCCGACACGCCGCCAATGGTGTCATTACCGGCTCGTGTATATGCAAAATCCTCCACGTCCATGCCTGAAATAAGCAATGCATCTCTCATTCTTTGATCCGCTCCTGCCAGTAGCTGGTAGAAAACATGGTAACTCCTTTCTTGCTGGCTGATTTTTACCACCCGAGACTTTTCGAGCAGATACCAATCGATGAAGGCACCAGCAATCTGCCCAGATCGAGTGAACTGAATGCGAATGAATTTGCCGAACCTGGAGGAATTGTTGTTTCTGACGGTCTGAGCATTGCCAAACGATTCCAGGATCGGGTTGGCGCGAAGGATCTGCTGGGAGAGATTTGAAAGCTGTTTTCCCGGCGTCCTACCTGTCAGGGGCGTGTCCAGATCTGATGTGGCAACCGCAGCGAGGTATTGGATGACCTTCTTCGTATTCTCGGTCTTGCCCGCTCCAGACTCTCCGGTCACCAATATACTTTGATTCTCTCCCTCTTCGACCAAACGGCGGAAGGCGGCATCTGAGACAGCAAAGATATGGGGACGAGTGTCTTCTCGGGTTTGGCCTTTGTACATCCGCACGTAGTCGTTGCCGTAGATAGGCAAGGGACAGTAAGGATTGATGGCCACTAAGAACAGGCCGGAATATGTGTAGATCAGATCAGCCTGATATCGGGTGTACAGATTGTGGATGACTGAAGCTTCGTTGAGATGGGTGAGTTCTGCCATGTCATCGGCCTTGTCGAATTTTGCTGGGTTGACCTTATCCACCTCGTCGACATCGGCCTCTATTGATGAGCCATTGTCGAACTGTACGAGGACCTTATTCCCCGGAAGATCTTCTGTTATCCAACCCCGGATGAATGCTTTTTCAGGATCTTTAACCCATACGTAGCGCTTTCCAGAGAAGTCATTCTCGCCTTCAATGGCTGAAATTCTATCTTCGCTTTTCCTCATTTCGTCGGATTTGATGAATTTGGGTGCAAAGGTACTGGACGTACTTGCCTGTCGCTGGAGTGAATGGGTGCGGAGGTGGGAGGGGACAGCGCTGAAGGTTGCTGTAGGAGAGTACGATTGTTGGCGCTCATGTCTGGCTGTCGATGTTTGTGTAGGCGTCGGGGAGGCAAAGAGGAGAGACTTGCTGAAGCTTGAAGGGGACATCGGTGAGGGCACAGACATGTCGGAATGGACTGATCGGGTGAAAGGCCGTTGAGTATGGTTGCTGAACGGAGAGGTGTCTGGGCTGCGGTCGTGGAGCAGCATGGCGCCACCAGTAAAACAAAGAAAAGACTGTTTTTCACATGCGACAAGATGCTATGGGCTGAGAATGTTAGTAAAGTTGACGGTGTCCAGGTTGTCAATGTGGGATGAGGGCTGATGAGTGTTGGGAGCCTCGTCGTGATCCAGATTTGATGACGATGTTTTGTTTGTGCTTCTGTATTGGGGAAGGCGTCACTTTGCAGAGCAACCAGTCCATCACGTGCGGGCACGCCACCGCCCATGGAGGTACGGTGGGCGACAGGAACTGTATAGAAATATGCCTTTCACCGCCATAGCGACTGCCGTAGACAGGATGCCAAGTCAGTCGAGTCTTCGACTTCTGCATTTCGGCCGCCTTTATATCTGTAGAAGATGACAGTGTCAACCACAACGACCTCGAGGACGACGAGTACCCCTTCTGCACCGATCTCGACCCTCAGAGATTCCTTAGGGGCATTATTGATCCACGTGAAGAAGTTGGCGGGCATTGTGACGCAGCAGTAAGAAGGTCGCCCTTCGTTTTTGCGCGTGTCGAGGACTGGTCTCGCGAGCTGTCTCAGTGATGATGAGGAGCAGTTTGTGTGAATCAGTGCGAGCGCGTCTTTGTGGGGACATCAGATTCTGTCGATGACATCGCCCATCTTGACTTGCTTTCTGTCGAATCGCAGTGCGCTCCGCTGCTCAACGCCGTAGAGATGGCGCATCCCTACTCTTCCACCCCGTTGTACGCAGGCACGCCGTCATACGCACCTCAACAGTCTTACTACCCGTCTTTTTCATCTAATGGCCTGCAGCAGCCGATAAACACTCCTCCAGGCATCCCTCAGCAGGTTCCGCCACCGCAGGGACAAATCCAGACGCATCCCGCCTACCAACAGCAGCCGTCGCCTGCTGCAAATGGCCCACGATTCGATGTCAATTCACAGATTCGTCCTCCTGCGCCTCCTTTCCATCCTCCGTTTCCCCCTCCTACTACTACGTTCAATTCCGATTTCTTCAAGCAATTTGCAAGTGCGGGTTTCCCGCCTCCACCCCCTCCAAACTTTCCTCCAGTGCCAATACCCGGTGCTGCATATCCGCAGCTGCCAGGTTCCGTGAATACCTCCACTTCCTCACCCTATCCTCAACATGTGGCAGCTGGAGCCGCAGTCTTTGGCGCTGGCTTTGTTCCAAATGAACAACCTCGCCAACAGACCGAAGATCAATTCAATGGTGCGCAACCTGGCTCACGAGGTGGAATGGATGTGCAGACAGACACTCAGACGTATGGCACTGTCCAAGGTGGAATCTCACACCCTGCGCACACATTTACCAAAGGAAGAGATCGTGACAAGGGTATGTAAACTACTCTTCGTATGGTCTTTGTCTAATCAGGCCACAGATCAGACACTTCCGTCTTTTGGCTCCAGATCAGATGTCGATATGCTATTCGCGAGTGCCCAAAAGCAGGCTATGGTGGGAGCAGTTGAACAGTCCATGATAGCTTCGCATCCCCAAGATACAAACCACGCCACCGAGCCTGATTCAGCAGCTGATGGAAATGTCTCGCGTGAGTTTTGAACTCCCACTCTCTCTGGGCCTTGCTAATCTGCTCGTAAGCGTACGACCCGACTCGTCCTGCGGCAATCAACGACCGAGCACTAGGTGGCTTTGGTTCCTCTAGTAAACCCTCGAAAAGCGCCAATCTGAGGCCAGTAGAGAGAAGCTATGACAATAAGTCCCTTGCTGAGCTGCGACAACTTGCGAAGGGCGCAGTTTTATCGCTCGTGCCCCACAAGATCCTCTACCCAGATCTGGTCAAGGAAGGCATAAATCCCCAAATCTTGCATGAATTGTATGAAGAGCTCGGCCTCAGGACGGAACTTAGTCAATCACAAGCCCGCGAGGAAGTGCACGGTGAGCAACATCCTCTGGTTGGTGGCAATGTATCGTCGACAGCCTCGCAGCCACCGGCTTCATCACAACCGAAGGCGGAATTACAGAAGGACACACCCACAGTCTCAACGGCTCAGGCTATATCGCAATCCTCGATGATTCTTCCCTCTTCCACCACCCTTGGCCTAAGTGGGAGCAGTGAGGTTATAGCGCAACCGGCCATCGTGGATACCAGGAATCAACAGTCGGTACCAAGTCCCAGTTTGGAGAGGAAAGATCGCATTGCCCAGTTGCTCGCTGCAAAGACAGGCCGTCCCACCCCTAACCCGACATCAAGCACCCTGAGCCAGCGTGAAGGACCCAAACCGACTACTGTGACTACCGTATCTGCGGACACAACCAGCGTTGCCATGCCTTCCGCTAGTCCACAAATTCCGTCGGTGCTGCCGGCAGAGCCGGTGGCTGCCTCTCAAGGAACGAGTGGAACGAAGCCGAAGGCTCAGACTGAGCTCGTGAAACAGAAAATGGAAAAGCTGAAACGCGAAACGCAGGCAAAGACAGCAGGTAGTGTATCGGAAGTTCCCACAGAGCCGGTGGCAATCGGCCGCGAAATCGGCAGCGAGCTTATAATGAACGTCCCCTTTGTCGAGAGCCTCATGAATTCGCCGGCAGACGGAATATCTGCCTTTGAGAGTCAACCCTCGATGCCATCGTTGATACCGGGATTGTTCATGTCCTCGAATGAACCATCTGCTTTCGACGAGATTGCAAGATCAGCGATCGAGGCATCACTGAGCTCCACAGAGGGCAACAGACAAGCGAAGACTGCCGAGAATGAAACGCCAGTTGGCCTGTCAAATTTCCAGCCACTATCGCCTTCCACAGTCCCAGCAAAACGGCCCTCGAACACAGATTCAGCTATGATGGGCATACCGCTTCCTAAGAAGCCGAACACACAACAGAATCTGCCGTATACACCATCGCGACCCCTTCCAGATGTTGAAGCCGACTACCAGTCGGAAGGGGAGATTTTCGAAGAGCCCGAGAGCGACGCTATGGCGATGGGTACGGATTCAGAGCAAGATGTGCAAGAAGACGACGCAGCACCTGTTCTAAATTCTTCGGCAGCCGCCTCAGTATTGAATAAGCCGACGCCCGTCAATCAGACTCCGACAATAGCATTGCGAAAAGCCTCAACCGGTGACTCAGGAAAGGATGAGTTGTATCGTGCGAAACAGTCGGAGATTGAAGCTATGCGTCGCAAAATTGCCGAGCTGGAGCAGCGAAACAAGCTCAAACGAACCAGAAGTCAAGTCGAGTCTCCATCGTCCTCGAACCCGCCGACGCCCGCAGTGACCAAAGAAGATCAACAACTGACCAGTTCACCTGTACCGCACACCGTGGAACTGCCTAGTGTCTCCCGGCCTGTAACTCAGCGCCAGCCTGTAGGTCCTACTGTCCCTCCGGTGATCTCAAAACTAAGCCCTGCACAACTTCAAGAAAGAGAGGCAGCGTTGAAACAGGCACTCCTGAGACAGCGTGCTCAACGGCAGCAAGTGTTACAAGAAGGCTTGCCTGATTTGAATGCCAAAGTGAAAAAGACCGAGACGCGGTTGGAGGATGTGCGTCAGGAATTGGCACAAGTTCGTGCTCAAATACAAACCACACACCTCGAATTGGATCGATTAGGGCTGCAGGAGAAGAGATTAGTTGAGGAAATCTCCAAATTCGAGGAGCAATTGCAGGAAGGTCGATCGGGTCAAAAAAGATATTCTGATGAGCTGCAACAAATCAGGCTTGAAAAGCTGGCCGAAGCTCAAGCGGCTCCCACCAAAGAGCAGTCGATTGCTGGTCCAGATCCATCGCACCCGGCCACAGATTCGATCTCCGAGTCACAACTAGATTTGAGCAACGGCCATCTTGACAATCGCGAAGAAACTATGGAGACGCAACAGGGCTCGCTCAGCATGCCCGCTGATACTGTGGCTGCCAAGGAAACTGTCGACGCTGAGGTTGACGCTAGCATGGATCGCGAAGATATGCATGGGGCGCTTCGGGGGAAAACCGAGCCCGCGCAGTCAATTGGGATTGCCAATCCTGCACAGCAAATTCAAGCAGATGACATGGAGATCTCGCCTGAACCAGAAGATTATGTTGAAACGCATGAGCACTTGCCAGAAAACGTGGAGACGATGCAGCCTTCCGACGACGCCATGGATGTGGACAGCGACAGTAATGGAAGTGCGAGCATGTCTGGCTCAGATGATGAGGAGGAATACCAACCAACAGCTATCGATACTTCACAGCCCATGCAACAGTCCGAGGACGAGTCTGAGGAATATGATCCTGAGACAGCGCCGGTTGACAGCGTCACGCCGACGACTGTGCCGGAAGATGGGCTTCAAGACTTCCACGAGACTTCAGGGACTGCCGCTGCTAGCCGGCCCGATACAGATGCTGGGACTCCAGTCGATAGAGCACGAGATGTATCGGGTGCTATTGAGTCTGACACCTCTTATGTCGACGCAGACGTCGGCGTCAATGGAGTTGCTGCGGTGTCGGAAGTGCCAGCAAACACCAAAGATGATCTCGAGTCCGTGGACCAGTTGACCGATGCTGACACCTTGGTCAGACCACCCCCTGGATCAAGTCGAGATACCGACGCGGTTCCGTTCTTGCATGGTACCTGCGCACCACCTGCGCATTATGTGCCGTACAAGACACCACTTAGCGCTTTCAAAAGCTACCGCTTTCACTCCGACTACCCAGACACAGTCAAGACTGGCTATCGCTCGTTGACGTATAGCAACAACATTGACCCGTCCCGACCCCTTTGTCCCACTGAACTTTCCGGCCAAATTTGTACTGACCATAGCTGCGAGGAACAGCATTTTGCCCAGCTTGGACTTCCAGGTACGTGGTGGATACTGATATCTTCTCTTCGGCCTGCTGAGCTTGAATTATATTCCACTCTTTTCCCCGGTCAAGGTTCCCCGTGCTGATGTGCTTTTCCTTGCAGACGAGACGATCCTTGTCCAGATGAGCTCGGCCAGCGGCATCAAAGACAAATCCACACGGGACGCATTCCATGCCGGGTTGAAGCTGGTGATTGCAGGGTTGAGGGCTAATGAGGTGAGGGATTTCGAAAAGGTGGCGCATACTCTCTCTGAGTATCGACGGCAATTCTTCGCCGAGAGAGAAGAGAAAGAGCGGCAGGAGGACGATGACAGCCAAAAGCAAGTGCAACAAGAGCACCGGGAGCACCAAGAGCAAGAAGCAGAGGCTGTGGACTCTTAGCAAGCAGTCCTGAAGGCAGGGGTCGCTGAACGCATTCCAGTCAGGTCAGAGGAACACGTTGCTCCACGGTACGTTATTCCTCAAAAGAGGCGCGGCGGCATTCTCCTCGTGGAGATGGCCCGGAGGCGAAGAGGGCTTGAGGGGACCCGATGATGCTCTGGGGATGAGTGAGATGGCATGTACGAATACACACCAACCTGCAAGGACTTTTGGCTTAGGGACTGCTCCATACGACGATCAGGCTTTCATCCAGCATGTCATGTCAAAATACTTTCTGTATCAAAAAAGGGACCAGCAGTTTAATACCCGTCTGCTCCTCGCCGAGGGCCAGGCAAAATAATACATTCTGTGCAGCCAGTCTGCCATCTAGGATGTCCTACCGCATATTCCCTCGCGTTCAATCAGTCAGTCAGTCAATCAATTCATCAATGCGTCTTGAAACCCGGTCCCAATGCCGACCCTTCACAAACATGGTTGCATGCATGCCTTGACCTCGGCATGCGACGATGGATATGTATTTCGTCCAGGCGTGGCACGTCATATCCCCATAGTCTTCGACGTACGAGATAGAGCTATACTTGTGTATAGCCGGATGATTGGTCCAGAACAGGATGTGCGTGTAACGCCCGAGCCGTCTGGTCCTCGCGGCCAGCTTCTGCTTCATTCGTCGTCGAAGATGCCGCAGTTCGGGTGCAGACCGTAAATTAGTCGCTGGTTCTGGTTTGTTGTCGAAGGCTCCCCCGCGTCGCCTTCGTCCGCTTCAACGAGGCCTTCTCCGCGGATCGCGATGATGATGTTATCCTGTAGACCACAAAGTCAGTTAAGTCTTCGAGAAACGTATACCCAGGTCAAAGAGGGAGTGATAGCGTACCTTGACCATCTTCTTCAGCACTTTCCTTGCCAGGCCCCTCTCGCGCTCCACGTCTTCTTCACTTCCCAGCTGATCCTCGATCTGCTCCAGGTACCACAACAACAATGCGTCACGCTCGGGACCCTCCCCGGTACGGTCTTCCTCGTCTCGTATACGCGTCGCCAGCATGGTTTGAATGGTGTTGTATTTCTCGAAGGTGATTTTCGTGGTGTGTCGTGGAGCTGCAGCAGGGGTTGCAGACGCGCCACGAGCTCTGGAGTTGGCCTCACCCTGGTGGTCATTGTCACCATCAGCCATGGGACTATCTCCGTCTCGCTGACGCTCGGCGTCATCTCCTCGGTCCGGGGTTTCCTCTTCATCGTCTTCGACGTCGACATCGTCTTTCTCGACGCTAATGATCGACTGACGAAGCAGATCAAACGCTTCATATACCATGACTTCCGTTATTTCTTCCACACAATTCGCTTTGGCAATTGCTTCGCTCAGTCTGATCAGACTCTCCAACTGTCTGACCGTAATTCTGTACGAATTCTTCCCCACCACGCCACCGGTGTCATTTGCTCTCAGCTCTTTGTACTTCTCTACCAAGAGCTTCTTTGCTTCGGGCAGGAAGACAGGTTTGAAGGTGCGGGCGAATCTGATATAACGTTGAAGCTGTTCCGTGGAGAATTCGGGTTGTACGAATTCATCTTTCAGCATGTGCAGGTTGACGATGTGGTCGGCCAAGTGACGGTCTATCGTCTCGTTGCATTCATCGAGAATGATGAAGAAAAGGTCGAAGCGAGACATGATGGGCGCTGACATGTTGATGTTTGACCTGAGAGTCGCCTTGCGATTATAGCGACCGCCGATGGGGTTTGCGGCAGCCAGAATACTTGTGCGTGCGTTCAATGTAGCATGGATGCCCGCTTTGGCGATGGAAATGGTTTGCTGTTCCATGGCTTCGTGAATGGCCACCTGGTCGGTCAAGTCCATCTTGTCGAATTCGTCAATACAGCAGGTGCCGGAGTCAGAGAGCATGAGCGCCCCCGCTTCAATGGTGTGTTCGCCAGTCTCTTCGTCTTTGACCACCGCGGCTGTCAGACCTGCTGCACTGGACGCTTTTCCTGACGTGTAAACGGCCCGAGGGAGGAAAGAAGCGATGTACTTGAGAAATTGGGATTTGGAAGTTGACGGGTCACCAACGATGCAAATGTTGATGTCGCCTCGGAGCGGCATTCCTTCCGGTGTCATTTTTGACACGCCGCCCAAGAGTTGCAACAGAAGACCTTTCTTCACTATTTCATGGCCATAAACCATGGGTGCGAGGCTCTGAACAAGTCTGCTGTAGATCTTGTCGGAATGCACCATATACTTCAGGTCATCGATCTCGGCTTGTGTCAGAGTTTCCAGGTATGCCTCTTGAGCCTTTGTGCCACTGTCGTATTGATCAAAGAGATCAATCTGGTGGAGAGAGTTTAGGATGTTGGTTGATTGACCGTTCAGTTGACTCGCTGATTGACCTGCTGTCGTGGTGTCAGGGCTCGAGAAACCGGCCAAAAATGCCATCCGGTAAGTCAGATCTCGAACACCCAGTGCTTTCAAGCCTGATACTCCTGCGCCACCAGCATCTGCACCTCGAAAATTTCGATTGTCCTTTGAGGCCTCGGGTTTTACGCCGGGAATTCCAAGCTGGGAAACATCGGGCACGACAATCAGAGTGCCTGTGAAGACACACTTCTCACCAGGCTTCGTCCGCTCGACTTGCTCTCCTCGGAGAATGACATCCATTGTGCGTGGCATGCTTCCGGTGGGGATCTCAGAACTGTTCTCCTGGATTCGACATTTCTGCCAATCGACAAACGTGCTATTTCTGATGTCCAACCGCCATGCGATCTTGTTGCCACAAGTGAGGTTGGGGCACACGGTGGGCTCTGTATATTTGAATGTCTGTTCAACATTTGGCACGGTGGTGTTGCACGCTTCGCAGATGAAGGTCCCGAGGGCCAGCTCGGGACGTACTTCTGAAGTTCTCGTCACGGTACCCGAGATAGAAAGTAATCTGCCAATTTGATCTGTTCGCAGCTGCCGTACTCGAGACACTAGGGGGAGGTTGTAAAATGCCAGCGCGAAGAGTTTGTCCGTCTGTGGATTCAGTGGTTTGTCACCCTGACTGCTCCCTACGCTGGTCGCGTTGCCCGCCATCGATGTACCTGCCTGCGAAGCATTGCTGGTCATCTGGCGGTGATCTTTGAAGTAGACTGGCTCATATTTAGCCAAAAGATTGTGTAGTCCTCTGAGTAAGAATGGATGAAACCGATAGAATTGGTTTGCGATCGCATCTGCCAAAATAGGGCCTTCTTTATAAGATAGCAGGTGGCGGAAATCCACGTAGAGCGTCGAGAGCTGAAATTCTCGCAAGCCGTGGATCTGATTGATGTAGTATTTGTCTGTTCTCAATTCGCTCGAGGGAGGCGCTCCTGATGAGGGGGGTTCTTCGATATGGGACTCGAGAAAGTCTTCAAAGGCTTGTTGTACTTTTTCACCTGCCTTGTCCGTAACCTGTGAGACGTTGCGATCTAGCGGATTCCGCGGCCGACCGCGAGCTGCGCCGACAACTTCATCGTCGGGAAAGACATCGGCTTCGGAGGGTATGCCATTGCTCTCGGAGAGCAAGGGGCGCGGTCTGGAAGAGGAGGGAAAGCCGTTCTGACTCCGTCGCGGTGAGGAAGGCGCTGCGCCAAAGGCGTCTGAATTGAGAATCGAGTCAACTAGAGTCGCCATTGTTGCGATGGTGAGGGTTTGGTGGTTGAAGGAGTGACCTGAAAGTCCAAGGGTAGATAGGACGGTGGAAATGTCTCCTTACGTGGGGAATTAATTGGTGCCGCAGGAACGCGTCAAAAGCGCGTCGCGCGTCGCGCGTCGCACTTTATTACGGGGGAGCAAAGGCATCTTATATGCCAGCTTCAACACGACAAATATTATATATTATATATTATACGTCGCCCCTCTGCCCATTTAGTCCAACTACGACTTCTGTTTCCGACAGTTAATTTTCACGGCTCGCACGGGGCAGTCCGCTTGCACTCCCTCTGTGTAGAGTCGACGTGGAGGCGAAATCATTGTTAGCATGAGATTTATTGCATTTCTACCAAACGGGTAGATTTGTTTGGCAACCACATGGAAAATGGTTGCATGAATTACAGGTATCTTCTCCCTGTCCTCTGCCCGACTTCGAAAGCGAGCAGCCTTGTTTGCTTACAGCCACTTCTCATGAACCCGGATCAGCTTCTTGTTCAAAAACTCTTGGATCCCGAGCTCGCTCAGCTCTCGTCCAAACCCAGAATTCTTCACACCACCAAACGGCACACCTGGACCAGAATTGACGGCCGAATTGATAAAGACCATACCGGCCTCGATCTCTGCCGCAACTTTCTTTGCATGCTCCACGTTGGAGGAAAATACCGATGAACCCAAACCAAATGTTGTGGCGTTGGCGAGTTCGATAGCCTCCGCCTCGGTGTCGACGACGTACAGAGTAGCCACAGGACCAAAAGCCTCCTTCGTGAATAGCGGGTTGTCTGGAGACACGTTCGTGATAAGTGTAGGCTCTAGGTAGTTGCCCGGACGGTCGATACGCTTTCCACCCAGGACCACTGTGGCACCGGCAGCTTTGGCCTCGTTGATGAGAGTCAGGAGGTTCTCGACGGCGGGTTCGGAGACCAGCGGACCAAGAGTCGTTGCTGGATCCTTTGGGTCACCAGGCTTCATTACTTCAAACTTTGCCTTGACTCCCTCGAGGAACTCCTGGCCTCGCTCCTTACCCACAATGATATATCGCTTGATGGAGGCACAAGCTTGACCCATACACATCATGCGACCCGCGGCTGCGACGTCGATCGCTTGATCGAGCGGTGCATCCTCCAAGACGATGAGTGGATCTGAACCTCCCAGTTCCAGGACGACCTTTTTGAGATGGCGACCGGCCTGTTCAGCCACCGATGCGCCCGCGCGTTCACTGCCGGTAAGGGTTACGCCCCGAATGCGGAAGTCGGCGATGAGGGCGTTGACTTGGGGAATGGAGCAGAATAGGTTCGTGTACACACCAGTTGGTGCTCCGGCGTCAAGGAATATCTTCTCGAGGGCGAGGGCGCACTGTGGCACGCTCGCTGCGTGTTTGAGTATGACTGGGTTGCCGGCAACGAGCTGAGGACCAGCTACTCGAGCAACCTGGTAGTAAGGGAAATTCCATGGTTCAATGGCCAGAATCACCCCAATGGGCTCCGAGGCAATGTACCCGCCAGGAACACCAGGCAGATCAATGGTCTGTAGGAATTTCTCCCCGTTTTGGGCGTAATAGTCCAGAATAGCAGCAGAGAACTCGACCTCACCCAGCATGCCGCCAATGAGTTTCCCCATTTCCAGCACAGCGAGCTCTGCCAGCTCTTGTTTGCGCTCGCGCATCAGTGCGGCAGCCTTGCCCATGATCTTGCACCGCTCAGCCACGGATCGGCGTCTCCAGTCTTTCTGGTAGACCTCATGGGCCGTGTCGAGGGCGGCGAACACTTCTGCATCTGTGGTCGTCGGAAAGGTCTTGATCAGCTCCCCATTGGCTGGGTTGATCGTCTGATACACGGTTAAATGGCTTGACATTTTTCTGCACGGCAATTGGATTCAATGGGTGTTTTCCCGTGGAAGCTGCAGATGCGTGGACAGATGCTTTTTTTTGGATGGGAGGATTGCTGTCTATATTGCTAACTTGACGCACTCTGCAGAGCACATTAGTGAATCGATCCCTGCGCAGCCTATATATAACCAAGGGACTGGATCAACAACATCCCAGGTGCTGCTTCGGAAGAGACTCTGCTTACGAATAGCTCGTTCGATCTGGAAACTCCGCGTCATTTTTTTTTTCTCGATCAGAGATGTCATGTCAGGCAACTCAACGGATGATGCACGACCTATGAATCGATCTGAACAGCACGCACTCTGGCTCTTGTTCTCTTGCGGCAGTGGGGCTGGTTTCCTAATGCAGTGTTTCGAGCAGAGGAGCCAAACGGTTCCACCGGAAGACGTTTTATGCATCGCCGCGGCGATAGCGGAGGAGCTAGACCAATTTACGAAGCCAATCATGAGAACCCGGAGACCGATGAATCCTTCCTGTGTCGTGAGTTTGGGCTCTTTGCTGTGCTCAGGACCACGGACTCGAAATTTCTTCGGCCATGCTTACGACGTCACGTCACTAGAATGCTCTCTTGCAGCAGGAGGAGGAGGATTATTTCCGCAGGGCGAGGTCCATACCCGTCTCGTGTGACGGGAGAGATGGTGCTAGACATGGTATGATGAGATCGTCAGTCCTTGTCTTTGAAGCTTTTCAATCATAAAGAGGAAAAGTCCCTTACTACAAAAAGAGCAGGATTCATTAGCTGGCTGCGATGCTTGCAAACTCTAGAATCACTCTCCTGTTCCCCTCCTTCTCCCACACTCTGCCAAAATCCACGAACTGTCGCTCTCATTTTATTGATTGAACGGATCCGCCTTGCCAATACACTGTCAACATGGGAGTTAACAAGGCCATGGTCTTCAGACAAATCCCTGAAGGACTCCCCGTGGCAGGCAAAGATTTGACCATCGAAACCATTGCCGACTACGATGGGACCTCCCCTGCCCCGGCCGGGGGTGTTTTGCTGCAGGCAGAGTATGCAAGCTTTGATCCTTACATGAAAGGACGCATGCGCCCGGCGCACGTCAAATCGAACGCCACGGCCTTTGAGCTGAATAAGCCGCTAGTGACCCAGTGCATTGCTAAGGTTCTCCAACCGAACCACCCCAAATACCAGCCAGGAGATCAGATCGTTGGGGAGCTCCCCATCCAGCAATACGTCGCCCTCAGTGGAGCGGAGCTCGACAAGATCCAGCACCTGGAAAACCCTTTGGGGCTGGAGGATACCCGCGTGTTTCTGGGGGCCCTCGGGATGTCAGGATTGACGGCGTATTCGTCCTTCTACGAGATCGGCCAACCTAAGAAAGGCGAGACCATTTTCATCTCTGCCGCCAGCGGCTCGGTGGGTAGCATGGTGGGACAGCTGGCTAAACGGGCGGGACTGAGGGTGATTGGCAGCGTGGGCTCGGACGACAAGCTCGATTTCATCATCAACGAGCTCGGCTTCGACGCGGGGTTTAACTACAAGAAGGAGCAACCCTCCGACGCCCTGAAGCGATTGGCCCCCGACGGCATCGACATCGACTACGAGAATGTGGGCGGCACACATCTCCAAGCCGCCCTGGACGCGATGAAGGAGCATGGACGGGTTATCGTCTGCGGTCTGATCTCTGAATACAATGCCAAACCAGGCGAGCGACACCCTCTCTACAACTACAGTCTGATTCTGCGGAGGAGACTCACCGTGCGTGGGTTCGTTGTCTTTGACCACGGTTTCGGGGACAAGTATCATGCAGAGCACCAGACCAATGTGCAGCGGTGGATCAAAGACGGGACGCTCAAGGTGATCACCTGGGAGTGCGAGGGGATTGACCATGCAGTTGACGGCCTATTGGCTCTGTTCTCGGGACGGAACTTTGGAAAAGCGGTGCTGAAGTTCTAAATGGAGTCTCGACTGAGTTGACCATATCGACTTTCTGCTGCGAGGCGTCCTGTGCATTTGTTCTCCATGTCGTTCTGCTGTCTAGAAACTCTTCGTCTCAATCCCCTTCCGTCGGAATTCCTGTTCCAGCACCCATAATCCCTCGTTTCAGATCCGCTGTCTGTGGCCGGGGGTTCGGCCCGGAGCTATTAGTCAGTCTTTCATGCGCGGAGAGTAATAGCGGCAAAGCCAAACAAGCGATAGTGCCGATTTAACGCCTAGCCTCGGAGGGTTTGTTAGCCGGCCCCACTTCTTAACGCCTAGCGCGGGCTTGGCATTTGTGGATACTTATGTACTTGGTTCCTAGCAAACAGCATCCATCAAATCCCTCTCCTGTCGGCGCAAGCTGAAGCTCGTGAAAAGGAAGGACATAAAGTGGCGCCACCTCCCCTCCCTCTTCGTGGCGAGGGGCCTTGCATCCAGCTTGGTCTAATAACACGACACTGCTTACATCATAGCGTGGGTGACTCTCGTCTTTGTTCGCTGATGGCGGCACCGTAACAGTCTAGCATCGCGAATTGAAGTCGGATAACCCCTCCTCCGATAGTTCCGCCCGTGCGTGGAAATCTCTGTCAGAAGGTAATTAGGAAACAATGAGAAAGGCAGGGCGGGAAGAGAACGGAACGGGAAAGGACCGTGAAGAAAACGCGCAACAATCACGAGGAAAGGTGTTATAAAGGCACATCTTCGGCATTGGGAAAGCGTTGGCTGATCATCCATCTCCATCAAAAGGCCTAGAAATCTGCGAGTTTGCCCTGTGCGGTGACGTGTCAGACCCGAGGGCCACAAGAACGGGAAAATACCCTGGCTTTCAGCAGCCCATCCCAACATCCGGGCGACAAATCGACACTTCTCTGACTCGTCACTAGATTACAAACTTGGAAGACTTTGTCAAGCAACCAACCCAGAATAGTGAAAAAAAAACATGACTTCACGAATGCGCCTGCAACCAATCCCCCCGGAGCAGCTGGCCCCAGCGCAGCGGGAGCTGTACGACGACGTGGTGTCCAACATCGTCAAGACGCTGGACGACAAGCAGTCGTTCATCACGCGCGACGAGCGGGGTGCCCTGCTGGGCCCCTGGAACGCGTGGGTACATGAGCCCGTGGTCGGCGGGGCCATGTGGCACCTGAGCAAGGTCATGTTCCGCAACGCCAGACTGCCCGAGCCGCTGCGCCAGGTCGCCATCCTGACCGTCGGCTCGCACTACCGCGCCGCCTACGAGGTCTACGCCCATTCGGGCCTCTCGCGCCACTACTTCGCCGAGGACCAGGTCGCTGCCCTGTCCCGCGGCGAGTTGCCTCCGGGTCTGTCGACGGATGAGGTTCTGGTCTACAACATCGCGAAGGCATTGGTGGTGGGAGGTCCCCTGCCGGACGATCTCTACAACCAGGGCGTCCAGGTGCTCGGTCAGAGCCTGCTGACCGAGTTGATCTTCTTGGTGTCACTGTATGCTCTGGTGTCGGTCAATCTCAACGGGTTCAATGTCCCTGTGCCGACGGAGGGGTCATAGCATTATCGTGACGTAGTCGACGCATTCCTCTCCTTTTCTTTCCAGGGAAACTGGCGGTCGAGGAAACTGGTGCCGTATAGCCAGCTACAGTATCTCATCTTTGAATCATATACCCTGGCGAATGCAAACCAAAACAAAACAAACAATCGTCTGAGCCTTGTAGATTTAGGAGGAGTAGGACAGCTTGAGCTCCGACCCTACGAGTGGTCAAACTCCCTCCTCATAATTTGATTTGCCCTTGAAGCTCGTTGAGAAGTGAGCCGGATTATACTCGACGCCCACCATCCACTCCTGCAACGTCTCGTATTTGGACAACCCCGGGGGCACCTCTGCCCACTGCTGCTGTTGCTGTTGCTGCTGCGGAGAACCATCTCCTTTCGTCTCACGGACCCGATTGTCGCGCCAGATGCTCCACCGCGCACCAAACGATGTGCGAAATGTAAAGGCCGTCGTGTCGTCCGACGCCGCGTTCCGCGGCAATCTGGCCTCGGGGTCGATGCTCGCGGAGACGTGCTCCATCCACGCGGCCAGCGTCACGGGCTGGAACTCCGTCTTCTTGCCGGTGTATTGCTCCAGCGCCTCGGCCACTTGGTCAAAGGTCACCTGGAACGGGCTGGCGGAGACGAGTCTCCCAACGCTCTCGCGTGGGTGCTCCAGTGCCCACTTGACCGTCTCACCGTAGTTGTCCAGGGGAACCAGCGGCATGACCGATTCCTTGTGCAGCGGCAACTGGAACACGTATCCGTCCCCGCGCGGGACGGGCTTCAACAATCGATTCAACATCTCGGCATACACCCCGCCGATGATGATCGACCAGGCGAGCCGGTCCAAGGGCTGTGCGGTGAGCCAGCCGGTCAGCCGTCCCGCCACCAGGTTGTGGCTGTTGCGATATTCTTCGGCGAAGCCATGGGCGACAAACTTGTCGACCGGACCCGTGCCAGCGTAAATTAACCACTTGACGTTACTCTGGACCGCAATCTCGTAGGCGCGAAAGGTCCAGAAATACTCGAACGGCTCGCCGACACTGAAGCTGTCGATGTTGAAGTAGACCACGTCCTGGTCGGCGAGAGCGGTACGCAGACCGGCCCCGGTGGTGTACGAGCCCTGCAGAAGCTTGACGGTCGGGAATGCGGACTGCAAGGCGTGGCTTGAAGACGATGAGGTGTCTCGCGTCAGGACTGAGACTTGACAATTGGATCCCTGGGCAAGAGCTACATGGACCACCATCACCATCAGTTTTTGGCAATGCGTCTGAGGCTCCTGGGACCCCTTCCATCTTGCGCGCAACACTCACCTTTGACGACCGATCGGCCCTGAGCGCCTGTGCCCCCTAGTACAACGAACCCTCGCGTTTGAAAACGATGCTGCGATGTTGTTGTTAGCCATGGGTCAATGACATTTGTAGTCTTCTTCAGCCGAGCTGATGTCCCCCTCGAGCTTCCATCTTCTTCGGGAGCTGTCCCTGAAATATATACAGGAGCACCATTGCTGGCTGACCAAGCGACGGCGCATGTCACAGAGCACGTATACCGCAGCTAGCAGATGAGGGTTTTAATCATCCCTTCCCAGCAGGTTGCCCAAGAAGCTTTCTCTGACGTGCAAATAACGTCGATTACTCAACCATACTGGATCATCCTACATCACCAAGTTGATTCGGGACCTCGGACCGATAGACACAAGACAAGTTTACTGATAGAACAGTCCGTATGTAGTCATCACAGGGGACGCGCATTGGGCGCTCGAGCATTGATATAGATCCAAGCACGGCTAGGCCCAGCGCGTTAATCACTTTGATTGGCCCTCACCCCCATGTCAGTGAATGTGATTGGCCACACACCAGCTCGGTGGGTGGGACCGACGCGCTAACTACTCTGATTGGCCCAATCAACTTTGCATACGTTTATGCCAGCCTTTTCTTCTATTCTACTCTGTAACCAAGGGTATTCGTGAATGGGACACTGCCATTTGATTTTGTCAAGCCGAGGAAGCTAGAGGAAAAGTTGAGAGGTGAATTTGTCGTTTGTTGGCCGTGTGTCGATCAGTAAGCAGGGTATCATGGCCACCGGCGAGTCTCAGGCCAACATTCTCGATGAATATTGGCTCAGGCATTCAATCGCGCTACAAAAAGGGCGAGTGGAGAGTGGAGAGTGAAGGCTGAAGAAAGAATCTCGCTCTCTATACAGCATCACATCATCGAATGTTTCGCGAACTGTTGCGCGATCCAGAAAACCCCACCACCGAGTCCAATAACGAATTCCGTACCATCGACTGGGTGCGATGTCAAGACAGTGGGAAGAGATCAGGGCTTCCAAGCGCCAGAGGCTGCTCGATTCAATTCCCCAGAAATGGCTCTTCCCGGCACACATCAAGCCTCCGAATTCTCAATTGAATGTGCTCGAGTTCCCAGAGAAGTCGGGGTGGTTCACCAACCAGGAGCTTGAAATCACCAGGTCGTCGGCCACAGACCTCATGAGAAGGCTGGCGAAGGGGGAATGGAGCTCGGAAGAAGTTACGCGGGCGTTTTTTAAGAGAGCGCCAGCGGCACACCAGCTGGTCAGTCAGTCAGGCAGTTCTGATAGATACACCCACCCACCAACACACACACACACACACACACACACACGTCACGCACGCGGATTATGATCTGACTCGATCGCTACAGGTTAATTGTCTGTCGGAAACCAGTTCGAGGTCGCCCTCGCGACAGCCAAGTCCCGTGACGAGCACCTCCGGCAAACGGGCCAGCCCATCGGGCCTTTCCAAGGGCTGCCAGTATCCATCAAGGACTGCTTCGACTTTGCCGGCGTCGACTCCAGTATCGGATTCACCTCGCGTGTCGGCAAGCCGGCAGAACACAACGCCGCGGTGGTCGACATTCTGCTTAATGCCGGTGCCGTGCTGTATGTGAAGACGAACGTGCCCACGGCCATGATGATGCTCGAAACCGTGAACAATGTGACGGGGCGGACGCTGAATCCATTGAATCGCACCCTCACGGCCGGCGGGTCGTCCGGAGGTGAGAGTGCCCTCATCGTTTTCGGTGGCTCACCCCTCGGCGTTGGCGGCGACGTCGCGGGCAGTCTCCGCATCCCGGCGGCGTGCACAGGCATCTTCACACTGAAGCCCAGCGCCGGCCGGTTCCCAGCAACGGGGTGCGCATCAGGACTTCCCGGGCTGGAGACCGTTCAAGCCGTAATCGGGCCTTTGGCACGGTCGCTGCAAGACTGTCTTTTGTTTTCCGAGGTCGTGGCCGCGGCTGAGCCGTGGAAATGGGACACCAAGTCTCTACCCTTCCCATGGCGTGCGGTGGAACAGAAGAAGGAGAAGCTGAAGTTGGGGGTCATGTGGACCGATGGCATCGTCACGCCGACACCGCCCATCCAATGCGCCCTCGAACAAACGGTGAAGAAGCTCCGGGCCGCCGGGCATGAGATCGTGGATTGGCAGCCCGAGGGGCAGCACCTGAGCGGCCTGCAGCTGTTTCGTCAAATGATCTCTGCCGACGGCGGGAAGAGTCTGAGGAAAGACCTGGAGCCCACTCAAGGGCCATGTCGCCCCGAGCAGCAGCTGTGGGCGAATGCCTTGGAGCTGGGTGTATACGAACTGTGGCAGATACACCAGGCGCGTGACGATCTGTGTCAGCAGTACTTGGATCGTTGGACGACGTCTGGCATTGACGGGATTCTGTGTCCGACCACACCGTATGCGTCCGTCGAACATGGGGGGTTGAGGTACCTGGGGTATACCGCCTTTTTCAACGTCCTCGACTACTCATCCACCAGTTTCCCGTGCGGACTGGCAGCGAACAAAGATCTGGACCGGGCACCGGCAGAGTACATTCCCCGAAATGACTTGGATGCACAGGTGCAGGACTCTTACAATGCCGAAGCGGTGGATGGCATGCCCTTGAGTCTGCAGATTGTGGCCCAGAAACTGGAAGACGAAAAGGTTTTCACCATGGCACAAACGATCTTGGAGGCGGTGAGCCTTCGAGCCACAAGCTCTATCTGACACGTTGACTTCGAGGGAAACTCCATCAGGGGAAACTTTGAGTGGCTTGCCACCTTAAGCAGGGCAATTTCAAGCGGTCAGGGGGCCTTTTGAAAACCTTGCCTTGATATAGAAACGATGAATTACGGCCTCAGACTAGGCAGCAGAAGATAGACCAGTTCGTATGAAAGGTTGCCCGAGGGCGGTTCGCAGATCCATAACAGGCCTTGTGGCAATTCTACGGATTCGTCGTGAGCAAACGTCCCGGATTGAGCTTCTGTTCAAATCCCTCAGCGACCCAGTCGTAAGCTTTCTTTCCTGATGGATCGCCGAGAGCCATTTCGGCGAGCTTCTGCTGGACAAGGCGCGACGCGTGAGGATCTCGCACCACTCTGTCAATGATGGCCAAAGGTCAATGGAAAAAGCGTGTGACTGATTCGGCAAAATCAATTCTGGCGAGCGTACCCAGGCAGTCTTCGAGCTCGTGCTGGATGAGAACGGAGTAATAGTTCGAAGAGGCAGACAAGTGGCAATAAGCCAACAGCTTTGCAGCCGATATGTAGAGGGTGATGTGAAGGAAGCCGTCATTGTGGATCATGGCGGCGTCGCTTTCCCACGTCTCTAACTGAACCAGAATATCTTGAAGGCCTGATGCGTTTTGAACGCCGAAGGCAGTCGGCGAATGGTGGAGGGAGGCCACAAGGTCTGAGAAGAGCCGCACGAGGGGATAGGGCATCCCGAAAATGGGCCAGTTCTCCGGCTCCGGCGACACTGAGATCTGACAGTGCTCTAAATAAGTGTCGAACACAGGACGGAGCGTCGGATCTTGAAGGGGTGAGAGACTCTTGTCCCGAATAGATATCAACAAGGAATGATATAGGAAGGACTCGGTAAAAATGCGATCAAAGACGAGGGTTGACCGCGTCAGCGCGCTCATCGACGGGTACCAACCTCCTCTGGACGTCGCATCCAGTTTCCTTCTTGCTCGTTCGCGGAACACCTGGCCGGCTGCAGCGACGTGTACTGCGGCGGACGCAGGATTATAGTTTGGCCGGTGATTCTCGTACAAACGAGCCAATCCTCGGTACCGTCACATGCGCCATGCTGGATTGTGGCCCGAAGTGCACGGATAGACCTGGCATAGAAGTCGTCGGCTTTTATTCGAGCCTCCTGCGCAATGCCCAGCTTGACCCCTATCGCATGAGCCGAACATGCCAGGCAAGCATTGAGCAGTGCCGGATAACACGGCGCCAGGTCGTATGTGTAGGAGAAACGAAAGAAATATGCATGGGAGCGTGGACGGATGCGGCGGGGCAAGAAATCATGGACAAACGAGGCGAGCAAGGCTGTAGATGTTGACTCCTCCGTGCTCGGAGGCGTGATATAGAGCCGAAGAAGAGGCGTCTGGGAGGGAATATGTGCTGGGGGTGACCGTGGCCCTTTGTTTGCTAAAATGTCGCCAAACAAGTGCCTGTCAGGCCAGCTCTCCAGTCCATTAGATCCTTGTGAGGCCTGGAACCTCTTTCTATTGCGCGGTAAATTTCGTTCCCTTGATCCTGTCCCTCGGCAGCCAGGCACATTCAAGGCCATTCCTCGTGCAGTTCTTGCAGCGATCACGGCTCTCGTCACACTTCTTGCGACGTTGGCGACCTTTGCTCTTGTCAGCGGCATGTTGGGCATGGAAAGAGGGTGATGTGTGCTAACAAGTCAGGCAGCCAGTCTTGGTTCTGAGCTTGGGCATCTGTTCCACTCTCTCTTGATAGGTCTGCCGAAGACCCCATTGAAATATGGATCTCGTGTCAATCTAGCCAAATGATAGCAGCAGGTCGTGGATGGTTGACAAGGCTGAACCCGAAGGACATGCTTTGTCAGCACACTTGGCTGAGCTTACGTCATCGACCTTCGGCAAAGCTTCCTTAATTCTGTTTCCCCTCCGAGGCTGCTGGTCCGTACAAAGTAAAGCAAAGCAAAGCAAGACGACAGAGTGAAAGAACAGCTGGGGCGTCAAGTGAGCGAGCTGAGCTGAGTGGTATCATCTCTCGCCCTTGCTCTCTCACTCCCACTCAATTCCAGATATGCATCGGCAGGAAAGACGTTCACAGAAGCCCAGACAGACAGATAGATCGGATGTAAGAGAAGCTGAATGACTGCCTGGCTGGCTGACCAGCAAAGAGAGGACATAACAACGACAGTGCTCAATATGAATGAATGAAGCATTCGCTATATATATTGTGGATAAAGGGAAGGGAACAGCAGCACCAGGGCTCGACAAGCTCAACAAGTCCCTCTTCCTGCCTCTGGCTGCGATGCATATACCTGCTGATATACTTTCTTACTCCCTTACTTACGTTCCCCTTTCTCCCTTCTCCCTCTCAACCTCGTCCGCCAACTCCCCCAACGTCCCAAAGCGCCATCCATATCCCACCTCGCCGCGCTCGTGGATGGCCCTGATGGCGTCGTTGCCGCCCATGCCGGCACCACGGCGATTGATCCAGGCGCTGGCCAGACCCATCGTCTTGGCCGGGATGTGGTCGTGGAAGATGCTCTGGGCGACGTGCAGGATGTCGTGCTTCTCGACGCCGGCGTCCTCCTTCGCGTGGGCGATCAGGTACTCAAAATTGCGCAGGTCGGGCTTGTACGAGCCGATGTCCTGGGCCGTGTAGATGCGGAAGAAGTCGACGCCCGCCAGGGGGCCCGCGCAGGTGCGCGAGAAGCTCGCCCGGTCGACGTTGGACAGCGGCACCAGCTTGAAGCCGTGGTCGCGCACCAGTCGCTGGCACGCGTCCACCGTGTCCGGGAACGGCGGCCAGGTGCCGATGCTGGCGCCGAACTGCTGAGCTTCCTCCTGCGTTGCGTCGACGCCAAAGTCCGCGGCGATGCGCAGGTAGATGTCCTGCAGGAGTAGGTCGTATTGCTGGGACGGGTTCTTCGCCTCCAGCTCGTGCTCGACGTCGTTGAACTTGGCCGCCAGGCGGATCCGTCCCTCGGCCCCAGCGGTCGTGCTGTCACGGTACTCCTGACTGAGGGGGGAGGATGAGGGGATGCGGGAGACCAACGGTTGTAGCAACTTCACGATCGCCGTCTCCCAGTCAATGAGCGTGCCGTAGATGTCGTACGAGATGAGTTTGTAGGACGAAAGGGGCCTCTTGGGCACGGTTGGCTCGGGCATGGGCAGATACGACGACGACGCCATCTTATCTGGGGGGCTGAGATATCGGAGATCAGGTGCTTGGCTGCTCAAGATGCACAGTGGTCAATGGAAATACACCATACCGAGAAGAAGAAAGGGCCCGTACGGGGTGCAATGAAAGATATATAGTGTTGTTGCGATGAATGTGTTATTCATTTAGTGTCATGATCCTTCATACACGAACGCGCCTCAAGCGATGCCACAAGGCGTGAACAGACCTGCCATGTCATCCGGAGGCCGCCGCTACTTTTTCCCCGTTGCACTTTGCGTCTGGTCGACGCTGAAGAGATAACAGAAACACCAAGCACCGTCTTTCGCCCGGAAAAAGAACTGGATATCCCGCCTCCATCCTCGTCCAATGCTCGATATAGCATGAGAAAGACAAGATCGGACCCCCCCTGCCGCCCCCTGAAACGCCTCGACGACTTTTGGCCGCCCATCAGCCGTGTGCCCCTTTTTCTGATCTCTCTGTATCTGTCTTCATTAGGGTATCTTAGAAACATCCCATGCATGCAAAATATGGCAGAGAATATGCATTCGACGGTGAGGTCGTGAATATGCAG
This sequence comes from Fonsecaea erecta, assembly GCF_001651985.1. NCBI lineage: Eukaryota > Fungi > Ascomycota > Eurotiomycetes > Chaetothyriales > Herpotrichiellaceae > Fonsecaea > Fonsecaea erecta. The sequence goes on along the minus strand of NW_017387251.1, from coordinate 1,517,635 downwards.
GCCATCCTAGCGGTGTGGTCCAGACGGAAAGACGGTGTCTGTCCCAATGGAAACCTGAGACGGCGTCGCTCATCAGTAGTCCGTAACTGTCACCTTTTTCCTCTTTCTCTGGCTGCCATATTCGTCGCCATCGCCGTCTTCAGGATCCGAATAGCCCTCCCCGTACCCGACAAAGCTGTCATCACCATAACTCCGCTTTTTTCCACGGGTCTGTCGTTTTGCTTCGGCAGAAGGCTGATGAGCCTGTCGCAACACTCCATTTGCAACCGGTCGAGGGATTGATGGCGGCTGCTGCTGCGCCGGAGCCACACCCGGTTTTGGTTTGTCGAATCCGAGCATGTCCTCCCAGTGAGCGTTATTGCGAACTGTCCCTGGCTGCATTTGCATGGCTTGTTTTAGCTTGGCTCGGAAGTCGGGCGTCACCTCAATGCTGGATTTCGCATGCTCGGCATTCCACTGCTCGTTCGGTTGAAGACCCCACGGAGACGACCCGGCCATGCGCCGTAACGGTCCGGGTTGATCTTCCTCGACGTTGCGTTCGCCCTTGACCGGTTTATTCCGCCCGGCCAAAGCGAATCCCTTGATTTGGCCTTCGTACGATTTCCGCAGCTTGTTGATTTTCTCACCCGTCCTGGGATCGGTACGAGCGACACTGTGCAACAAGGGACCCAGCCCGTACAATGCCAACAAATGCTGCTGCGGATTCGGTCTCTGGCGCTCAACTTCTGCGAAAAAATGTCTGTTAACAAACCTGCAAGGGGAGGTAGTAGTGAGTGGTGGACAGATGGAGAGTCTTACTGGATCTGCAGAGAAGAAAGGCTTCGCCCATGTCTTTCTGTAGTTGCTCCAGAGTCTTCTCATCCACCATGAGCCGTGCAGCCTGCTCATTTTCTCCCGGTCCGGCACGCTTTCCCTGGGCAGTTGGTCCACGGTCTACGTCCATCTCATCGTTCCGGTCGTGGTTGGTAGCCTCTCTAAGGGGTTCTACCTCCATGTGTTCCGCCTCTTGATCTCTATCCGAATCCACTCTTTGCCGCTTATCCCGATGGTGATCGAGATCATCCGCCATGTCGAAACCAGACGACGTGCCCGTCACACTGTGCGCCGGTGTCGGCAGGGAGGGTGTGGGACGGGACAACGGTTGTTGACTACTACGCGGTGCTGACGCCTTGGGGGAGTTCGGGGACGAGCGCCCCGAAGCCTCGTCGGGATTATGTGTATTTCCGTAAGAGGAGACATAGCTCTTTGTAGCGACTGACATAAAAGAAGGAGAGATGGGGGACTGCGGGAGATTGTCAGACAGGCGCCGTCGCTTGAGACCTGATTCGGACGGAGAAGTTGGAGATGGCGGGATGGCAGTAGTTGGCCGGGCTGAAGAGGACATGAAACCGCGCAACAAAAGTCCTTCCGCGGTGGTATGCGCGCCACCGTCGATAGCGGAGGGATCGCGAACAGAGCGTGCTGCGGGTTCCAAGCAGCAGAAGCTGTTCACTTGGCCAGGAGCGGAGCGGGGCGTCACCTTTTCGATCGGATTCGTTGCAAATGGCGACTTCGGGAGGGGGATTGGCTGGGGACGATGGGCGGACGCAGTTGGCGATCAACACGAGGACGGACGAGGAATCAGTTCGGTCGCAGGATGGGAGACGTGATGAGGGCGAAGCGTTGGGTGAAACGGTGGGGGGAGGAGGAGGAGAGAGTTGTTTGCCGGGATGGGTTGTGAGAAGAACAAAGACAAAGACAGACAGGATCGAAAGTCGAGTCGACAGGTGACGGGGCAAAAGACGAAAGAAGGCGAGCCTAGTGAGCCTAGGCGCCGGCTGCCAGCACCACCTAGGACTACCCAGCATCACCCAGTAGTAGTGGTACTGGGTGGTACGGATTAGCCACCCCAGCAGCCACCCAAGCAGCCACCTCCACCCGGAAGCCTACTGTAGGTGTGCAAGGCGCAAGCGGCGTTAGCCCGGGAAAGGGTTGGGGGCTGCCGCAGTTTCTGTCACGTGATGGCCGTCTTAAGCGCAGCTGCGCTATTGCTTCATCCTCACCGGCTGGTACCACCAAGTGCCCGGAGTTCCACTACTTCCCTCGTAGGGCTCGCTAGGACAGACAATCCCTTGGCTGGGCTATCTGTCTGTCTGACCGTCCGTCAGCTTCCTCGATCTCGTCCCAAAGTCTCTCAGATCCCCGATCCTGTCCTACGGTGGCTTCTTCCAATGGAACAAAGAGCCAGTATACCTCCAGGCCTGCCCCGCGACAATCCCATCCAGAGTTACTGGCAAGATCCTCCCGATGAGATCGCAGACTGCCGGACAACCGCTGAACTCCCCCATGTGGTTGATATAGCCATCGTAGGCGCTGGAGTCAGTGGTGCCTCTATAGCCTACAACCTGCTCTCCTCAAATCCAAATCTCAAGGTTGTACTTTTGGAGGCACGTCAGGCTGCCAGTGGCGCCAGTGGTCGAAATGGTAGGTTGAAAAGGTGACCAGAAGCTGAGTCGATGTCCTTGTTGTTTGTTCTTCTTATCTCCCCTCTGTGGTTCCCAAACACTTTCCTAACATGGCCCCTTTAAAGGAGGTCACACTAAGACAGCCACCTATCGATCTTTCCTCGACAATGTTCACTCGGTGGGTGCGGAGGATGCCATGAAGATCACCAATCTGGAGTACAACTGCATGGTCTCGGTACACCAGTTCGCCCGCGAGAACAGTATTGACTGTGACTCTGTCCGATGTCAAACCATTGACGTCTTCTACGATGAGAAGCAGTTCGAAAAGGCGCGAGAATCGGTCTCGCTGATGGAGAAATTGATGGGAAAGGAAAATGCTCCGGAGCATATTTTCCACAACACCCAACAAACGGCCGAGAAATTTCTCGCGCCGAACAGTGTGGGAGGGCTAGAGTACGAGTCGGGGAGTCTGAGCGCGTACAAATTCACGATCGGCGTTCTCAAGCTCGCTTTGCAAAAGGGACTGAACCTCCAGTGCAACACTCCTGCGACTCACATATCCAAATCGACCTCTGATGGAAAGTGGACCGTCTCGACACCACGTGGCAATATCCAAGCCAAAACCCTCGTTCTAGCTACAAATGGCTATACTGCACACCTCTATCCTCAACTGCAAGGCGTGATCGTCCCCCTGCGAGGAGTTGTGACCGCTCAACGGCCTGGGCAAAACATGCCGCAGAAGGGGCTGGAAACGACATACTCGTTCGTGTACGACGAAGGCTTCGAGTACATGATCTCCCGCCCCGCCGGCTCCAAATTCGAGGGTGATATTGTCATCGGAGGTGGCATGCACGTCGCAAAAGACGAAGGAACGTCCGAGTACGGAAACACCGATGATACCACCTACGACGAGAACAGCGCAGCCTACCTCGTAGAATGCACGGAACGGTACTTTGGCACAGAGAATTGGGGGAAGGATCACCCGGAAGGCCGGTGTCGACGAACCTGGTCTGGCGTCATGGGCTTCTCGTGCGATGGGTATCCCTTTGTGGGACCGGTGCCCGGTGAGGAAGGGCTCTATTTGGCTGCATCGTTCCAGGGGCATGGCATGGTTTTGTGCTTTCTGTGCGCCAAAGCCGCAGCAAGCATGATCGAAGGGACCGATGGCGACGAGTTGAAGAGCTGGTTTCCCACCTGTTACAGAGTTACATGGGAGAGGATGAGGAAGCAGTTCGGCGGCCGTCTGAGGGCGTCAGGGGCACCCGAGCTCTGAGCCTGTCGTCGAGAATGGCAGCTGTTTGGATAGAAAGAAAGTGGAGCAATTGTTCATTGATTCTAAGACTTCAGGTCACGTAGAGGAAATGTGTATGTATTTCACCCTTGAGAGAGATCCAACATTGTATGTTGAACCCCGGAAAGAAGACCCGACTGTCCTCCCTGTCAACCGCAGTCGTCCGATCATCAACCACGACCGACATGGTTTTTTGATCGATCGGAATGAATGAATGGTAAAAATCGAGCCAGCCGAGTCAACTCATATCAAGTCGAAGCAATGTCAGGAAGCCACGCACGGAGGGTTGGACGGACAGACGGGGGAAGACACAACCCTCCTTCTCGGCTTATCACAGAGAGGGAGAGAGAGTATGGCTTGCTGGCCCTCCCTAATTCTTCTTCTTCTTTCTCTCCTCCTTTGGTCTCAAGAGGCAAGCAAAAAGTCCCGTCTCGTCTCGTCGTCCCTTCCTTCTACCATATCATAAGACGCCGGTGCAATGCTTTCTCAACGGGCAAACGAAAAACAAACGCCGTCTAATGCTTTGTTGGGCTTTCCACCAACCACCATCCCTTGTTTGATTGTTTCTGGGTGTCATTTGTTTGAATCGTCGTCGTAACCTCATATCGCTTCGTTCGTTCGTTCGGTCTTCCATCCAACCTACCAACCAATCATCCAGCCCATGACATCCCGTTTAGGGAAGGGAAACAGAAACCCTCCTTTTCACGACTACTGGGTCTGGCACTGCGGGCCGTGTGCGCCGTCCTCGTCTTCCCACGCCTCCTGCGCCTCCTGGCCCCCGATTTCCTCAATGTCGGCCACCTCGAACTGGACCTCGTCGGCGTCTTCGGCCTCAATCGGCGGCTCGGGTCCCGGGAGGAGTTTCTGCAGCTGCTCCAGCGCCCCGGGCTTATCCAGGAAGAATCCGTCCTCGGGGAAGCTGATCTCGACCACGAGGTAGAGGTCGCCTTTGGCGTCGGACTTCTTGAGCGGCATGCCTTCCCCACGGATCTTGAGCACTTCGCCGGGGCGGAGGATCTGACCCGGTTCTTGCGGGTGGTTGAGCTCGATGCCGCGGCCGTCGAGGTGTTTGAGCACCACGCGGTGGAAGCCCGTCAAGGCCTCGGCGAGTGTGATGTCGAGTTTGGCGCTGAGATCGTTGCCCGTGCGCTGAAACACTTCGTGCGGTTGTTCGACCAGGTGGAAGACGATATCTCCTGTCTGTTCTGCCCCGGGAATCTGATCTGCCTCCCCTTCGAGCCGGATTTGATCCCCTTCTCGAGCCCCACGCGGGATGTAGAGCTCGAGTTGCTTCTTCTCTTCCGTGACCCTCTTACCCTTGCACTTCTTGCATTTGTCCTTGGGATTGAACACTTGGCCGGTTCCCTCGCAGGCACCGCATTCCACCATGCGCTGGGTCAACATGCCCGGCCCCACCTGACTCAGGACCTGTTTGACACCCTGCCCCTTGCAGGCGGAGCATTCTTTCGCTTGGGCCTTCTCGACACCGCCCGTGCCCTTACACTTTGAACAGATGACGTTCTTGGTGGAGGAGAACTTGACCGTCTTGCCTTTGTACAGATCTTCCAGGGTGACTTCGTATTTCTGATTCTCATCGGGACTCCGTCGCATCTTGCGGCTGCCCATGCCCGGCATGCCCATCCCCGGGATCCCACCCCCCATGCCGAACATGTTGAGGATATCTTCCATGTTCACCTCCCCGCCCATGCCGGGGCCGGCGCGGGACCCATCGAAGGCGGCCATGCCGTGGGCATCGTAGAGATGTCTCTTCTCGTCGTCGTAGAGGATTTCATAGGCCTGGGAGGCGGCTTTGAATCGGGCTTCTGCCTCTTCTCGTTGCTCGGGGGGCACTTTGTCGGGGTGGCTGGCCAGAGCCGCTTTTCTGTATGCCTTGCGGATATCGGCCTGGGAGGCATCTCTGGGAACGCCGAGGATCTCGTAGAGATCGATCTCGGGGCCGCTGCCTGGGGTGTCGCCGTTCATGTTTCAAATCGGTTCGGGGAGATAAGCTATAGTCGAGGAATTACGTTTTGAGGAAAGCAGAGAATATCGTTGCGTTTTGATTTTGGATTGAGAGGAAGGAAAAAATAATAATAATAATAATAAATCCCTTTCGTGTCGAGGCGACCAACGGATGACCAACCAACTAATCGACAGTAGCAGTTTTCGTCACTTAGCTCGAAAATGGGGCCTTGACTTTACCAGCTGTACAGTACTGTAGGGCTGCATGTGCAACGGGATACGGAGGAATAGAAAGAAGCATTGGAAGCGGGTGAGCGGTTTGGATGTTCCCTCTTTTCCTACTGGCCGAGGCGTGAATCTTCTGGTGCTTTCGAGTTTCCAAGGAATTTTTTTTCTTGCAGTCAGTCATTCATTCTTTCTTTCTTTCTATCGGTGCACATGACGGCGAGGCCTGCCGTCCGCGTCACTGAATGGGTGTGCAACTCATGTCGTGCCCGTCAAACCCCGGCGACGAAGGGACATTCGCTTGTCCTGCGTCGCAGAGCCTCGACTGCGACTGCGCTGTCTTCCTCGAGTCCGGTCGTCGGTAGCAGCACCCAGAAACGAGGAAAGCTTCCCTCATCGCCAGCTCGAACTCGATTCGCTCCCTCTCCCACAGGCAATCTACACCTAGGTTCCATTCGGACCGCATTATTCAACTACCTACTCGCTCGAGCGACGAACGGCCAGTTTCTACTTCGAATCGAGGACACCGATGCAAAGAGGACGATCCCCGGTGCGGAGGAACAGCTGTACAAAGATTTGAGATGGGCAGGGCTACAATGGGACGAAGGACCCGAAGTGGGAGGTCCTTATGGCCCGTATCGACAATCTGAAAGACTGGCATTGTACAAGACACACCTCGAGACACTCTTACAGACCGGGCAGGCATACCGCTGCTTCTGCACGTCGGACCGTCTGGATGGACTGAACCGCCGGCGCCACGAGAAGGGATTGAGTCTGGGATACGACAGAAAATGCCTGAACAGCCTCTCCCCGTCCCAGGCAGAAGAGAAGGCTCACCGTGGTGAAGCGCACGTCATCCGTTTCCGCTCTCCACACGAATGGCCTCGCTACAATGACCTCGTCTACGGCAAATCCCAAGGCCACGGGGCCGAAAAGACCAAGAGATTGCTGGTCGACGAGCCGGTATACGAGGATGCGATCCTCATGAAGTCCGACGGCTTCCCCACGTACCATTGGGCAAATGTTTGCGACGACCATGAAATGCACATCACCCACGTCGTCCGGGGCTCTGAGTGGATGGCTTCGACACCACTGCATGTCGCGCTGTATAATTCCCTGAGGTGGTCGCCCCCAGCTTACGCGCACGTTCCGCTGCTCGTCGACAGCAACAAGCAGAAGCTCAGCAAGAGGAACTTCAACTCGGACATCTCACAATTTCGCAACCAAGGCATCTTCCCCGAAGCCCTGGTCAACTTCGCCGCGCTTCTGGGCTGGTCTCACACCCAGAAGCGAGATGTGATGGACCTCGCCCAGCTCGAATCCCTCTTCGACCTGAAGATCACCAAGGGAAACACGATCGTCTCCTTCGACAAATTGAATTTCTTACAGGAGCAGCATGCTCGCCGGCGAGTGCTGGCGGGAGGAGAGGCGTTCGAGCAAATCATTCGCGACGTCGCCGTTGCTGTTCTGGAGAGATATGGCGCTGGGAGGATCATGCAGTTTCTTGATAGTGGGTCGCAGAAGAGGCAGCTGAGAGACGTCCTCGCAAACCTTCTAAGGGCCGAGTCCCTGCATTACCGCTCGCCGTCCCAATTCGCGGAGCAGTGCTCGTTGTTCTTCGAGCCTGTCACCCTAGGCGACCTGGAAGTCAGCGACGTCGAACTCCTCCACCCGCTCCGCGTCGCCGCGTCCACTCTGGCGTTGATCCCCGAGCAATCATGGACGCGGGACACCCACCTCGCGCACCTCCGCGCTCTGGAAGCGAGCAGCCCTGCTGCTGCCGCCGCCGACGAATCGGTCGACCCACGGACCTGGAAACGGGAACTGTACCACTACCTGCGCTGGGCACTGCTGGGCGGACGACAGGGGCCGGGAATCGCCGAGACGCTGGAAATCTTGGGACGGGGGACCTGTATCCAGAGGATCCAGGACGCAAACACCACAGCCCGCGAGCTGGAGACCGCCCGGACCAGGCCCGTCATCCGGGCTCAGGGGTGGAAAGGCGACGTCGAGGGCAAGAGGAGGGTCGAGAAGGAGTGGAAGGGGTATTCATTGCGGTCGTAGGGGAGAATGCTGTATAAATAGATAGAGAACAAAGAATAAAAGTAATAGCAAGTCATGTCAGAACATGCGGCAGTCATCAGCAGTCAGTACCAGTAGCAATACCCAGCCAGCCAGCCAGCCAGTCAGCCAGTCATCCATTCAATAACGTGTCGTGTGTGTTTGTGTGTGTTCCTCCTACTCTTTTGAAAAAGACAAAAAAAGAGAAGAAAAAGAACAAAAATAGGGGGTTTCTCACGCCTGCTTTGCTTGTTTTCTGTTTTCTATTTTCTGTGTGTGTCTCTCTCTGTCTTGGTCCGTATCAATAGATACAACAAACAGTACAAGTGCGCAGGAAGCCACACAGGAGGGTACAGTACTGTCGATATATCTCGCCGTCGTCGTCGAGGACAGGTTTACGTTTATATGACTCCCCCCTTCCTCGACCGGGGGGGGGAGAAGAGGATGTGATGTGATGTAATGGGACGTGACGTGAGGAAAGTCGTCTTTTTTCCTTTCTCCCCATGAGAATCTCTGGTTTCTTTTCGCTCAATTCTGCATCTGCCTCTGCGTCGCATGGCCTATCCATGGAAACATACCGCGTGTAGCAAGTAGCGTGGAGCGGAACAGACGTTGATGCAAGCAAAACCCCCCAGCCAACCAGTCAACCAGCCAACACACACACCATTCGATCAGGTCAGGTCAGGATCGGCCCGGACCATTGATCTGGCCTACCGACACATTCTACTCGGTGACCTCCCTGACCATCTCCCAGTTTCCTTTCAAATCCTCCTTCCACAGGGTGACCTTGTTGTCCCCCCCAGAGACGGCGAGCACGTTCCCGCTCAGACTCCAGCTCACGCGCCAGGTCACGGCGTCGAACTCGAGCGTCTTGGCTAGCGTCCAATCCCCGACGTTCCCGGCGCCGGAGCCCATGTTGGTGCAGGTCCAGATCTTGACCGTCTTGTCCTGGCTCGCGCTGGCGATGTACGACTTGCTGAGCAGCGTGGGCGACCAGGCCACGTCGCGCACCCAGTCGGTGTGGCCGCTCGGCAGGACCAGCACGTTATCGTACGTGCCGCTCTGCGGGTTGAACTCCCACAGCTTGACGTTGTTATCGCTACCGCCCGTGACGAACCGCTTCACGAGTCCACTGCCCGCGGTGCCCGTGCCGGGGTCTTTTCGCGTGATGGCGCCCGGAGGAGCCGACGGCGCCCAGCTCACGGCGTTCACGCCCATCTGGTGTGCCGGGAAAATGATGTGGCCCCACTGGTTGTCGCGGAACTCGAGCACCGAGACCTTGCCGTCCGACGACGCGCACGCCAGCAGACAGCCCAGGTCGGGCGGGGCCCAGGACACCATGTTGACCGAGGCGGTGTGGAATGTGCTCGTGAAGACCAGGGTCCACGAGGACTGCGACTGCTGGCCCGGTTGCGTCTGTTGTTGCGACGGCGTCTCACGGTAGATGTGCACGCGGCCATCGTAGGAGGACGAGGCCAGCAAGGTGCCGAACTTGGGATGTGCCCAGGAGACGCACCACACGGCGCCTTCGTGACTGTTGTTCCCGTCAGCGATCCAGGTTGGCGCACAAGAGGACGGTAAATTGAGGAGGTGCCCCAAAGGTGGACAACCAGCGCTTCGCTTACCCTTTCAACGTCTCTGTTAACCGGTGCTGGTCGCCATCGATCTCAAAGATCTTGATAGTCTTGTCGCTGGAACAGGTCGCCAGTCGTCGTCCGTAGTAATCAAGGACCGCATCGTGCTGTTAAACAGGACGCCCGTCACACGGCTCGAGTTAGCCACCACCTCTTGCTTCTTCTCCCTCTTTCTCTTCCAGTTCGTTTGGTCGGGAAAGGGCAAAGGGGACAACAACGTACAATCATATCATCGTGGCCGGAGTTCGCAATGACTTGCGCCTGTTTGGGTGCGCGAAGGGAAACGTTAGCCATGGTCGTAATTTCTCACGAGTTCAGTCAGTCAGAATCCTCCCCCAGAGACCCAGTCGAGGACGTCTGACCAACAGGAACGCACGAGCTATGCAGGCGATGTGCAACCGGGACGAAAGGGGCAGGGGAATGAGGACGAAACATACCATTTCCACCGTCAACTTTCGTCAAGTGTTGCGCTTCCAGTACAACAAGGATGTAATATGTCAAGGGCGAAAATGTGAGAGGACCGGACCGGGAGGAGGAGGAGCAGCAGCAGCACTACCGCATATCTAAAGGGGCCGTGATACAGGTAGGAAGTAGGTAGGCAGGCAGAGAGCACTGAGGAGCAGAGAAATGAGGTTCCAAGCAAGTTCGTGATCTGGCAAGTATTATTATTTGTTGCTGGAATCTCCAAATAATGCGCAGCGTGTCACCAGCGTATCCCGCACTTTTCATCTTATCTTATCTTAAGTCAGACTGCGATACATACAAACAGTACGAGGTACAAGATACTGCCTTGATTGATGTAAGTAACTAGGAGCATATATCGCCCGAAAAGGAGCCATGTCCTGATCCTGAAGAGATCCTGAAGAAAATCTGGGGTAGTTCTACATTTTCATTTCCAGCCTCAGCCCAAGACACACCCAACCTGTGATAACCGACAGACATATTCGTGCCCTACAACCCCCGATCGGACCAGACCGTCTAGGACGCCGTGCTGCCCTGAGGCAAGTAGCCCTGATCGGTTATGCCTTTTTGAACCAGGCTACCAATCCATTCCCGCGCAGCCCCAGACATGTAAAAATATGACGAGATTGAAAAAGCACAAAGGCGTGGTGGCTCAAATCCGCTTCTGACTGTGGCTACCTGCCGAGAGGCATGGTATGCCGATGCAATCCTTCATTCCACACGGGCAACTTCTTGTCTCGCTCGTAGATCAAGCCGCAGCTGTTACATAGCGTCTGTTCACAAACATCACCCGTCAGCATAGTTCATATCGCAGATAACAAATGCAGAAAGCAATAAAACCAAGAAAAAACACAGGAGAACTCACTCTAGGGCCCATAGGTCCATCCCGCACAGCCCAGACGGCACTGCCCCAGATGAGACAATGTTTGCACCTCCAATTCTGCCTCTCGTACTCCTGTAATCGATTGCCTTCGCCTCCCCATCCTGCACCGGCAGAGCTTCCAGGCGCGTCCGGGGTCTGTGCCTTCGCCACGGGAGAGAGTGATCTGAAGCGTCGCTTCTTCTTGCTTCGTTCTCCACGACCCATAAGGGGCGTCTCCTCCCCCGTGCCGGCGCTGCCGATAGTGGTGTAGTCAAAGTAACTTCCTCGTTGCTGGGCTTCCTGTTCTCGAGCCGAGGGCACCATGCCAGCTGTCGAGCTGAACTTGGCAGTTTCTCTCCGCAATCTCCTCAGCTGTCTTTCTCGATCGCCCTCTCTCTTCTCAATCTCTTCTTTGCTCAAAGCTTCGAATTTCGGCTCCCATTCAGCACCAAAATCGTCAATGTCGTACCGCCACCCAGCGCCTTCCTCGCCTCGGACGGCTTGATTGTCGATTTCTCCACTGAGGTGATTTCCGCCGATCATGAGCATCCCCCCTTCGCATGCCTCCTTTTTCAATCGCAACACTGCTTCGTAGATGGCATGGGTGATGGCCATGACCCATTCGCCACCCAGTCCCATGTCTGCGCAAGTCTGCCTCGCGAATGCCTCGGCAGCACCCGGCGGATGAAGCAACGACCATTCGAATTTGTCTTGGTAGAGTTTCGAAGAGAGGTAAATTGATAACGTGATTACACAGCGGTAGGTGTCGTCGGGATTGAGATACGGGTCTTCACCGTCATCCTGCTGCTCCATTTGTGGTTCGGGCGGCATCGGCGAAGCAATTGCTGTTATAGAGGCGCCGTTAGTCAATGTAATAGGATGAGGCGTCGAAGCGGCCGGAGTGCCCGGTGTGGTAGAGGCTGGACGAGATATCGACGCCCCCAAGTGTGCCCGGGGTGTGCCGCCACGAGAGCTTCCGTTGACAAATGCTGACGGTGTGGGAGCCGGGTTCGTGTCAGGCATTTGTGATCTCTTCTGCTGGGTGTGGAAGAGAGGGTGCATGGCCACACCGGCATAGTCCTCCAGCTGCGTTCGTATTTGTTGACTGACATTCATCGCCAGATTTGTTTGGTTCGGCAAGTCCAGCTCTCGAACAAAGCATTGCGCAAAGTCGTCCGGGGTCAGCAGGTTCTCGTGCAGATTCCACAAAAAGATATCGCGTATCTTGTACCCCGGCAATGGCTCGGGTCTCTTGAACAGTGGCAGCGAAGGGTTGACCCCGATATCGACTCCCGCGCGTGGCGGAGGGAAAGGCGCATCAGGCTGGTGGGATGGCACATCGAGATCGATTCGTATGGGTATCAGGGTGAGAGGGAGTTGTGACTGGATATGTGCCTGGTTATCCGTCCTGTTTGACACCACCTTCGTCAATAACAATACAGCGGGGGGAGGCAACAACGTTCGACAGACGACGGGACTTACGTGGGCCTGACTGTCCTCCGAATGATCCAGTCTCGGTATATGGGCTGCGAATCGACGGGTTCGTGTATCTCCTTTCCCACCTTTTCATGCGGAGATTCCTTTTTCTCGAGCTCCTCCCGTCGCAACGATCGCAACCCGGTCGGTCGCCGGGGGCCTTCGCTGTCTTCGAAGTCGTCCTCATCGTAGGCATCGTCGGCGTAATTAATTATCGTGGTGCCTCGTTTGGTGGTGCGGCCGGCTGGGACGACACTTTGGGTCTGGAGCACGGGTTGGAGGAGGGTATTGGTGTACTGGCGGATCCGCGGGGGATAGGTGGTCACATATGCCTGCGCGGGCGCCATGGTTCATCGTCCGGTTGGCAGGACTAAGTGTGGAAAGTAACAACACTATGAGGACATGGTCGATGGCAAAGAATGTCAGAAGAGTCGGCTCCACGCGCACCACGTCCGTCAGAGGATATCAAGAATGATTGTCTGATACGAGAGTCGCAATGCACAGCAACTGGTATCGAGATATGTTCGCAGTCGTTTCGCGACTTTCAGTTCCGAGAAAGGTCTAGTGCCAATCCCAAGACTTTTGTCTCAGCCTTGCGTAGTCAGCAGACCCACTTTTGATCATGGACAAGGCTGAAGTGATATATACTGCCAGTCCCTCCGGCAGTATCAGTAAGTAGCATCGCATCACACAGGGCAAATTCACTCAACGCCGTCTCCACTCGAAGACTGAGGTCATATAATCTAAAGTTGCCAAATCTCTTTCAACATAGCCCCCCCAAGTGAGAAATTTACACACAACTCTATTAATCAGCTCTGAAGTTGAACTAAGCACTTGGAGACCCCTAGAACTTCAAGGTTGAGGGGGGGGGCTATGTGCACAAAAAAGATCTAGAGGGTTAGGTGGGAGGGGCCTTTCAAAGGACATGAGCTTGCTGTAGGGGTCTCGCCATGTCCTGCCAGAGAGTACCTTGTGGTTGTTGTAAGATTGCTCGATAACGCTCCACCGGGGAGAATCAGGAGCCGCAACACCTGCGAGGGAAATGGGAAAGGTAAACTAGTAGTCGCCGGAGCCTACAGATCTTTTTTTGTTCCTTAGTAGTAAAAGACACACAGTGTGACTGAAGTCTGCTGTTCAATTCCCGGATTAGACACTCGTGTACATGGATGGCTTTTTTCGGTGACCCCAATTTACTGATGAATGAACGTGTGGTGTAGCTTCACCAAAGACTTCGGGTGACGGACCGTTGAGAAGAAACCCAAATCTTGACTGTATCGTACCTCACCGGCCTTTCGCAGGCAATCCCTCACTGCTGGACCCGCTACCCACATAAACAAGATACTTCCCTAAGCTCGATACATATGGATATCCCGAAACTGGACTTCTTTTTTCGCCGAATCGCTCAATGCAAAACGCCTAAACTGCAAATGAACAGAGGTGTTCCTGTCATCGGAGGCCGATCACGCTCTGCATAAAATGTAAGCACAACGCCATGACGACCGAGCCAAGGGGAAGCTTACCATCTCCAGGGTCCACACTCTTCGAATCCACACTTTGAGTTTACCCTCGACTCCCTCGACGTCTGTCAACTCAACGCCCTCCCACCAGCATCTGCGAGCAGGTTTGCGCCAGAAGAGCAGTAGCTTTTGAGCCATGCCTACCACGTTGCTACCGGCCAGGTCTCCCTTGATATCGGTTCGCAATCTCGCAAGAGCTAGACTGCAAATGACGGCCTTGTTTGGCTCTCCAGCTCGATGGCCCCAGGCATCATCGTGATTAAAACCACTGCATGCGTCAGTATCTTTGTCTAAGCCGATCGTGTCGTGGGACATACCCTGCGGTCAGCATTTCAATCAGATGTTGCTCAGTCGTGCCTGCTTCCTCGCTCCGCTTAAGGCCAGAGAAGATTCCGTCTTGCTTGAGTAAGGATTTCCCAGCGGCGCGTTTGATCTCTGTCATCTCTGGCTGCTCGATGTCTGGACGAGGAGGTATGACGTAGAAGTCAAGATCTTCCCTCAAGACAATGATCCCGGCTCGGTCTTGGAGCATATCTTTGGTCGAACCTTGCAACGGTTCGATCGATATGGGATCATGGTCTGGCGGCGTGGTTGGGGAGGGAGATGTGGAGGGTATTGATTGAGCCACATCCCGAAAAAAGTTTAACATATACTGGAGCGAGGCTGGGTCATACTGTGAAGAATATGTTACATCTCCGATATAGATACAAGGATTGCTCAGAACGACAATGGGATGGGGAGTTTGAGCGGGACGTACGTCAACGGGGTAGACATCGCCTTCATGAAACGAGTTCATGTGGCCGTCAGGGAGGAGCCCATTGGGGAATAAAGATAGCAACACAAACTCGGGCAGAGTCAACAATTCATCACGGGACAACGTGAAGTGCGTGCCTCTGTCCGATGGTCAGCTTTTTGATTGCTTGATTTCCGGGCGCGTGGAGCCAAACCAACCTCAAGTCCAACGTGATGTGTTCATCAGCTGCCGCCTCGCCTGCTATACAACCACCAAGTCAGTCATGAACGTCTTTCTCAATGGCATCACCACAACTCACCTCCTAGAGTGTTGATTGGTGGGCCTGTTTGTTGAACTTGTGTGATGATGCTGGCCGCACCGCCTGCTGCCGCCATGAGGTATGTGAACGACTCTAGGGGACTAGAACCTTCGGTGTATGGTGGTGGCGGCTCTCCGTCGTCAACAGCTTTTCCCGAGGAAGACTGAGCCTTGGTGTCTTGTGGGAGGGCGGCTTTGGTCTCGCGCTCAGCCTTGGACTCGAGTTCGTCTTCGGCGAGAGCCTCCTCAAAGGAGGGTGCCGGAGCAGAGGCTAGAAGCGAGTCGCAGGGAGCCTCGGTGACAGTGGCTCTGATGCGGTCGAGCTCGGCGTCGGTCGGGAAGTAGAGGGAGGAGAAGGGAGGTGGGCGTGGGGAGGGAGGACTCGAGGATGACGCTTCGGACCTGGGAGAATGAGGTGGCGGAGCAATGTATATCTTGTCCTCGTGGTCTTGGTCGGTGTCGTCGTTGTCGAAGGAGTGGTTGAATCTCAACAACGCCGTGGTGGGCGAGTCTCCTCGATCAAAAGCCGGAGGTGACAAGGTGACTGATTGGTGCTGCGAGTGTGCAGCCAAATAATCAAGCGACCAATGTGGAAGCCGTGGTGAATAAATGAGGCAAAGCGCAGCGACAGAACTGGCGCTGGGCAAGGAGATTTGGTCTTTGATGTGAACAGTGATCGCGAGGCGCGATGTTGATTAAGGATGGGCAAGCTGGTGGAACATTGATTGAGTCACGTTGAGGGGGACAATTGGGCGTCAGGATATTGATTGGTATTGTACAGAGTTGCAGCAGAGTTGAGTTGCAGAGTTGCGAAGTTGGGGACACGGACGGGCAAACACAGAGAGAGTGAGAGACGAAGACGAGAGATCACCGTTTCCCCCATTTCCACGGCAGCCGCAGATGGAAGTCGCCCATAGAGTTTGGCTTATAAGCGCCTCACGGGTGTCCGAGTGCCCCCCCACGCCCCCCAAGCAGCAACCGCTTGTTACCTACCAAGTGATGTGATCCGCTCCAAGGACGCCCCCCTAGCTCCTCCTTAGCTGGGGCGCTTTAACTGGGCCCGCCCCCTCTGCTGGCACTACGCCCATCTTTAGCACCGGTGCGGGTCGCCACGGCTTCCCTTGCAGATAAAACGGTTTCCGAGCATGGCCTATATAGATCTTGGGGAGATATTCTGGGATCGATATTATTATTCTTGCATTCTCCTCTTATGGACAAGTCAACGGAGCCGTATTGGGATATCTTGAAGCATGTTGGTACAGTCACTGACGCCATCTTCCTGGCTGGCTGGCTGGCTGGCTGGCTGGCTTCTTCGACTCTCGGTGCCACATCTCCCTGCTCCCAGAGCTGTACACAATCACTCCGCTGCCATCATGCATGCGACCACAACTACCCACGAATGCTTTCACTTTAATGGGTTCAGCTTGTCAAAGACACCCTTCTCTTCGCCCGATGGTCGAACATCTCCACTTCCTTGACTCGGAGTGAGCGTCTCGCCGCCCGATCCTGTGACGGTGCTGCTCTTCCCTCCCTCGGCAACGCCAGCCACACCCGCGTTCTGAATTTCACTCCCCGTGTCTAGATCGACACCCTTCTTTGCCGCCCCGACGTGCCCACTGGTCCCGATGATACCTGTTCCTGCTCCGGCGCCTGCGGTGGTCGATGCTCTCTTCTGGCCTTGGAGCCCAAATAGTTCCGAGTGGGAGGATGCAGGACCTTCTGAGGGGCGGGTCGTGCCTGAGGTCTGGCTGTCTGTCATTTTCAGGAATTTGGGTCAATCAAGTGCAGTAGACAATGTTGTAACAGTAGGATGGTATTGTGATGGTCTTAATTTCTGTTATGGATTGGTTTCTGTGCCAGAGGCTTCGCACCACTGATACAAACAAACAACGCCACCCCTTAGATATATGCTACTTGGAACGCCCTCGTTGACTGTCGCAGCTACAATGACTTCACCTGGCATTATCTGACGACAGCAGTATGACGATCATGGCAAATGCTGGCAGGGAAGGAGGGGCACAGTGTCTCCGGAACAGTTCTCCGATCGAAAGCGGAGGAAGCTGCCCTGAGCCATTGTCACACGACACGTCTTTGCCTGGTATCTAGTAAGAGAGGGGTCCATCCCCCCAGAGTTTGTAGTTGTTCCCTGGAAGCAGGCGTCCCAGGATATTGGTGCAGAAAGGGATCTTGATAAGGAGAGTCGGCAGATAAACCGTTTGGGGATCCTCATGCTCGTCTAGAAAAGCCTAATTCAATGCCCTTCCTGTCTCGCTCAAGAAAGCTTGCTGGAAACTTTATTGAAGAGCTGCAGAGCGTTCTTGCTACACAGTTTCTCCTTGTCCTCGTCGCTGGCAAACACCTGTGGCAGATATTCATCGTGCTGCTTGGACAAGGCCTGAACTACCGGCAAGGGGGTATATGGGAAGTCGCTCCCGAACAGCATCCTGTCGACGGTGACGTACTCCAACAAGCCCTTGGCCTGCTCCGGAAACGCCCAACCCGCCGTGTCGAAGTAGAACTGCGTGTTGAGCCGCTCCTTGACCCACGCCGGAGAGACCTCGTTGGCGGAACCCCCCAGCTTCATAATCTCGGCCACGCTCGAGAACCGGTTGATCAGGGGTGGAAATGCTCCGCCGACGTGTGACATGTGGAAGGTGATGTGGGGGCATCGCTTCACGGTGCCGGTCAGGAACAGGTTGATGACGGCGCGAGCACTGTCGAACAAGAACTCAAACATTGGTCGGGGGAACTGAGGGAGTGGCGTCGCCGCAGTCCCCGACGACAAGCACGGCGTGGTGGGATGTATGAAGACGACGGCTTTCCTCCGATTCAGCTCATCGAAAACGGCATCAAGATCCTTGTGTCCGAGATAGGTCCCGTGGAAGTTGGTGAGCACCACAAACCCGTCCGCGTTGAGGTGATCCATGGCATGAGAGATCTCTTGCAGGGTGCCCTCCACGTCCGGCAGAGGCAGAGAAGCAAAGAAGCCAAACTGGTCAGGCATTCGTTTCTTCAGATCTGCCGCGACCTCGTTGACGTGTCTGGCAAGCTTTCGGGCCAGTGCGTCGTCCCCGGCCTTGAGGTGGACTCCGGGCGTGCTGATGCTAAGGACTGATTTTGTCACGTTGATGGATTTCATCATTGCGAGATGACTCTCTTCGCTCCATTCCTGGCCCAGGGTCAGCAGCTAATAGCTAGCTACAAGATAGGCAGCCTGGTCAGTTCCCTGCAGACATACCGGGATCGCTGGCATCCCGTCAGGGTTCTTGTGGCCATTTTCTGCGAGTGCCTTGCGATATTCGCTGAGAGATTTTGGGTCAACAGGACTCGGTGCGGATGAAAATGAACTCACGTTGGTAAATAGTGAGAGTGGCAGTCGACTTTTGGATAAGGAGACATTTTCTCGGTTGCGAGTGTGACGCTATTGGGGGTATAAAGTTCAGTAGGTCAGATACTGTGGGAGACAATTGGATTTCGGGTCACCTTGAGAGTTTGGGCACTGATATAAGATGGACGTGTCCGAACTTCGCGGGGTCGAGTTTTTGCGGAGGCCCGCTATTTCCCACATAATGCTCTGCACTATTACATACTGGACTTCGTATTACTGCTAGGGACCGATCTTTACCCGC
The DNA here is from genome assembly GCF_001651985.1 of Fonsecaea erecta. Taxonomy (NCBI): domain Eukaryota; kingdom Fungi; phylum Ascomycota; class Eurotiomycetes; order Chaetothyriales; family Herpotrichiellaceae; genus Fonsecaea; species Fonsecaea erecta. The sequence continues at coordinate 1,499,021 of NW_017387251.1, read as the reverse complement.
ATCGCCGCCAACATGTGGGACCGAAACAGTGGTGGGCTAGTTGGAAACAGCACCTTCGAACGTCCCACGACTTACGAGGACGTGTGTAACATTCCTGACCTGTTGGTTCGAGGGAGGCTGATGACCAAACACTGGGTTCCATCCATTAGGCATAGCAAGCATTGGGCTTTTTCAACGTAGGAGGTAGGTAGACATGCCAGAACGTGCAGAGCCCTCGGCGGCCAGCGGCAGAGGGTACAAGGACGGAATGTTGAACGGAGGGTACGATGTGATATGGCCATCCTCGACTCCAGTCGTTCTGACGCCAGCCGTTCTGATCGAGCACATCCGAACCAGACCAACCTTCCTCCCGTCAACCAGCCAGTGCCTTGCCTATCATCTCCTTCGCCCTGTCGCTCAAGTCCATGGCCAACGCCAACTCTTGCCCTCTTGACCCCATTTTCACCCACGTCTTCTGCAGGATGCCAATGATCTTGGCTTCATCGTGTCCCTTCTCGAACTCGTCAAACTGGTCGTCCAGGAACACCAGACAGGCCACGTCCTCGATGACCTGGGCGTCGGCGTCGCCCTTACCTTCCCCCTTTTTCAGGTCCTCCTTCGCTATCAGCGCCGCCACTTTGTCCGCTTCCTCCTCGCTGTAGGCGCATTCCAGACAGATCTGCTTGACCTGCTCGGCCTGTCGCTTCTTGAGGAACGTGCGCCACGCAAAGTACCCGGCTTTGGTGCGCGGGTAGCTGTCTCGAGGCACCTCCCAGCGTCGGAAGTGCTGCGCCCGGGCGGCCGTGACGAGCAGAGGACCCGGATTCGGGGTGTGCAGATCGAGAAATTTGGTCATCTTCTGAGCGTAGTGTAGCTCGTAGGGTATTTTCTCGCCGTTGATGTCGACGGTGTTCGGGTCCTCTCTGTGAGCGGCGTCTATTAGTTCCAGAGCTTTTGACACGTCGGGAGCCATGGCAGGGTATAGAAATAATGGGGCCGCGCGTTGCACTGCGTACAAGCACCGGCCTTGTCGATTTGGTCCTAAGAGTTTGCAGCACCGTAGGCGAGGTGATCACGATAGAATTGTTCCATGGCCGAATTGGCCGAAGATTTACCTCTGGTGTCTTGTGGGCAGACGATGATGTCACACTGCAGTCGTGGGTGTTTCAACAGTCCTCTCTTTCCACCATGTGCTCGAACTGGGGGATGGAAGACATCTTGACAGACCGCACAAAATGCTCCCAAGAGCGTAGCATGTTGGAATAAATATCTTTTTGACGTTCGTGAAGGGCTGAGCAGATTAATCCTGAGCTGAGGATTCCACGCCCTTGTCTAAACCTGCTAGAGACCGTCTTGCTCCGTGCCCTGGCCCTACACATCAGACTCCTCCTCCTCCCACGCCATCTTCAAGCACCACCCTCCCTCTTCGCGTACTCGTCCTCCATGCGCTCTGTGTACAAGGCATCAGCCTCGTTCGAGGTGATCCTCTTCTGCTCGCCCAAGCCTCCACTGGTGATGCGTCCTTGGGGAGGTTGTCCTGCTGCCCCATTGGCAACGTACTCCTGCTGTTGTTGTGCCGGGAGGGTCGTCTTTGTTTTGGTCGTGGTTGTTTTCTTGTGGCTGGCCGAGGCGCCTAGCGACAGAGAGCCGGAAACGGCGCCGGCAACAGAGGCGCCAGCGTTGGCGACGGCCTCAGACGTCCTCTTGAAGAATCCAGCGTCGTCCGACATTGTCGCGTGACTTTAACCGGTCTAAGCGATGACTGGATACTCTGGAGCTCAAGGATTTCTCGACACAAAGAAAAGTAGTTCGTGGGGTATATCGTCAGGAGAAATGGTTCGGAAGGAGGTGGATTGGAAACTGGACAGGAATATATTTCCTGCAAAGGTGGAGCTTCTTAGAACGCCACAACGCCTGCCCCAGTGCCGCGAGAGGAAGAACTCCAAAAAACAGGTTTTAGGATGCAATATTACCTTTTTCGAGTGGTGCCTTCGCACATGTCAACGCCTCCCAGACGAGGCACCGACGAACGTGCCTGAAGATCGCAGCTTGATGTCATAGGGGTCTTCAAATGACTGAGATGAGACTGCTGTATCGGTCATGCAGCGTCATTTCAATCCTTCCCCCCCTTAAATAAGTCACTCTAGGGGAGGTGTACGGTACCATGTTACGGTCCGCTGTGATTGGCCGCAGCACACAAACGTGCCTTTGTCGCAGCAAGGCTGAGGCGGCAGGGGACAAAGCTGAGAACAAACAGAATAGATCTTTGTCGCCAACACATAGAGGTGCTGGAAATAGCAAACATAGCTGATTGATTGTTCAATGCCTTAATTACTTGAAGCTCAACAATGTAGCCCACTCCCAGAGAAATAGAAAAAGTAAGAAGCTCGTATTTCCACCTCCCTGAATCTGCAGCCTTGCGACCATTCGATATACATATATTCGATATTCATCAACATCCACCGAGACGCAGACAGTAGAGATAACAGACACAGAAGCCAAACCATCAACTGGCCGCTCCCTCCGGTGGCGCACAGACCTGCCTCGCCAAGTATCGATGTGTTTGCATAGCCTGGTGTACAGACAGTACAACGACCGCCTGTAACTGCCTCACCCTCGAATTCACTCCAGCAACATTGAATGAAAACTACTATGCCCATTCACTTCCTCAGAACACAAGACTTCACCCATACGATTTTATTCCTTCTCCCACAGATATTTTCTCGCACACATATTTTCTCCCGAATCCAGCATCCTGTCGATTCCTTACCATCCATCGTCCAGTCCCATCAGACCAAGAGAAACAAGGTCCTGAATAACCGCTCTGGCAATCTGTCGAATACACTTCGTCAAAATCACTTCCACCCTCGTCGTCTGTCGTAAGCCTGAGCAGAGGTCGACAAACACGAAGCCTCCTGCCGCGCCACCTCCTAAATCCTGCCCACATCACCCGAAACCTCTCTTTGAATACCTTCGCCATGCTGTCCTTCAAGTGGACTCTCCTCTTCCTTTTGTCCCTCGCTAGCAACGTTGCAGCGATCCCTCGCACCACGGCTCAAAACATCGAGATCCTGGTTGGCGCATCGGGCGCAGTTGGCTTCGCCAGCGTCCTCGGCTGGCAGCTTCTCAAAAACTCAAGGGCGCCAGAGCAACAGTTGAATGCCGTAGCAAAATCCCAGCAAGATGGGATCCTGGTCGCGCAATCAAGTCTATCGCCCACGCCAACTGCCACACCAACAGCTTCCGAAGCCACCAGAATTGTCAAGACAATCGTATCGAAAGGCAGCACAGATGTGCTTGCTCAGTCGAAGCACCCTTCAATGATACCCATGACACGGTTCTTCTTGGTAGAAGCATGGAGCAATGGCACAATCATCCAGATTGAGGAGATTGTCCGCTTGCCAGTGGGCGACCTCGGCGACAGACACCCCAACAGCTCTGTTGCTGCCAAAAAAGACACTTCCCTTCCTCATGACAACCGCCAAGCTGGAAATGTCTCTCTGGGCATATACATCTCTCAAGATCGACCTTGCCTTTTCAATGTGTCCTGCTCTCGGTGGAACCTTGCTTCGATCTTTGTGAATGCACATGCCGACCGCAAAACGAAGCCTATCATTGAGTTTGCCAGGAGGAACTTCTTTGTTGTCCGCGACTTGTTGAACAAGGCGCTCGCTCTTTTCCTGAGATTTGTACCAACTCATCCAGCAAAGGCTGCATTCATTCTGGTCGGCATTCCACTCGTGACCAAACTTGGTCCTGCCGCGGCAAGGAAAGCCCTCGTGCTGTTGTCCCGCTACGCTCCTCTCGCCCTCCTTTATCTGCAGGACAATCTACACAGATGGATTGAGCGGCATGTGGGGAGAGAAGAGGAGCCAGACCTCACCATTGAAGCTTGCCTCGAGCCATTGCCTGTTGATGAGGTAGTGCATTGCCCCATCTCGCCAGCGGATATTTCGATAGAGCCAACTCTTGCCACTCAATCCTCGTCGAGTCTAGCAGAGACTCCCGAGGACGATGGAGTTGAGCCTCTCGCCGTTATCATCGAGCCAGAGCAGCATATGGCAGACGATGCAGAAGAGAGTCGCCCATACTTTGCGGATCTCGCAGAAAACCTGCTACGACCAGAATCACCGGAACCCACTCTGACAGTGCTCGATCGCGAGAATTATACAGATGCGGGAATCTTCAAATCGCGGCATAAAGATCCGTTTCTCCGCGGTCGAAAGAGGATTTCAAACTACTCGCCGCCACGCCGGCTCCGCGATGACCTGGCGACCATATTGGACAGGCCCGTGGCCGTGTCATCGGCCCAGGAACGGGAAGAGCCTCTTCCCGAGAGAGGTCCCGAAGCGCAGATCGAGGCTTCAGTCCTGCAGTTGGCACACGTTCCAAGCGGAAGTCCCAGCCAGCCTCGACAAGCTCATCTTGTCATACAGGCCCCGGAATACCCTGTTGCCGAATCCGAAAAAGTACCTTCCCCACCATCGAGTTTGAGCATTTTGACTTCTTCAGAAGACATTCCGGAGCTCGAAAAGTTGCACGAGCACGAGCCTGTTGATAGCCAGCGCCCGGCAACCGCTTCGAATGAAGATGACCTCGAGGTGCCAGAATTGCCGCCAGCTGAGGTTCATGATGGCGACCTGTCGGTTGAGATCAAGTATCCTCTTCAGTCCGACTCCAATACCATTCCCCTAACACGGCATGAGCAAGAGCTGCCCGACGTGTATGATTCCGAACCCACTTTCCCAGAAGGGGAGAGCATCATGACGGTTTCTGAGTCGGTTGCATCTCCTGCCTGTGAACTCGCCTCATTGACTCTCACAGAGGAGGACAAAAAGGACGAGGGTAACCAGCCGCAGGATCTGGGGAGGGAGCCAGAAGAATATCCACCGCAGCCGACCGTAGAGGATGATGTGGATGAGAACAAAACTACAATTACCTCCGGTCAAATAACAGGCATCCTCGAAGCGAATACGCAGGAAGAAGAGCCTATGAGGCTTGCTGCAGAGGAAAGCCTCCAGGAACCGACTGGGTTTCTTGCCGGCTGGACTGACGAAGCATCCAGAGCCGCCGGCGACGACATTGGCATCGACATCGCTGATTTTGGCGGCGTGTTCGATACGGACACCCCGATCTCAACTCCGTCAAAGCAGCCAGTTGTTGACAAGTCCAAGAGCACAGGTGAGCGTCGTCCCGGTAGACTTCGGAGCCAGACTCCGACTCGAGCTGCAGAACCAAGAACGAGTCGGGCTGGACGCAGCCCTGGAGTCAATTTCGCAACCGAAGCTGACGGATCGGTGGTCGAACATACGTGCTATTTCCGCACAGAGGAGGCGCCTGAGGCATTGCAAGATTCGATGATCGTAGATGCGCGAGGGCAAGCAGCGACTGGCGTTCAAGTCTCGAACGAACAACCGATTCCGATGGCCCATGCATCCGTTGGTGAGCAACAACTGTCCGACTTTGCCGCAGAAGATTTCTCTGCTGGATATCAAGTCCAAGAGCAAGAGCAGTTCCCCGGTACACCTGCAATTGATCCGGCCTTCTTGATGGCCTTGCAGTCGTTCAGCGCCATGTCTCTTGAGGACCAAGCGCAATCTCTCGCAGAAAGTACTGCGGCTTTATTTCCTGCTGCCGGTGACCAAGTGGGCTTAGATCTCACCGAGATGACCGAAGCAGCAGCAGAGTCCCAGCCTGTGCAACTTGGTTCGCATGATCAGGACACAGACGACTTCTTGTCGGCTAGAATACGTGAATTGTCTTTGTTGCAGCAAGAGCAGATGGGCATGGAATATGAACACGACGGCCCGGCGCATCAAGTTCCCTTTGCACAAGAAATATTCCAGAGCTACCCTTCGCCAGCGCAGTCAACCATGGCACAAGAGCAGGTTCCTGTTGTATTGCCCGGATATGAGCCCGCACGTCCGGCCGGCATGTACAGTGAGCAGGACGGCTCAGCAGCACCGGAGCAATCTGGTCCGTGGGAATCTCAAATGCATCCTACAGAGATGCAGCAAGAGTTTATGGCACCGGAAGATGTAGCCGCCCTCCTAGAGTTCAACAGAGGAGAAACATCTGGAACCGCGCAGGCAGCAAGCAGTGAACCTGCTGTTCAGTCAACATCCCAACCCCTGCCTTACGAAGAATATCCCTCCCAGCCTCTCGTTCCTGGTCTCGGTATGCATCAAGAGGCGGACCTCGAAGCGGAACGTGCCGCAAAAGTGGTGCCTGTCAAGCACGAACGAGACAACGACCTGCTTCCCGGAGGCGAGTACGCAAACGTACCTATAGCCAACCGGGCCACGAGATACAGTGGTTATGACCGAAAGATCTTGCCAATGAGCTCTGTGTATTTCCGATGCGAGCCTTCGCAGCGGGATACTCTTCTTGGAGCCTCGTCACAGCAGGCGGTGAACCCCTTTGCAGACCTGGTATACTCGGCGGCTCCAGTAAATCCTGGGGTCCCGATACTCCAGGATAGCAATGTCCTCCAGAGCGGCACGGAATCTCAGGATAGGGCAGATGAGATGCATCAGGATTTGCTAGAGGAAATCGGCATGACAAGCCAAAGAACTCCAGCTGATGAGCACATCCTCGGCCAAGAAGAAATGGCAAGCCATTACCCTCCTCTTGATGAGGACGTCACTCAAGGTCATGAGGGCGGGCGGTCTGTGGATGAAGAGGAGGTAGAGAGACCTTGGTGGGAGTGGGATGAGGATAGCGACAACGGCTATGGTGGAGGACCTGGGGACAGTGACAGTGAAGGAAATGGGGACGGGGAAGATGGCGATAACGGCTATGGTGGAGGACACAGGCGAGGGGACAGTGGAGGATCAGAAGAGGAGGAAGAGCCGACGGACGCTGATGAACGCATTGACGACGAAGAGGAAGCCGAGGACGACTCGAGCGAAGACGAGTATGAATATTTCCTGTCCAGGTCGATGCCGGGAGAAGAAGACAGCCTCCCTTGCAGGAGAAGAATGTTCAACGAGCTGGACCGACTTCAGCGAAGGGCTCTCGAGCCTTCCAGGATCGAGACGCCAAAGCGAATCTTCGTCAACCGTCGGCGAACATTTGTTCATGCCTCTGTGGCTAAAAACGTGTGGTGGTGTACCACAGACGAAGGCAGGGATTGGCTCTGGGACAATTGGCTCTCGATCAGAGAAGACCATGGCTGGGACATGATTGACCTGTGCCAGGACACCGTCGACGACTATGAGGAATGGGCGGCAGGGAGGGCAGAGGATGCTTGAAGGCACCGAGAAGATGCCAGGGCCCATGCCGACCACGAATCATAATTGTCTCCATAGAACCAATACTCAAGCATTTCCACATACCTCTTGTACCTCTTGTTCGAGATTCTCGCTTTCGCTCTTTTTGAACGCACCGACATCGTACCGACTCCGTGCAGTCACACGACTGTTTAGATCGGATTGTAGACGCGATAATCTGCGAGGTCTTTTCTGCGCCCCGGGATCTAAATAACTGCCGAGCTGTGAATGCTTTGAGATCGACCAAAGGAAGCTCAGACGAAAAATGGCTCATATGCCCAACCTTGTCCAGAACACGGAGAAGACTAATTGATTTAGTCAGCCCGCCATCTTTTTCTGAACTGCCACAGACCATTATGATGATGAGAAAACGCGGGTTGGGGCTTGTCTGAGGTTGCCATGTGCTGTCGTGAGGAGCCACCCCGGCAGATTCGGCCGAGAAAGTTGGGGCCGACGCCCGGTTTCGAGAACTTGTTGCGAGAATATCCGTCCGAGAAATCGAGAGGACGAGTGCGACATGAGGCCACTCGGACCATTCATCGGCTCCGCCGGGGCGAAACGACACCGAATCCGATAATACGGTAGAACGGCGCCATGTCAAGCTTTGCAGGTGTTTGGCTGCGATTGGAGGAGAGGCCGCAGGAATCTATGTACGGAGACGGAGGCGGAGCACGCTCGAGGGCGGAGCGGATGAAAGGAAATTTTCTGAGTTGAGTCTGTCTGCTTTTGAGCGTGACCTGAGGGTCGATCGAGAGAGGGAGGAAAAAGAGAGTGCAAATACGCAAGAAGATACGTAGGAGGGGCCGACGTCTGGTAAGGCCGGCATGGTCCCCCGGTTCATGGAAACAACTGCCAATGACAAGGAAGAAGCCTCGTCCATCCATTCGGGAGACTGATTCGAGCTTGATGAAACTGATTTGTCGTTCTGGGAAATGTGAGGTGAGGGTTGCGAGCTAGAGAGTTTCTCAGTTGAGACCAAAATGTCGTAGTCTGATACATCCCGGGGGAAGTCCATGGACGAAGCGGAAAAGCGGTATAAGCCACAGTGTCCTGGCTGACCGCATGAGAAAGGAAATAAAGCCTTGATGTCATGGCAGTCTCCGGCCAGATGCCTTAACCCCGGAACTTAGAGATGCCTCACCAGCCCAAGATGGTATTGACAGAATGAAGAGATGATCAAGGATGGAATCGTAAATCACTCTGGAAGTAGCCGCTGGTCTAGGTCCCTGTCGAATGGGAATGGAGGCAAGACACTTGGGGGCCTTGGAAATGCAAATACTGGTGCCTGGAGCCTGAGAGTTGGGGGCTTCGGTATGATGCTCCTCTTCGAGCATGGGCAACCCCCACCATCTAGTTCAACGGGCCCCTAACACGCCCAGGCACGTAGGGGGGGGGAGGGGGGAATTTTACTTACCACCCTGAAACCCGCAGGGCTGCCCGCCATCGTCATAGCCGGCCGACCGACTAACGAACTAGGCTTGGTGTGCGACCTCTGGGCAGCTATGGTAGTGGCGCGATGGGTCCGCATCCCTGCCCACTAACCTCCCCTCGTAAATCGTATCTGGATCATGCTCCTCGTTGGAAGTGAGTACCGAGTACTTGATACACTTTCGACCTTCCTGAAATTCCTGAATTATAACCTCTTTCTCTGCCTGAATAATCGCCTTGTACCACGTACTTCCTTTCCCATTTCCCATTTTCCATTTTCCATTTTTCCCCAGTCGATTTTGGGTGTAGGTTTAGGCGTACGCAGATCCTCTTCCCTCTCCAGACCTTCCAGTCAACCCTCAGCTTGGTTACTCGATCCAGTCCCATGCCCCAGTGGCGAAGGACCCCGTTTCAAGAAGTTCGCGTACACAATGAGTCCTTGGGCTGACGCTTGCTGAACGATCCGGATTCCCGTTTCCTCCCCCAACCGCCTGCCTGCATTCTGTGTAGTTCCACGAGTCCCTCCCCGGCCTTCACAAAACCCTCCTTCAGATACTACGGCGGTGGTGGCGGCTCCGGGAAGTCAGCATGGATCCTCGTGGCAGCATTGACGGCTTGGGTTATGACATGTCCCAATTCGTTTCTCCGCAGCCACCACAGATCTTTGGGGCATACAACCCAGACGGTACTCCCATACCTCCGACCCTGCCACCAGGTGCATACTTTGGCGATTTCAATGATGGAGGTGCCGACGAGAATGATCCAAAACGCCGGCGCATTGCAAGGGTGCGCCCCCCATATCTGCATACCAAACAAGAACGTGCCTTCTGACGGTGACTGCAGGCTTGCGACATGTGCAGAAAGAAAAAGATCAAGTGTGACGGCAAGATGCCCAAATGTGGTCACTGTATAAACTACAAGACGGAATGTATCTTCACGCAGGTGGAGAAGAAGCGCAACCCTCCAAAGGGGTATGTGATTTGGTTCCTGTGCGACATGATAGCTGGGAGACTGATAGCTGTGATAGAGCTAAATATATCGAAGGCCTCGAAAACCGTCTGGGCCGCATGGAGTCGCTCCTACGAATGTCTGGCCTCCTCAGTGAGGAAGAAGCTGGAAAGACAGATCTGGGTACCCTGGAGAAGCGTCTTGCCGAGAAGGCCTCTTCAAGGGACTTCCCAACACAGAGGACAGACTCTCCGGGGACTGCGAGAAGTGGCGCCAATTCCGCGGCTGCCGAAAACTCCCCCAGACCAGGCTCACAACGGGACTCTCTTGAAACTCCCAGAGACAATGTCACTTCACCGAGTACAGATGGCGACAAACCAGGCAGAGAGGATGTAGAAAACCTGTCTGAGGCCATGTGCTCACTTGTCACCAACAATGTTGGGGAGACCAGGTACATTGGTATGTAATCTCTAGCTTGCTTTCGCGTCCGTCTCCCCTAACCGTAGCTAGGATCGTCGTCGGCTTTCTCCATCTTCTCGAGTAAAGGTATCGAATGGGTCAATGAGAAGACGGGAGATACTTCCTTCCAGGAAACAATCCAGAATGCCGTCAACGAAGACGATACCAAGTGGCAGTACTGGAAACCTGAAGTGTTTGGAGACATCTTCGTCCGCCGGGTCTTCAAGCCGCTGCCACCAAAGGAAGAAGCTTTGTCCTTGTTCAAAGATTTCTTTGAGAACTTCAACTGCATGTTCCCATTGTTCCATGAACCTACTTTCATGCACCTTGTCGAGAAACAATATTCCAAAGATCCGTATGAAGGAAGCGGATGGTGGGCGAGCATCAACGTCGCTCTCGCCATTGCTTATCGCATCAGAGTCATGAGTAATGTCGTTCCGCAAGAAGATGACCAGAAGGCGTGGCTCTACCTGAAGAATGCCATGGGTGTCATCACCGAACTGACCATGCGCAACACCGATCTTCTCAGCGTCCAGGCTCTTCTGGGCATGGCTCTGTTCCTGCAAGGCACACCAAACCCTCAGCCATCCTTCTTTCTGATTGCCGCCGCCATCAGATGTTCCCATACAATAGGGCTCCACAAGCGAGGATCCGCATTCAACCTCAATCCTATCGAAGTGGAACAGCGCAAACGAGTCTTCTGGATCGGGTACTTGCTGGACAAAGACGCCTGTCTTCGGGCTGGCAGACCCCCTGCACAGGACGATGATGACATGAATGTCGAACTCCCCTCTGAAGATCCCCCTGATAACATTGGAAATGTCCCATTGGCGGACGGCAAGAGCAAGATCAACCTCTTCCGCCTCATGTGTGAGTTTGCCATTATTTCAAGCAAGGTGTATCGTCAACTCTACTCTGTGAGAGCTTCAAAGCAAAGCGACGGAGAGCTTCTGAACACGATCGGCGAGCTCGACAAAGAATTGGAAGCTTGGAAGGACAGCATTCCTCTGGATTTCCGGCCTGAACACGAAATCAAGACGTCTCATACCCCGCTCATTCTGCATATTGTCGTCCTTCATTTCTCATACTACAACTGCTTGACGACAATCCACCGGATGTCCGTCCACCACGGATATTGGACAAGCCGGCTGTCGGAATACGCCATCCAAGGCCTCAACGCACGGCCCCTCAATCCGAGAGTCTTCTCCTCTGCGGCACTCTGCGTTTCAGCTGCGCGGGCCTCGATCCACCTCATCAAATACATCCCGCAAGGTGACTTTGCTTGTGTCTGGCTGATCCTATACTTCCCCGTTTCAGCACTTGTCACTCTTTTTGCCAACATCCTCCAGAATCCTCAAGACACCCGTGCGCGTGCCGACATTAAGCTGATGGACCTCGTTGTCAATTTTCTTTCGAACGTTGCGCACGATGAAGGCACTGGATCGTTGAATCGAATGCTCACTGTGTGCTCGGAGTTTGCACGCATTGCCAGAGTGGTGATTGAAAAGGCTGAGAAAGAAGGCTCAAAACGGAAACGCAGGCTTGTTCCTGAAGAAGTCATGCGCGTCAATCAATCAGCCATGGCGCAGGTACAATCACAGATCAACGGGCGCAATGCTGGGTCTAGGAGATCAAGTGGCGCCGGAGCCTCGCCACGTACCACGACGAGCAACAACGTACCACTAACTTCCACAACCACCGCACCAGTGACACCCATTGCCAACAATGCTGCGGGCAACAAATTGAATCCTAACAATCAGTTCTTCAACATGCCAGCACTTGACAACGATTATGCTGACATGATGTCGGCGCCCGGCCTCAGCCCAGACCTCAGCAGCCAGCATATGCCCAGCTCGACCATGTCGCCTCTCAACGTTGGATCTTTTCAACAGCCTTTCGTCCCTCAGGACTTGTGGCAGATGCCTATGACTTTCGAATGGGACTGGGCCGAGACGTTTGGGCAGCCCACTTATAACGACTTTATCTTGAGCGACAATATGAATGATGGGATGATGCCTCAACAATGATGTATGATGGAGATATCCGTGCCAGCATGTACATGAGAATACCTCGGTCAATTTTGAACCAGCTACGGCGTTCATGGGGAGGCGGAAGCCACTCTTTGAGATGAAGAGTAGGGCTGTGCCGTTGGGCGACACTGTACCAATACATGATACCCCATTCTTGCGATTCAAACCTCCTTTTGCAGACCTTTGCTAGTTTCCCTCCTGACGCCTTGGCAAATGTTCTTGCCACTTGAAGAGCCCTTGAGGTTTGTTGCCCCGATCTGGTATTGCCCTCTTGTGTTGGCAGCCTTGGCTGGTATTGAATATATCGATCTCTTGGCGGCTTCATACTGATATGGAATATATAGAGACTCCCTTGGCGATCTGGGTCTGGCAGCATGATTTTAACAATCACTTTTCGAATAGGCTCCGACTATTTATCTGCATCACCTTCAGAAAATTCTTTTCACATTCATTCACATCCACAACGATCTCTTCTACAAAACCCCGTCTCTCACCCTGATTTCCCACTTTCATCCTTTCCACATTCTTCAAGTCTTTCAAGATCCATCCACAGTGTGTTCTTTGTTCAAGTCCTCCTTGTCCCAGATCAACAGGCACCATCCCGTTCACTGCGTGGCCAGAGTCCTGCTTTCATTCGCATTCGCACAAAGACTTCCCAGACAAGGAGTGAAAACAGAGCTTCTCCCTTTTACAACACCATCGAACCTCTCAACTTTCTTCCTCTTTATCTTGATCAGAAACATCATTGTAAGTAACATCCTTTCTCCTAGATCTTGCCAGCTCAAGGGAGTTACTCACACGCTGTTCCAGTTCTTGGATTAGTGCCTTGATTGCCTCTTCCTCTTGTTCTCGATCAGAGTCTTCTTCTCTTTCCCGATCAGACTTTTCTCCTTTTCTCAGTCAAATTCACCAGTGTAAGTACATCCTCACGTGCAAACCCTGTCAGCTCAAGGAAATCACTAACACGTTGTTTCAGCCTTTGGATCAGTGACTTGGTTGCCTCTTCCTCTTAATTCTCGATCAGAGTCTTCCTCTTTTTCTCGACACCTCACCAGCGTAAGTACCACACCCAGACTCTGCCAACTCCAGAAAGTTACTGACACATTGTTTCAGCATTTAAAGCAGCGCCTTGTTTGCCGGACCCTGCCTGCACAGGTCAACAAAGGAGACTTGCTTGGTTGTTTGTCACCAGCATAGCCCTTTCAAACAAAAGAACCTCTCAGACAATTCCGTCACCCGGCCTGCTCTCTCCATCATCCTCATACCCGACCAGCAAGCTCAAGATTCACCAAGTCTCTTGACCTTGCTCTCAGAAAAATAAATATATCATATTCCTCCCAGCACAGATACCAGAATCAGCAATGGCATCTGACAAGGTCTTCTGGATGGTGCTCCTTGCCAAGGTGGGCGTCTTCGAATGGTGGGTGTCTTCCACCGCAAGATATCCCGAGGCCTCACCAGCCGAAGACTTCCCGCGCCAGGCCAGAGACTTTTCTGGGGGCTCCCTCTTCGCGTCCGAGAGTTGGATCGAAGGACAACGCTTCGTTGTGCCTGAGATCACAACTGGACCAGCCAACCATGGGATCCTTGTTGATCCCATCCTCCTCAAAACATGCGTCCCTCTGACGATTGACGAGGGCGTATGGCGGCCAACGTGCCCGGTGATTCAGCGACAACCTCGCATCGAAATCCCGGCCGTGGTCAGCATGAGTGAGGCCGGTTCTCTCTCCCCGGGCGCCACACCTGGGGACCCGCAGTCACCCTCCACCCCCGTCCTCTTCTTCGCCCTGCTCGCCCTCCTCAGTCTCGTCTTCCCTGTCCTCGCCATATGGCACACATTTGCCAAGGCGGACTGCGACCACGATGGTCAAAGTCGTGACCTTGCCGACAAGGTCAAGGAACAGGAAGCAACCATTGCCGGCCTGGAGGACCGCCTCCGCGGCACAGAAATGGTTGAAGAGCAGCTGGCCAAGTGCTCGGCCCAACTGGCCGAGGACAGCAAGGCCATGGGGCAGATGCATGAGCTCGTCGAGAAACAGAAGGCGATGCTCGAAAAGAAATCCTCCTTGATCAAGGAGCAAGAAACCACCATGGCTCAACAAATGGAGCTGGTTTCGGAGCAAGCAGCCAAGATGGCTGAGAAAGACTCCACCATCGCGGAGCTGCGAGCCGCCATGGCTCAGCAAACCGCGGTGGTTACGGAGCAAGCGGCCAAGCTGGCCGAGAAAAGCTCCTTGATCAAGGAGCAGCGATCTGCCCTGGCGAAGAAGGAGGAGGAGATCGAGGAGCAGGTGGCCCTCATGGTGGAGCAAGACTCCACGATCAAGGAGCAAGAAGCCCTCATGGTAGGGCAAGGCTCCGAGATCGAGGAGCTGCGGGAGGTTCTCCGACAGAAGGAGAACGAGCTGAAAGAGGAGGAGGGCGCAACGGCCCGAGTGGAGGAGGAGAGGGAGGCGGAGAGGAAGGCGGCCGCAGAACATGCGAGCGCGCTGGCCAGCACCAGGGACCGGCTGACGAAACAGCTGGAGGAGGCGAACAAGGAGCTGCGTGCAGCTACCTTTTTCGACAAGGACCTCTCGCGTCGGAGGGAGGAGATGATGGTGAAGCTGAACAAGCGGCTTCATCAGCACACCCGCCACATCATCGAGCTCAAGGCGCAGATCGAGGGGCTCGGCCAGGTCCCCGTCTCTCCACCAGTGGTGGGAGACACGACTCCTGCGCCGGCTCCGACGTCTGAGGAGCCAGATGCTGCGACTCCGGCGCCGTCGACGCCTGCACCTGCCCCGTCCGCTCCCACGCCTGGCCGTCAGCTGACGGACAGTCGTTGGGCCGATGCGACGCCTCCGAGTGGGCCTGCCGCATTGCGTGCAGGTGTGCAAGGACGCGGTCGTGGACGCGGCAGGGGTGGGCATTGACGTTGAGAGGTCCTTGTCGGGTTCGTGGGGGGTTGGTGTGGTTGGGTCATTGGCAAAACGGCCAGGTGGAGGATCTCGGGGGTTGTTCACAAGTGAGGCATCTACGGGATGTGACAGTCATGGCATGCACGGCCAGGTGGAGGATTTTGGGGGTTCTTGATCACAACAGCTACATCTGTGGATGGCACAGCAACTGCATGGTCGGCCTGGTGGAGGATCTTAGATAGACAGGGGCATTTTGCCAGCACGACATCGACGGATGGACCGTATGGCAGGGTTGGCCAGGTGGAGGGACACGGAGCACTCCATCCAAAAGACAGTCGATCGTCAATTCAGCATTGCCTACACCACCACTTCTTTAGTTCCTCTGTTTCTCACTCAGTCTTTACAAGCCCAGTCCCTCCGCGAAGTCCTTGCAGGTGGTACAGAAGCCCCAAGTTTTGGCGCAGTTGAATTCGATGCTGTCCTGGCTGCTCGAGGGACTTGTCGTGCCCGCACCATCAGAGAGCAAAACCACGTCGTAGCCTTTTGAAAATGCCTGCGCCGCACGAACAACGTCCAGAATCAGCCATGATCGATCTCGCTGGGACAGAGAAGGAAGGGCAGGGAAGGGAACGGTACTGCCACGGGAACTTACATCCTGAAGACTTCCGCCGACACACTGATCCGTGTTTACTCCAGTGAAGAATAACGTCTTGATGCCCTCTTTCTCCAGGAACTCGGTGCACAGGGTACTTTGACCCCAGAGCCCGGACATGCGGTTCTTATGGATCCATACGTCTGGCGGGTTGGCCGTCTTGCCGTCTGTTTCGTACGTCTGCTTCAGCTCCGGAGTCAAGTCAGCATTCCACGTATCACGCATCAGAAGTCGCCCGCCCTGGATCGTGCTCCCGTCATCGAGAGACACCGGGCCAACTTCCATGCCCAGTCCTTTGTAGATCCGGGGATTTTTGCCCGAGGTTTCGATCTGGGGGTCGGGGAATTCGTGGCATCCCTCGTTGACGCCGTGGGAGTCCACCGCGGCCTGCTTCTTCTCGACCTTGTCGTAGGATTCGAATTCTGAGGCGAGAACCGTTTCGAATCCGAATGCGCGGAGCGTGCCCGGCGGCATCTCCGCGATGTCTTGGTCGGTCAAGCCCCAGTTCAACCAGATGATGCGGATGCCCGCTTTTCGCGCCGCGGGGATGGCATACTTGAGAAGCTGCTGTTGAGCAATGAGTCCCTTGGAATCCTTTGGCCGCCCCAGATTGGGGGAGAGAAAGAAGTTCTGCATATCGATGATCACGAGAGCTGATTTCGGTGGATGGATTGTGATGGGGAGGGTGTTTGTCTTGACGGTGTAGTTGGGTGTGGGCGTGGGAGCAGTGGGCGTCCGGGGGTGCGTGAGATCGAAGCCGGTCTGGGAGTCATAGAGCCAGAAGGTTGCATTTGGATTGCCGATGACGCCCTTGCGGTGATTTGGGTCTGTATTGTTCATGGTGGTTGTGGTTGGGTGGGGTGTGGGTAGACGGCACGAGGCTGGAGTTGAAAAGGGGCTGCCGACGATAGAGATCCCTCCAGCACAGCGATGACGACGGGACGGGGAGTAATCGAGTTCGATGGTACGTGTATGAGCAGAGATGAAGCTGTAGAGTCAGGAAAGACTGGTCTGAAAAGGAGATGCATTGGATAGATATAGCATTGGCTCCTTTGCCCTCATGAATCCATCCATCCTCCATCCTCCATCCATCGGCAAGACACTCACTCACTCACTGACAGACTCTCAAATACCCCGCAACGAAAGAGATAAGAACCTCAAACAGGAAGGAGCGGCTGCTGGGACGGGCCTCATCTACCGTGCTGCTGTGGCTTTCTCTATACTCGGTACGGCCATCTCCGTCCACCAGCCGTCGAGCCGTCCAGTGCATCGGGGTCAAAATATGTCAAGGACTTGTGTGGACAGGTCCCTGAATCTAGGCTCCCCTAACGAAGTTGTAGCTCCAGAACTTCCCCCTTTTGGTGCCCCTCGGGGCCCATGGGCGGCAGTGGCGGTGACGTCAAATGCCTACAATTATACAGTATTAACGAGCGCAAGGCCGCACACCGGTACGCTGGACTGACACTGCTGGCTCACTTGGCTCCCCTAGGCTTGAATAGGCATGACCGCCCGTGCTGCCTCGCTCTCTGGCAGCATTGGTTCAGCGGCTCTGGGCCCTGGGCTGGCACCAGGTGGGCACGAGATACTGTGTTAATATTATTATTATTCTACCCCACAAATTACAGCAAGCCAAAGCAAATGCGCTGGTAATTAAATAAATCGAAAACTGTCCACAAAAAGTGCTGCCTCGTCACCAGACAACCGTTGAAATCCCCCCCCCTCCTCCTCCCCCTCCTCCTTCTCGCCGTCCACCGCCTCTTGAGCTCGGAAGCAACTTGACACTCTTGGTTCACTTGCATTGACTCTTTCTGTGCATAGCGTGCCTCTCCTACATTTCACCGTCTCCTTGCTCCGGTCGACAATTTCCTGTCCGCTTTCACTCCGCTCTCGCAATGGCTCTCCTCCAAGCTCGCGTCAAAAGCATCCTGTCAGGCGATACCTTGATCATCACCAATGCAAAGGGCGCCGAACGAACCTTGTCTCTGGCCTACATCAGTGCCCCCAGGTTGAAAAGAGAAGGTGACGAGGTCGGTGGTACATCCCTCACGAGACCACATGACCGGTCCTAGCTAACCTGTCCAGCCCTTTGCCTTTCAAGCCCGCGAGTTCGTCCGCGAGCTGGTCCTCGGCAAAGTCATTCAGTTCCAGGTCCTCTATGCTGTTCCCTCCACGAAGCGCGAATACGGCCGAGTCAGACTTCCCAACGGTGCCGAATTGCCCGATCTTCTCGTCCAGGAGGGCTGGGCTAAAGTGCGGGACGATGCTGGGAAGAAAGAGGACGACGAAGATGCATTGGCATACCTCGACAAGCTGAGGTCGTTGGAGACTGATGCCAAATCTCAGGGCAAGGGTCTGTGGGCCAAGGGCGGTCAGATCGAGAACTCGTCCGAGGTCTCCGACCCAAATGCCTTGGTCGAACAGTACAAGGGCAAGAAGATCGAAGCTATCATTGAGAGAGTTCTAACAGGAGACCGCTTGATTGCTCGTCTCATGCTCACTCCTACCAAGCACATTCAGACCATGCTTGTCCTGGCCGGCGTCCGAGCTCCGGCGACCAAGAGAACTACACCGGAGGGGAAAGATGTCCCGGCTGAGCCTTACGGCACCGAGGCACACTCCTTTGTGGACGAGAGGTTACACCAGCGAAAATGCGCCGTCGAGCTTCTGGGCGTGACGCCGCAAAATCAACTCATCGCAAATGTCCTGCACCCCAAAGGAAATATCGCCATGTTCCTGCTTGAGGCGGGACTGGCTCGCTCGAATGACCAGCACGTCACCTTGCTGGGCAATCAGATGGCCCAGTTTAGAAACGCCGAGAACGCCGCAAAGAATGCCAGAAAGGGCGTCTTCACCGGTGTCGCATCGTCGAAAGCTGCCGGGCTGCAGGAGGCCGACTTCACAGTCTCCAGGATCTTGAATGCTGAGACGATCTTCCTTCGAACCCGGGCTGGCGACGAACGCAAAGTGACCCTGTCCAGCATCCGCCAACCCAAGCCCTCAGACCCAAAGCAATCCCCTTTCGGCGCCGAGGCAAAGGAGTTCTTGAGAAAGCGACTGATCGGAAAGCACGTCAAGGTGAGCATTGATGGCAAGAAGCCGGCTTCGGAAGGCTTTGAAGAACGTGAAGTGGCCACCGTGACAGTCGGCGGCAAGAATGTTGCTTTGGCCTTGGTGGAAGCTGGGTATGCGTCAGTCATCCGACATCGGCGAGACGACGACGACCGCTCGCCGGACTACGATGCATTGCTCCTCGCTGAGGAATCAGCCCAAAAGGATGGCAAGGGCATGTGGTCCGACAAACCTCCTGCAGCAAAACAGTACCAAGATTACTCAGAAAGTCTGCAGAAAGCCAAAATGGAAGCCTCCGTACTGCAAAGACAGAAAAAGGTTCCAGCTGTGGTTGACTTTGTCAGGACGGGTTCGAGATTCGTGGTTCTCGTTCCCCGCGAGAACGCCAAATTGACTTTTGTCCTTTCCGGCATCCGAACGCCCAAGCCTGCTCGGCAGCCGGGGGACACCGCCGAGCCGTTTGGACAGGAAGCCTATGACTTTGCCAACAGAAGATGTATGCAGCGTGATGTGGAGATCGACGTGGAGGATACCGACAAGGTCGGCGGGTTTATTGGCACCATGTACGTGGGGCGGGAAAATTTCGCGCGAGCTCTGTTGGAGGAAGGCCTTGCAGAGGTTCATGCATACTCGGCCGAGAAAAGTGGTCACGCAAATGAGCTGTTCGCGGCCGAGAAAAAGGCAAAGGAGGCTCGAAAGGGCATGTGGCACGATTGGGACCCGAGCAAGGACGCCGACGAAGACGAGGCCACACCCGCTGCCGAAGGTGCCAATGGCACAAATGGAGAGGGAGCTCAGCCGACTTCGCGAAGAAAGGACTATCGCGATGTCATGGTGACACACGTCGACGAGACGGGAAAACTCAAGGTCCAACAAATCGGTGCTGGAACTGCAAGCCTGACAGAGCTCATGAACGCCTTCAAATCCTTCCATTTGAACAAGGCCAACGACCAGCCACTGCCTGGACCACCTAAAGTCGGAGATATCGTTGCGGCCAAGTTCACCGCGGACGATCAGTGGTACCGAGCGAGAGTGAGGAGAGTTGACCGTGACGGGAAGAAGGTGGATCTGGTTTACCTGGACTATGGCAACTCGGAGACCCTCCCGTGGACTCGATTAAGGCCTTTGACTCAACCACAATTCTCCACCCAGAAGCTCAAGCCGCAGGCGACCGATGCCGTCCTGTCCTTCCTCCAACTGCCAACCTCCGAGCAGTATCTTCGAGATAGCGTCGACTTCATTGCGGAGCAGACAGACGGCCGAGAGCTGGTGGCGAATGTGGACTACATTTCTCCGGAAGGGACGTTACATATTTCTCTGCTGGACCCGAAGGCGTCCAACAAAATCGACGAAAGCATCAATGCCGAAGTCATCCGAGAAGGTCTGGCCATGGTTCCCGTCAAGTTGAAGGCATGGGAAAGGCAATCCGTAGACACGTTGGCCAAGTTCCGAGAGCTCCAGGAGGAAGCGAAGAAGGAACGAAGGGGGATGTGGGAGTACGGTGATCTGACGGAAGACTAGCCCCGACGCAGCGGCGGACACAACGTCACGGGAACGCATGAATGGCTATCCAACGAGTACTCAAAAGGAAGACAAAATCATACATATTTTTCCTTCTGTTCAGCCCCCTCAACATCCTTAACCCACCCGAGTCGATGCTTCACATTCATCTCCACAGCCGGCACTTTCTCCAGCACGTCGGCATCGTCGAGCGTGCCCACCTGGATCACGAGAATATCTTGCGGCCCTGCCCAGTACGGTACGGCGTAGATGGGACTCCCACAGTCCGGACAGAAGGCCAAGGCAAATTCGAATCCTTCATCGGCGTGAGTTGTCTTGACCGTCTTCAAGCTGCCGTTTGTGAGGGCGAATGCTTTCGAGGGAACGGTCAAGTTGAGAGAGGTGAATGCCCCCGTGATTTTGCGGCAAGGGCGGCAGTGGCATGCTTTTGTTTGCTGGTTTTTCTTGCGTGAACATCTCTTCCATACACGCAGTCGGGGGAATTGGGACGCCTTACTGTTTCCGCAGCCCCAGGATCAATGTCGAGAGTGAACCTCACACTGCCGCAAAGACAACTTCCTTCAACCATGGCGGGGATGAGTGTGTGCGAACGAGCAAGCGAGGTTAAGTTTGCAATAGTGATCAATCGTGATGAGCCGTGCCAAATACACCTACAGTCTATTGAATAGTCTGACAATGAGAACAAAGAGACAGAGTGTGCAGGACGGTATATACATGTATACTATTGCACGGAGTAGTTTGTTAAGGCCTCCCACGCGCCTCACTTGAGCACCAGTCTGGCCTTGCTCTGTGATTGTGACCTGTTCGCACAGCATTGTCAGTCTGCAACAGTTCTGCATGTTTTAGTGTCTGCCATCAAACCCAAACAAACTCAAACGGCCATAACTAGGATGCTTCTGGCATGGTGACCTGGTGAGGGTATAGACTGTCTGAAGAGCGTCCCCGGAACAAGTGTTTTTCCGCGAACCGGCATGACGCCGCACGCGATGCCGAGTCCACGACAATCAATCTGGGGACAAGCGACGATCATGGCAGTTACATGCTGCTTGGACATCTGCAGGGTCTTCGTTGCCGCCCAATAACCATGCCCCGGCACCGCATCAACCGCAACAATCGCAACAATCGCAAAGCCAAATCCTCTTCATCTTAGCCGGCTGTGACAGATCGTGTCTTTGCAGAGATCGTTATTTTCGTCGATCGATACCGTTCCACCTCAACCGGCGTTGCGTCCTGCCTTGAGTTGGGCTTCAACCTGCGCATGTCCCTTCCCATTCACTCCCACTTCACCAGTGAATCATCACTCCGCACCCTTTGAATTCCGATCCTGCAATCCTGCGTGGTTTCGCGCTAGACAACTCGTCCCTATCTGGTGTCTCTGCGACTAGATGACGGAATTACTTCATCCTTTCTGGCCTCGGCCTTGTCGATAGCGAATTCCAGCCTCCATCAAATCCACGGCAGAAGAAGCGCCCACACTTTCGCGTGGACATCATCCATCACACCACGGTTGCAACAGTGGGCTGAGGCTGTTGCACATTGGGCTCCTCCAGTAGTGCGCCGCGCCAGCAGGATCCGGTGACAGACGATTGCCCTCGGTCGTGGGACCCGTGCTCGCCATGTCCTCGGATTCAAAACATCCACGAAAAAGCCTCGAATTCCTTGAAGATGGCCGGCCCCGGTTTCACGGCTGCTCAAGAATCACAGAATATGAATACCTGGGCAAACTCGGCGAGGGCACTTTTGGCGAAGTGTCCAAGGCCAGATCGAAGCGGACTGGTCAGGTAGTGGCGCTGAAAAAGATTCTGATGCACAACGAGAAGGATGGCTTTCCCATCACCGCACTGCGGGAGATCAAGTTGCTGAAGCAGCTCGACCACATCAATGTCTTGAAGCTGGCCGAGATGGCGGTCGAGCGGCCGAAGAATGCGAGCAAGAGAACGAGCATGTTCATGGTGACACCGTACATGGACCACGATCTTTCGGGCCTCCTGGAAAACCCCGACGTCAATTTCACTACGCCACAGATCAAGTGCTACATGAAACAACTCCTCGAAGGCTGCGCATATCTCCACGAGAACAGAATCCTACACCGAGACATGAAGACTGCCAACTTGCTCATCAACAACCGAGGCATCCTCCAGATTGCAGATTTTGGACTGGCGCGCCCTTACGACGATGAGCCTCCTAGACCGGGTCACGGCGGCGGAGAAGCCACCAGGGAATACACCACTTTGGTTGTGACACGATGGTATCGGCCCCCAGAACTGCTGCTCCAGCTGCGCAAGTACACCACCGCGATCGACATGTGGGGAGTTGGTTGTGTCTTTGGCGAAATGTTCAAGCACAAGCCCATTTTGACGGGAGACAGTGACCTGAACCAGGCCAGGTTGATCTTTGAGCTGCTGGGATCCCCGACAGAAGAGAACATGCCTGGTTGGCGAGAGCTTCCTGGCGCCGAGGCGATCCTGGAGTTTGAAAAAATGCCTTCGACGCTCAACCGTCAATTCCGCGACCTCGAGCCGTTGGCACTCTCACTGCTGAGTGAGCTGTTGAAGCTGGACTGGCGCAAAAGGATCAACGCCATCGACGCCCTCAAACATCCTTATTTTCATTCTGCACCCTACCCAGCGAGACCTGAAGAGCTGCCCTCTTTTGAAGAGTCGCACGAACTGGATCGAAAGAAGTTCCGGGATCAGAGAACCAAACGACCGCCTGCTCCAGCTGGTGGCTCTGTCGGAATCGGGCCCCAGGGAGAATGGGGTATCAGCGGGAGGCCACTTCCACCACACGAAGGAATGCGCGGCGGCGGGCCTCATCCTGGTCCTCGTGTACCTGGTGGCAGACCACCACCGTACGCAAATGGCCACCACAACAACCACCCCTTTAATAGACGACCACCAGGTCCACCTCAGAATGGTGCGTACGGCGGCGGTGGAGGTGACTATCGAGGCGCCAATCCTTACCCACCTCACCGAGACCTGCCCCCATACGACCAAGGTCATCGTCCGCCATATGACGACTCCTACCCGAGACGGCCCCCTGGTGACCTTCCACCGCCGCCGCCGCGTTTACCACCTCCAGATGTCGACCCGTATCGCTACGGTCCGCCAGATGTTCCACCCTTTCGCGACGACGGGCGTGGCCCACCTCCACCAAGATCTCGAGCACCGCCAACTGCGGGTGGCGGCGCCGGTGGTCCTGCCGGTGGCAGCAACCGTGACACATACATCCCCTCATACTCGCACGCCGATCCTCATGCTCCCCCGCCTAAGCATCGACGCAGGGACGATCAGCCGCCGTACAGGGATAGACTGCCTGACTATGGCGAACCATTACGCTATGACGAACCTGGCGGCAGAGAAGCACTGGACAGGGATCGCGAGCGAGAGCGAAGGCCAAGGAGTCGAAGTCCAGGGCGGGAGTGGCACCGGGATAGGAGAGATAGAGACCGCGATATGGGAAGAGACTACCGAGAGCGGGATAATAAAGACCGAGGTGGCTATGGTGGACAAGATCCCTATCGTCGCTAGGAACGACGAAGTTTGGGATATGGTGATGATGGCATACCTAGGCGACGGGAAGCAGCGCACCCTTGCTGATTATTGTCGGTTCCAGGCCAGTGGTGTGAAGCATTACCACCATCCACAGTGGAACTGACGGTGGCGATGACGAGGATGAAGACGAAAGATACGTTCTTGCATTTGCATAGCGAATGGCGCGGCAGGCTCGATTCAAGGCAGGCACAGTTACGTGATGATCACAGGGAGCAGCAGCAGCAGCAGCAGCACTGGTGTCTGCCGGTCACCGCACGGCGTTCAATTGTTTGATGGAGGGGCATGGCAACACAATGGGCTGAAAGTGAATCTCTCATGCTGGGGGTCGGAAAAGCAAGCAGGAAACCATGATACCCCCGGAGGACTTTTATGTTCCCCCTTGTCCCATTGAAAGATTTGCCCGTGAGACGGATAGAGAATGGGGGGCCTTTTTCCCCCATGCGTGAATGAGAGAAATCTATAGCTTAGCTATAGCAGTGCAGATGAAAAAAACATATTGTACTAAATTCCTTTTCTTCGGAGAGTCGTACTCCTGATGTGCATTGAGCTTCTGGGTGTCGTGCATTGGGTGGTGGGCGATTACATACAAGGGTGGTGTGTGTATGTGTGAATATATATATATATATATATTTATGTTATACGGAAACTCGAAACAGCGACAGTGAGGGTTGGGCGTAAACCTATCTTTCTTCTCCCGTCACGTCACATCACGTCACGTCACGTCACGTAAAGCCAGCGAACAGGTCGTCGATAGCATTCTTCCCCTTCCTCTTCCCTTTGCCTTTGCCCTTGTCTTTGCCCTTGGTGGTGGTTGTGGCGGTGATGCTGCTGCGGCTGCTGCTGTTGTTGTGTTCAGGGTTGCTTTTGCTCCTCGCCTGCACCTGTTTCCCGGCCCCGTCTCCCGCTCCCGCAATGGTGGTTGTGGCTGTGGGTGTGGTCTGCACTTGTTTGTCGTTCGGGACGATGCTGGTGGTTGTTGTTGTTGTGGTTGTTGTTCCTGTCGCGGCAAGACCGGGCGGCAAAGCATGAGGATGCTGACGACGAGGAGGAGGAGGAGGGCCAGGAGGCGGAAGAGCACCACAACCACCGTCGTCGTCGTCTTGAGATGTCTGAGCGGCGATGGCGACGGAATCTCTTGGAGAGAAGGAGGTGGCGAGTGAAGCTGCTGCTGCTGCTGTTGCTGTTGGTGAGGGCGAGGGCGCTGTGCGAGATCTCTCGGCCGTCGAGGACGGGTTGGTCTCTGGCGCATCTTCGTCCGCAAGACCGGTCACCATTAGTGCTTGATCTTGATCTTCCTTCCCGAGAACAGCTAAATTTCGGTCTGCACCTCGACCAGACCGCGGACGCGTGGGAGCTTGGCTCGGTTCCCGATCCTGTTCCTGTTCCTGTTCCTGTTCCTGCTTGGGACCACTCCGCTTTCTCTCGACAACCTCTCCCAGGTCATCACTGTCGTAGGTTCTCTCCACGACCTCACCGCTCTGCAAGCCCGTCACCCTGATACTCTTGGCCGTCAGACTCCGTGCCATTGCCTCTGAAGTTGCCGTCTCGAGGGTCCCGGATGGGTCCCTTCTTCCTGTTGTTGCCGTAATAGTCCCTGTCCGCCGCAGGGCCTGCTCAACTCCCTCTTGCCGCTCGCTTGGAGTCGGTAAACCCACACTACCGACCACGTCGGCAAGGAGCCCCACCAACACCAGCCCCAGGTGTGCAAATTGGGTATCACTCACCAGGCCCGAAAAACCCAGGTAAGCCTTGGGAATCAAGACCTGACGGATCCAGTCGATCCAGATCTCCTTTTCTCCGCGAAGTTGTGCTTCACGCTCGAACCTCGCTCTCACGGCTTTGGCGTCCATAGCGGTGGCGCCGCCATACCCAAGCGGACGGTCCCGCAGAGACCGTTCCTCCTGCTCGATGGTAACGAGGCGGGAGACGGCTTTCCTCAACATCGACAGACTTTTCCACCACGGCTGTGTCCGGTGTTGATTCTTGTTGCGGATCCAGATCTTGTCGAGGACCGATTTCGCGAAGGGCAAAGAGAATTTGGGTTCCCTTTTCGATGTTCCTTGGGGGGTCGAGAGGCCAGAGTCAGGCTTCGCCTGACCGGTCGATCCACGGAGATCTCGTGGTGGACGTGGACTAGGGCGTTTGCCTCTCGAGGTCTTTTCCACCCTGTTGGTGTGCCGTCGAGCGTGAGCATTATTCCGAGGTTCGGACGGTGGATTTGATATTTTCCGCCGTTTTGGGTTTCGAGTGTCTGTATCTGCGGTTGCAACGGGGCGACCTTCGATGTCCTGGCTTTGGTCCATCTGTTCCGATCATGAACTCGCCCAGAACGCGTGGCGCTGTACTGAGACACCCCGAAGCGTCAGTATGTGTAGTCTATATCACATCCGTCTGCAGACAATGATACTGAAGCCTGCTAACAACGATGCTGCCTATTCTAGATGGGAGTCGAGGATAACATAGCATGAAAATGCCAACGTTTAGAGTGGTTATTTTGATACTGCGTCTAGTACAAAAGAAGCTAGTACATTTTGAGCACTAGTACAGAAGAAGGAAAGCTCACATCGGCACTGCCCCTAACCCTATTCCGTCCATCACCTTCTTTCTACCACTTCTTCCCTCGAATCACCACCTAATAACACATTCAGCATTCATCGCCTATCATCAAGGGAAGACAAACATGGGCTGCAACTTGGCAGCAGCAACAAGATCAAAAGTTCTCTCGAGAACCAGCTGCCGTTCACGAAACCGTTGAGGGATCATGCATCGTGCTGTGGCGGGCATTTGTTTCAGCCGTCAGCTTACCTTACACTGCCCGACTCCCCGACTTGAGAGAGCCTGAGCAGGTTGCGCTAGGGTGCAGAGCAAGATACGCGACTCTACTTCCAGCTCCCGGGCCGCAGGTTCCTAAACATGATACGCCATGGAACTACGAGTGGAGCCTTGTGAGATCTCGGACTCTTGTGTCTGTCTGTCAGATACGCTCTAGCCTTGCCGAAGTTTCTTTTTGAGGTAGAGAGGCCTCCGTCTACCGAGTACACTATGTCCTTTTCGCTGTCGGCGGAGCCTCATGCGTGCCAGTCTAGCAAGGATCTCTGCGCTTTTGTTAAGTACCGATGCTCCGATGACAGTCATTTGCTCGGCTTGCTAAATCCGACTGTGGACAAGGTCAAGGCCCCCGCACCCTCGCTTCAGCTGGCACCTGGTCCACTACATATTTGGATCTCTTGTCTAAATGCACCAGTCAGACGGACGCACCATGTCTCACAGAGGCAATTGCAGATACAACCCCGGTGGATGGTCGGAGTACTCACCCATGTAACCCACATGAGACATTTCCCAATGCGGAGAACTTTGTGCCACATGGGAGTCCATGAGATGCAGACTGGCTCGAACCGAGGAATCAGGCCTGAGCCAAGGTATTCGTCTGATAATATTATCTCCCAAATTAAGCTATACGAACACCAGCCGCCACCAAACGTCTTTCCACCGCTAACGACCGTTTCAAATCTATTCTCAACCCCACAGCCTTCTTGATTATGTTGACTGAATCAGACACCGGGGGGCTCATGGACCTGCCCTATGACTACTCCGTAGATATATTATTGTACCCCATCTTTACCATGTTTGTCTCCTTCTCTTTTTTTCCATTCACACACTCCACTTCCTTCCCCTAGACCGCACCAACACAGAAGAATACAGCAAAACACCTTTCCTGCAAACATGCGAAGGACCAACAACATAGGAGTTCTGGCACTGGGCCTGGCGTCCTCCATTCGAGGGATCTTGGCAGACCTAACTTGGCCATCTGCCTACGACGAGATCGAAGACATCATGTTTCTCAACAACGGCTACAACGCCCGAGAATTCCCTATACTCCTGCAACCGTGTACTATTGTCAAGGAACCAGGCCACTCAATTGCCGCGGGGCTCATTCGGACAGCCTTCCACGACATGGCACCTCATAACGCGTACACGGGCGTGGGAGGTGTCGATGCCTCGATCGGGTTTGAATTGGACTCGAGTATCTACCCCACCAACACTGGCATTGCTTTCAACAATACGATGCACTTCTATTCCCAATTCTTCAACGGCCGCGCGCCTATGGCGGATCTGGTCAACGTCGGGCTCTACCAGGCGGTGAGGGCGTGCGGTGGTCCGATCGTGCCCGTGCGGGCTGGACGTGTTGACGCGACGGGTCCTGGTCCCGTTGGTGTCCCTCAGCCCACCGACCCCATCCCGCAGATGATTGGGGAATTCCGACGCATGGGCTTCAGCCCCGAGGAGATGATCGCAATGGTTGCGTGTGGTCACAGCATTGGCGGTGTCCATTCTGCCGAGCACCCTGACATTGTCCCACCATACACCACGCCGCTGGGTGTCCAGGACTTGGACTCCACCAACGCCACTTTCGACAACGCCGTTGTCACCGAATATCTCGACGGCACGACCCAGAACCCTCTCGTCGTTGGTGCCAATCCCGCCGCATACTCTGATGGACGTATCTTCGGGCTGAACAACCGCCGGACCGTGTCCGCCTTGGCCGATCCCAACGCTTACGCGAACACCTGCTCTGGAATTCTTGCCAAAATGGTCAACACCGTCCCAAATGGTGTGCAGTTGTCTGATGTCATTGCTCCCTACGAGCTGAAGCCTTCAAATCTTCAGCTCAACGTGGCGGCCGATGGACAAACCCTCCAGTTCACCGGAGAGCTTCGCATTCACACCAACAGCTTGCCGTCATCCTCCATTTCCAGTGTTCAGGTTGTCTACAAGGACCGCACTGGAGCGGCGAGTGATGCGTACACCATCGCCGCTTCTGTTCTGGGCGATGCCAACGGTTTCGATGATACGTTCACGGTATGTTTAGTCTGCTGCTCTTTGACACTGGCAATACTGACATGTCTCCCAGTTCTACGGCTTCGAAGGCACGATCCCAGCCTTGACCTCGATATCATCTTTCACTGTTATTGTCACCCTTACCAGCGGCTCCACCCAGACTTTCGATAACAACGGACAGGGCTACCCGATCTCGGATGCGATCTTCACACAAACCTCGTACTCGTCTCTCGCCGCGACAGACGGCTCCGGGAACCAGCAGTTGACAGTTTTCGCTGCGGCCCGCAACAGCGAGACCTACGGCCCAGTCACCCTCTCTGTCGACCTCATCAACCCCATCACATATAACAATCTGCCCACGGTCAGCAGTGTCCCCACGCCCATGACGAGTGTGTGCGCCGGCCAGTACTACACTTTCTATTCGGCCACTTTCGGAGTGCCGGCCGCGGGCGCGAACTTTACCAAGTACGACGTGAGCGCAAGCTGCAACGGAGCGACCGTCTCGGACAGTTTCAACAGTCTCGCTGGCCTTCCCCTCACGGCCAGCGCGACGCCATCATGTGGTGCTGCTCCGAGCAAGCGAGCCGTCAACTTCAGCGCATAAAGCTGTGTTGACAGGGGAGCGAGTCACGAAGGAATACTGATACCCAAAGTCACGGATAATGTATTGTATATGGCATCATTTAGAAGGAACTACAGCATGGCGGGGGGACTGGATGGGAAGGATGGGAAGCATCGGGCGGCGCATGTCCATTTTCTACGTGTTAGTAAGCAACCAGAAGCTTCACTGCCAAGCCGGGTGCCAAGCCCTGCCAAGCCCTTGGCATCTCTCACGTGCCCGCCTCAGCGGCTCCCTGTTCTTTTGTGAGACTTTGCACTTGTCCAAACTTCAACCCGTTTCGTCCTCGAGAATAAGCGAAGTCGCCACCCTCGTGGGTTCTATTTCCTCTCCGCCCTTGGGCCTAGGCCCGTGATCCCACGTTCAGGCAATCTGGGGAACTTCCCATGGCGCTTCGACTTTGCGAAAAAGGAAAGACCACGAGGTCACAAAATATTGCTTCCTCTTTTGCCCTCCCCCTCCCAATGCGGACATGGTACTTGCACAGCCGTCCCAGCCAAGGAGCTTACGCCTTGCTCCCTCCTCTCCCATATTCTCGGCCCTAGGACTGGATCCATTATGTGGATGCATGAAGCTAGCGAGAATCGCCGCTTGACTCCGGGATGCTCGGTTTTTCAGCCTTCAGCCTCACCACCGTTCGAACTGCACGGACTTCTGTTGCCTTTTGCTCGGCAATGGGGTCCAATTCGAGGAGACGGGGGATAGATATATAAGAAGGAGCCCCTCGAGCCTCCGTCACTGTTCCGTCGTCCATTGTCTTGTGTCTTTCTTTCGTGATTAGCCAACATGCATCTTTTGATCCTCTTCTGGACGCTCACTGTAGCTTCAGCCCTACCATTTTTTCAAGAGCAGGAGGCTTCATCCTATGTCTCATTGCCATTGACAAAGAAGCGGTCCGTCGATGCAGCAAAGCACCGTCGACGGGCCTTCAGCTCTTCGCTTGGGCACAAGAACCTGGTGCATTATACCATTGATGTCAACATTGGAACGCCTCCTCAGGCTCTGAGCCTAGTCTTGGACACCGGGAGCAGTGACATCTGGGCATATAGTCCTCAGGTGGAAACCCAATGCCCAAATTGCACTTCAACATACTGTACGGTTTCACTTTTCTACTATTTCCCACTGGCGGATGTTGGCGATTAATCACCCGGTACAGATGATCCCTCAGAGTCCTCCACGGCAAAGAGCCGCGACGACCTCGGCATCTTCAACATCAGCTACGTTTCTCAAGACTCGTCGGTGCTGGGCTACTATGTCGGCGACACTCTCAAGACGGGTGGAGTCTCGGCCAATGTCATCCTGGGTGTGGCCACTGAGGCTCATTCTGGCGACCCTGCCGGCGGGATTATGGGCATCTCCTTTTCTGCCAACGAAGCCAGCGTCTACCAAAGTGACATCACGTATCCCAGCTACATCGACAGCCTGTACCAGCAGGGCATCATAGCCGTACGAGGATATAGCATTTACCTCAACGAACTCGGTATGTCGGCCTCCCTTTGTTTCTTCTATTGACTTGCACCACCCAGTTAACACAACCTTTTCATTTAGCCTTCACCGACACCACTCCCGGCACGATCATCTTCGGCGGGTACGACAAGAGCAAGTGGACGGGCGACTTGGTGACGTTTTCGCTCGTGGAGCCTTCACCGGAAGGAGCGATAGAGCTGGATATTGGAGGGCCGATGATCACGTTCGTTGTCGACGGCGAGACATACAAGGTTCCCAACGACCAGGAATACACGGTGCTCCTCGACACCGGTACCACGTTGACGTATCTCCCCAAATCCCAGTTTTTCGCCATCGCCGACGAACTCGACGCCGAACTGTACGACGAGGACGAGTCCCTCTACGTCGTTTCTTGCGACTACGCAGACGATGATGGCGGCCTTGGCTACGAGTTTACCGGTCCGGGTGGCGACGTGCTGATCACTGTGCCGTGGCCCGAGGTGGTCGTCCCGGACTCGGAACTACCCGACGGGGTGTGTCTGCTGGGCCTCAGCCCGCAGCCCAACGACGAGGGCTTCTACATTTTTGGCGACACGTTCCTGCGCTCCGTGTACATGCTCTTCAATTACGACGCGTTGACCGTGGGTCTGGCGCAGGCGAGCTACGACAACAGCTGCAGCGACTGTGTTCAGTCTTTGAAACCATCATAGATAGGGTGCTGTGCGGCGCTGCTGGACACGACGTGGCGCTGTTGGCATGGCTGTAATGTTCTTGCCCGTGCTGTGATTCTATCCACAGAGGTACAGGCGCCATAGATAGACGGTTACATTCCATGCCCGCCTATTGAAGGACGTCTAGTTAGATTGTTTTATAGAAGTTAAATCACATTTTAATGCCATGACCCTATCAGTCCTTTCCATTCCTGCTCAGACCGGACGAACAGGGAACGAAAGGGGGCACCGCGATCACACAAAAAGGACAGATGCCAGGCTAGGCGGCCCCGGAAGCAGGTGAATGTAGACAAACAACTGTGTCTCTTATTATTATCCCATCTGCATTTCCCGACTTGGGGGGGGACATCTGCAGAGCCAGCCGTCTAGCCAATCACACTGCTGCATCGGTCGCTGCTTTGGGATGTCAGAGACCAACTAATTAATAACTACTGGTCCCCGGCGAGGTCGGTCGACTTTTACATGTGGTTCGAGACATACCGTGTGTGCGCGAGCCCGAGTCCGAGCCCGAGCCCGAGCCCGAGCCCAGGCTCCCAGTTATGTATGTGTATGTATGTATCTTATGTACCGAGTACAACAAGCAAGCATCCCAGCGGGTCTGCATGAGCTTTAACTCCGCTAACAGCGAGTTACTCTGCTCTTCTGAGACACAACCCCCCTCTCAAGCCCTAGTTCGAGAACAGCAGGCCTGCTCCGGCGTTTTCTACGCTTATGTCCGAAACGTTCCTGCTCTGTTGGAGGAGAGAGAGGCGCCATCACGGATTGATGAGCGGTCAGAGATTGCAGGCGTGGGTGGGCAGAGAAACGAAAATCAAAATCAGGCGGCCCACTGTGTGGGCATTGTTTATTTACCGAGTGTAGATATATACATATATATATATATATATATACTCTTTCGCGCGGAGGATTTGATAAAGCTGGAGGAGGGAGGGACTTTGGACTTGTCACTCGAAGCCGGAGTGACTAACCAACCAACTGACCACTGGAGGTTTGTTTCTCTAGAGTTTCAGCGGCTGTCGTCCCAGTCTATCACGCCAATCAGTCAAGCCTTGTCATCAGCAACGTGGAGAGGGAGAAGGAAACAGTTTTGAACGAGACCGATCTGTATATCGGTAACCCCCCGGCGTGAGGGCCAGCAGCTACAATTGAAGGTAAACAAACATCCAGCATCATCTCAGCGGGCAGAGAGGAGGCATCGGCCACACGGGTCTGGCCTTCTCGTCAACAGTCCAAGAACGGATCTATACAAGCACAACAACAAAAACAAAAACATCAGTCATCAGTGGCAGCCATGGCAGCCAACATCATCGTCTTGATCACAGGTGCAAACACGGGCTTGGGTCTCGCGACCGTCAAGTCTCTACTCCAATCTGCCGACAAGACGTACACCATCCTCCTCGGCGGGCGGAGCTTGGAGAAAGCCACCAGTGCCGCCCAGCAGGTCAAGGAGGAGTTTGCCTGCAGTCAGAGTGTGGTGGCCCCCGTGCAGATTGACATCGAAGACGACCAGTCCATCAAGAATTTGTTCGAGAGTCTCGAGAAAGACTATGGAAGATTGGATGTGCTGGTGAACAATGCTGGTAAGCATCATTCCGCCCCGTCCCATTACAACTCGAGTCGCCACTTTATCTGGCGTCCAACCAAAAAACCTTCTGACCGTGTTGCTTCCTCTTTCCGCCTCGACAGGGAGCCAATTCGATCAAAAGCTTTCCTCTGGTGAACTCAGCATGCGTCAGATGTGGAACAAGTCCTGGGACGTCAATGTGACAGGCACGCACATCCTCACGTACACACTCATCCCCCTATTGCTGAAGTCCTCCGACCCTCGACTGCTTTTCATCACAAGCGGTGTTTCGACTCTCGCCGAGAGCGGAAATCAGGCAGTACGCATCAACCACTCACCTCCGGACAAAGGCTGGCCAAAAGCCGGCGGTGCCTTCGCAGCGCTAGGGGTTCCGGCATACCGAGCGAGCAAGACCGGATTGAATATGGTGATGCGCGAGTGGGTCAGGGTGTTGAAAGAGGACAATGTCAAAGTGTGGTGTGTGAGCCCGGGCTTGTTGGCGACGGGTCTTGGTTTCGGCAACCCAGAGCGGTTGAAGCAGATGGGTGCCTTGGATCCAAGCGTCGGAGCAGGCGTGGTGAGGGACGTGGTCGAGGGCAAGAGGGACGAAGATGTCGGATGTGTGGTGAGAAAAGACGGGATCCAGCCTTGGTGATGCTCGACGGTGGGCAAGCGGGGTGAGGTTTGAACCGTGCAAGGAATTCAATTATGCTTTCAGCTCCGAGCGAGAAAGGTAGTACGTTTCGTGTCTTGGTCGAAATCTGAGTCGGTAAGGTTTCTTGGTGACTTGATATCCCAGCTCTCCAGGCAGACGGGGCCGGGGAGGCAGAGTTGAAAATAAGACCATGATATCCGTTTGCCTGCAAGTTGACCAGAAGCACCGACGCATTTTCCGCTGATCCACACATGGCCCAGCTCTTGGGATAGAGTCGCAACCATTCCTAGAATTGCTCTAGCTAAGAATCGCTGTATTGTCCATGATCCAAGTGCCTGTTCTGGGCTCTTGACACGGGCCACAGAATCCCCAACCCGGCAGACGACATGCAAGTCATCGGTGACCGAGACCGAAGCCTTATGTATAAACGTCTTTTCTTGCAGATTCTTGTTTGGCAGTCTTTGGATCACTCCAGGAACGAAAGAGTGGTGATGATTGGGCGACTTGGCTTCGTGCTGGCCTGCGTAGGAGGTATCGAGATAGGAATATGGCAGGGAATGGTTTCCTGAAAGTCCCAATGTTAGCTCGTGGCAGCAGGTTGGAGTATCAGGAACTCCTGACAGAACGTGCTCGTCACCTTTTTGTTGACCATGAGCTTCGCCGGCTACACTGGCCTTGAAGCTTTGGATGTCCAACAGCGTGGCTGCACGATACGTCGAGCCAACATGGATTGCAGAAGTGGTCTCGCAATGAGGCGCAATGGGTGCCTCACCAAAGGATGTAACAAGGCGTGTCACCAGTTTTGCCGGTGCTGTGCCCTTGCTGCTCTGCCCTGATGCTTAATATTTCGTCGACTTCCCGATCAGAACCTCCAAATGTGACAGTCTGTCTTCGGCCACCGAAGTGACGATGGCTGTCAGTGTTGCCGTCAAGCATGTTGCTGATTAGCTGCGGATAGTGGTAAATCGAAATGTCTTGCTATCCCCCATACTTTCTGCATAGCTGACCGCCATCACATCTTAACGTGATCTTCTTGAAATGGGTCTTCACACACGACGCTCTCTGGGAGCCGCCCGGCGCCTTTGTAACTTGAAGAAGCCTCCAAGTCCTCCTTTGACACTGCGCCAACTGAGCCTGCCCAGCCTGTGAATTCTGACATTGTCTGAGTGTCCTGACACTGGGGTATTCCCCTCCACCCACAAAGACCGTCGTATAAAATGGAAGCCTACCGGATTCATGGAGTTTGGACGGCTTTGGTGAGTAAGAAGGCGCGGGCCGTGTGGTGACGCCTGGATCGACGTGGCCCGTGACTGATGACCGTGAGTTCTCGATTGTGCTCGTGGGAGGTCTCTAGATCATGCCGTGTTGTGGTCGAAGGAGGTTCAGGGCGTGCAACGACGGGCTTGTAGAGGCTCAGAAAACAGGCCGTCGTCGGTCGTCTCGTTCACAGCAAATTGACTACAGCACTCACCTGACACTCATGCCGTCTGTTTCATCACCAGACATACAACATCAACGACAAGGAAGGCCGTGAACAAGAAGAGCGTGTGGATTGAATCCATTTGATTGAGTAAGCTGTTGAATCACTATGAGTGATCGGTAAACGCTGTGTTGATGGTACATGATTTGTCTTCAGTAAAGTCCAAGCTCCATCCCATCTCACTACCGTACATTGATTTCATAGAAGACCTTGCTCACATTTTTTTGGGGGTAGAGAAAGCAAAAAAGAAGGGAAAACTTGCAAGTATTAGGGGCACGCCTGTGTAATAACACAGGGTGGTACAAGGGGGCAAGAAACAATGATGACTCGATGGCCGGGGAAGTCCTCCAGCGCGCGCTCTTTTTCTTGGGTGTCCAGGTTGAGACCAACTTGATCTCAAAAGACCAAGTGTCTCAATCCATCCGTAAGCAAGCAGGTAGACAATCCAAGCCGACAGGCAAGAAGCGGCCCTCCAGACCACAAGGTTTGATCACCGCCAACGGTCCATGGTACCAACATGGTGTGACCTGAAACATCGAAAGACGTCCAGCGCCACGATCATGTTGTGCTAATAACGTTGAAGATGAAGATTGCCCATGTGTTCAAGCGCAGGATCTTGGAGACGATAGCGAGGTGCAACGCCCAACTCGTTCTCAGCACCAGGGGTGCCTCGGTCGAATTGAGAGCGACGACGACGCTGTTCTTCGCGATAGACCTGGCCTTGTCTAGGAGCGAAAAGTCCTATTGAGAACGACAGTCAGTACGTTGAGGTTGTCGGCGAGATAAGAATAAGTATGCTCACGGAGAGTAGCGGCGGGGACGACCGGCACGGCCGGCAAACGGGTCATAAGGATTGCGAGTGTCAATCAAGAATGGAACTCGGCGATGTGTTGGGGATGCGTTGGCAGGAACAGCCTTGGGTGGAACAGCCTTGGGCGGAATCTTCTCTTTGGGCTTGTTGGCACGCGCAGGCGGCAAGTAGACACCGTTGCGGCGAGCCTCATCAAGAGCGACTTCGTTGCGACGCAAGAAACGGCGACGACGATAAGGGTACGAGCCAAGATGCGCACCAAGAGGAAGGTACAGACCAACATGCTCGGCGTTCTCAACTGAGCGACGCATCTTAGAGTGGTTGTCAGGTTCAGGGAACTTCTCCTCTACGCCTGCATTCGGGGTGTTGCCAGCGACAAAGAGCTCAGGGTGGTCAGCCGGGAAACAAGACATGGGGAAGTCTCAAATTACCTTGGGACGAAAGCCAGGATGCTCAAGCATGACGGAGGAGTTGCGGAACTTCTGAACAAGACAATCCTTCCCTTGGATGGCTGCGCACGGTTGTCAGCTCATTGCAGTGAATAGCACAGAAAGAAGATACTCACTGGCGTAGGAGACTTCGGCAATCTTGTCTGAGGCGAAGCAGTTCCAGCGCTTACCGGCGCGAGCAAGGACAAACTAAAAGAGAGAAGTGAGCAATAGAAAGGACGGCAGAGATGGTGAGGTCACGAACGGGGATGATGGACTGAGCCTAGAAGAGAGTTAGCAGCAGCAATGAGCTGGGGGTAGGGACAAACTCACGTCGACGAAGTTGATGAAAGCGTAACCAACATTGCAGTTGTTGGCAAAATCTGAGAGTGGTTGTGAACAGATGGTCCGGAATGGTGGAGGCCAACTTCAACTTACCAATGCGCAAGTACATGAAATCATAGCGACCACGGCTGGTGCAATCAAGGAGATTCTTCAACATGGTTTGATCAACGCGATTGGGGATGTTGCGGAGCATGATCTAAACCTATTGTCAATTGGTACAAGTGAAGATGGAAGGGGAAAGAAACTCACAGTGGTACGAACATCAAGTCCTGCCTGAATACGAGCAATGTCGACGGCGTTATGGTTCATGGCCTGGTTGAGGCGACGACCATGACGAAGACCATCATGTTGAATTGCATGAGCAATACGATCATACTCAGGATCAAAGGGGACTCTTGAGCGACCAGTGACTGAAAGCTGTTCTGGGTGTTCCTCATCGAACGGAGCAGCAACACGAACATCAGGCTGGAACGGCGCGACGTCCAAGACAGCTTCCTAAGACATTGTTAGTCTGGGAGAGGAGGGTGGAGGGGGACAACATACATGGATCACGGTTCCGCGGATGACATCTATGGCGACATCAACAAGGTTGGCATTGAAGAATTCCACGCGAATCTCTCGGACAAGAGGCTGCGTGGCCGGGATGGTATGAAATGCCTTGACATCACCACACTGCGCAAGGAGACGTTTGATCTCATCAACGATAGGAGCTGCTTCAATCGGTGGCGCAGTCGCATATCCATTGTAGTAGATACTGATGATGATTTGTCCTTCGTGGTCGCTAACGAGGGATGGGTCTCCACCGTTGTCTGACGCGTACTTCTTAGCCTTGAGAGGAAAGATGTAGGCGAACGGGAGCATGGCGTTGGTGACATCCGCAGCTCGCTTTGCGTCACGAATATCAGCACAGGAGACAACGAAGAGGCCGCTAGTGATGGCGGTGGACTTGATATCTCTGATACTGGGGAAGTGTTCGGCCTGCTGGTGTTAGTATGTGCGGGCACTTGAAAAGTCATTGAGATGCTTACAGGGAAGTGGCGGCTGATGAAATGAGATCCCAAGTTGAGTGGAACACCGGTGACGACGAATGAACGCGAGATACCCTCATCAAGGCTGAAGACGCCTTCGGTGACGTTGAAGTCGTGGAGGAAGATGCCAGCGACGTGGTTGAAAGGACTATCTTCAAGCTTGAGGAGGCCGAACCCGTAGCGAAGGGCGTTCGGGTGGACTGGAAGGGGCTGACCACGTAAAGCTCCAGGAACATTGTTGGGGAAGTACCCGAACTTGGTAGGCCGATGCGTCTGCTGCGCTGTCAGTGTATGCACTTGTACAATGTTGGTTGCTGAAGAGTCTTACCACCATGCTGTTTTTGGCACGGCCAGCGTATCCAGTCTGGTTCTCAACATCTTTCTCAATGGAGCCATTGGTCAACTTGGGGGTGAAGACCTCAGCCGTAGGTGAGAGTTGCGGACCCTTGGCTGCAGCCGGGGCAGTCAGGAAGACATCTTCTTCAGATTCATCGCAGACGCTGGGACCAAGTTAGTACGATGCACAACGAGATGATGAGATGGAATGCTATGCATAACACTTACCTCGCGTGTTTGGGCATGGTAGGACGAAGCTTCAAGACAGGGCGAACGAAGTCTGTGACACGTGCCTTGGACCCGAACTCGGCCTCAGGGGTGAACGCAGTGAGGTTGGTCGACGGAGTTCCATGATTGGTGGTCTCGTCAACAGAACGAGGAGAGGATGCCATGGCTGGCCCACGTGGAGGAGACATGGCTTTCAAGACAGGCAATTAGCTGGTGGCTCAAGTCTACAGAGGTGAGGGTGAGGGGGAGAGTGTCTGGTGGTGTTTGAATTCGTGTGCAGAAACATCACGATTCCAATGAAGCCAACAAGAGACGGCAAGGTCATCGAGACCGATGCCATTGTCTCTTGCATGGAGGCCTGGGTAGGACAGGAGGCTTGATGTGCCATTGGGAATTGGCCGGACTTACCAAACCAGCAGATTCGAGATTGGGAAATGAAGCAACGCTTTGAAATCAATGAAGGGATTGTGCTGTGGTAAAGAATGAGATGAGTGGGACGAATACCAAGAAGATTCGAGGAACTGGATGGTATTGAAGGAGTGTGGTGATGGGAAAAGAGTGTGCAGGGTGATGAAACCTGAGTTGTGTTGAGATGGAAAAAAGAGGGAGCGAATTTTTTTTTCCGTGGGAAAGAGCGGCTGGGAGACACTCACCACAACAATCCTTAACGGGAATAGACCGCTTCAAACGACGACGACGACAAGGTCGAATGACGGAATAAACAGTCGGCTGGGCGATGCAGCAATAGAGTCGTTGATTCCACGTAGATTCCACGTTCCCAGCCGCAGTACCCAGGGCTTTACCCAAACAATTTGTATGAGCAACGACCCTCTCACAGCTGCAGTTTGCGGCAATGAACGTGTGTTGGATGTGGCCAAAGTGAGGGTAGACTCTCCCTGTGCTCTCACTTCACGCCTCACATTTCGACGACATCATAGGCGGCTGGGCGTCGTTCATTCAATTGGCCACCTGGGCAACGACGACATCATTGTCTCCTTCTTGGCTTTCACAGTCTCGGAAAGCTCAGCAACCAGCTGGGCAAGAGGAGTCATGCACCATTGCAAATCTCTTCACGATTTGACACTGAACCTGCCTTCGAGGCCTGAAGAGAAAATGAAGGCTCATCCTGCCTCTCACCAGTCACATCTGTGTATTTAGCTCTTTCATATATTTTTCTTCTTGTCTTCTTGCTCAGCAATCCACAGCACTGAAGGGCCAGGTTTGCTGACATTATTATCAAATGGCAGGTGCCATGGTCTGCTCTCAGATCGGGCCTCGCCTTTGTCCTTCACGCGAACGCGACAACTTGCAGACATGTCTGCAATTGAGCTGCACGCACGGAAACCCTGGCCTCGCCTGTGCGAGTGCTCCATCTCACACAGCCATTGGAGTCAGCTTTTGCAACGCCCTGACTCTCTGAAGAGAAGGACCACCTGCATGACATGGGGATGATCTCAGGAAGAGCAGGAAACAAAGACGTCGTGAGGTTGATGAAGGGGTGAACAGCGGTTAATCTTTAGTGACATCGCTAACGCCATGAGGTTAGCGTTGCATCTAACACCTTCAATACCTCGCTGCAGTGGCAAGTCAGCCGGGCTCCCCATTCTCCTGTTCGGCCTGGCGTGACAACCACAGAATCTATCATACTCTGCCCGTCTGTCCACTGTCACAAAGAGTGAATGTTATACTAGACACATACATTGATACTTGCTCCAATCCTCACAGCTTCCTTTGTTCAATCGTCCCTTTCCAAGGCTTCCATAAGACAAGCCATCTGTGACCGCCGACGACGACGCGAATCAGAAAGTCAGACATTGGACCTGGGCCACACTGTGAACGCCAGCTTCCTCCTGAGCTAGTATAGCACTGGCATTTGTTACGATGCCCTCAGTAGCGCCATACAGAAATGACATGAACAATGTGCTTCAGCAGGTACAAGTGACCTCGAGCCCGCGCAAACTCTAGGCTGACGCATTTCCCCAGATCGTCACCTCGTCGTCGGAGGCAGACACGTTAGATCAGTTGATTCCATACATCAAAGATTACAGCTATGGGAACAAGACTGCCCATCTGCTGAGCCAGCTATCCGACCTTGCCGGCGAGCGGGAGGCCGAGATTGAGCGCCAATGCAACACCAACCACCAAGAGTTTGTCAAGTCGGTCAATCAGCTTCTTCGAATCCGCGAAGGCACCGTCACTCTCACCAACGAGATCCTTGAGCTGAATCAGTCCATTCAAGCCAGCACGGAACGCCTCGTCGATCAGAAGAAAGCTCTAGTCGAGTCCCGAGGCGTGAGACAGAACATTGAAGACGCCCGGCACGCTCTGCAGGACTGTCTGGAAGTTCTTCGCTTGGCAAACCAAGTCCAAGAGCTCCGGGACCAAAAGAAACACTATGCTGCTCTACGAGCACTGGACGAGCTGCAAAGCGTCCACCTTCAGAACGTGACCCAGTATGAGTTGAGCGAGCTGATTCAGAAGTCGGTGCCTGCGACTCAGAAATCGATTGCTGAAGCCGTCATGGCCGACCTCAACACCTGGCTCTTTCGTGTCCGAGAGATGTCCCAATACCTGGGGGAGTTGTCCTTCTACCATACCGACCTGCGCAAGCAGCGGCTCAAGGAGAGATCCGAGAAGACTCCCTATCTTGCCAACTTTAAACTCAACTCTGCCATTGAGCTGGTGGCGGACGAGCATGAGGAATTCGACCTGCTCAAAAGCGAAGACCTCGAGGTTGATTTTACTCCCTTGTTCGAAGCACTCCACATCTACCGCTCACTCGGTCAAATGGAGAAATTCAAGACCGACTACGCCGCCAGTCGCCGCGCTCAACGCGATCTTCTCCTCCAGAATTCCATCTCCCTCGTCGACGAAGAGATGGGCGATCTGCACACTCTCCTGGAAGATATCGCCGGCTTCGCCATTATGGAACGTGCCACAATGAAGAAAGTCCCCGACCTCCGTTCCACCACCGAAGTTGAAGAGCTGTGGGACTCACTCTGCCAAACGGCCATCTCGTTGATGTCCAAGGCCCTCGCGGCGGTGGACAATGCGGAACACCTGCTGAAGATCAAAAACCTCGTCTCCTTGTTTATCCAGACCATGAACGCCTTCAACTTCAACACCGCGGCCATGGCTAATTTCGTCCTGGTCCTGTTTGACAAGTACGCCGAGCTGCTCAAAGAACGGTTCAGCGAGGACTTTATCGAGATCGTCAGCACAGACGACTACATGCCCATGCCGATCCAGAATGCCGAGGAATTCGAAAAGGTCGTCAACGTGTCCTGGTACACACCGGATCGTCCCGTGCACGAAATGACCTTCCCGACCGTCTTCCCCTTCTCGCAGATGTATCCGCTCTGCTGCATCGACATCCGCAACTTCCTGAATCAGTTCTACTTCTTCTCTGCGCAGGAGGACAACACGCCGTCGCCGCTCACGTCCAAGATCGATTCCCAACTGCTGACCTCGCTCGACGACCTCCTGACCACCAAGGTCTGCGCCAGTCTGGTGTCGAAGCTCTCGTCGCAGTACCTGGGTCAGATCGTGCAGATCCTGATCAACCTCTCGCATTTCACCACGGCCTGCCACGAACTCGAAACACTGCTGGCCACGGCGCGCTCGTCGTCCTCCGCGCTCGGCGGCGGCGGGAGCGTCGGCCCACCGGTCTCGCTCAAGGCTACGGCGCAGTTCAGCACGCACCAGAAGACGGCCGAAAACCGCATCTTCGAGCTGGTCAACAGCAAAGTCAGCGACCTGATCGAGACGGCCGAGTACGACTGGCTGTCGCGCGACCCCCCAACCGAACCGTCGAATTACATCCTCACCCTGACGCGCTACCTGTC
This sequence comes from Fonsecaea erecta, assembly GCF_001651985.1. Classification (NCBI taxonomy): domain Eukaryota; kingdom Fungi; phylum Ascomycota; class Eurotiomycetes; order Chaetothyriales; family Herpotrichiellaceae; genus Fonsecaea; species Fonsecaea erecta. The sequence goes on along the minus strand of NW_017387251.1, from coordinate 1,456,855 downwards.
GAACATCATCAACAGCGTGCTGCTCTCGCTGCCATCATCGCTGAAGGATCTCATGCTCTTCAACGCAATCTCGCACACGGCCTCCAGCATCCTGTCCCTGCCCCTGTCACCGCAGGTCGACCGGCTGACCACGGCGTGCATCGCGCAGATGGACATGGACATCCAGCACTTCCGGTCGTACGTCGAGACGCTGCCCAACAACAGCATCCTGCTCGAGTCGCTGGACGAGCTGATCCAGACGGTGGCGCTGATGAGCACCGACCAGCCCGACGAGTTTTACGACATCTCGCTCCGGAACAAGAAATACCGCAACGTCGACCCGCTCAAGGGCCCGCAGCTGCTGGAGAAGGTCGTGCACGTGGACGTCCGGTCGCCCGTGTCCGCGAGAGGCGGGGGCGCCGGGCAGGGCCATTTTGACGGCGACAACGCCAGAGACAGCACAGGGCTGGCGTACAGTGGGAGCACCGGGTCGAGGGGGGGCAATACCTTTGCGGCGCTGCAGAATCGCTTCATGTCGCATAGCGGACGATGAAAGGCCCGGAACCCGGTATCTATCTCCTGAGCGGGTGTGCCCTCTCTTCTGTCTTCTTCCGCAAGACAGTATTATACGGTGCCTGGATCAAAAGATCGGTTCCTGGGCGATTGGCATTGGTCTCCAAATGTGATACTCTATGCGTATACCGAGAGATGAATGTTATTCCTTGATCAGAGCACGCTGGACACCGTGCGTACCTGATTAATTGGTTTTCTATCTACCTTTCTTTTTCTATCCTCGTTTTGTAGCCCGGGGATTCTGCTCCCGAATCTGCGACATCTGTCTGGGCTGGTGTCCATTTTTCCGCAGTGGGACTGTCTGTTGATCCACATCAGATCTGGGGGATGTCTGGCTACAGGTGATCTTCTATTCTGCCATCTTAGAGGCTCCCTGTCCAGGATCGCAGCTGAAATGGGCGGTGGCTGTTGTGCGGTGAAGTGGAGCAGCTCTAATGAATTTTCATGTGGCTCTGTAAACGGAACAATGTACATAACGCTCGATTTACGAATTGAATTCTGAAACAATGGAAGAGACGAGAGGCGAAGAAAGGACGCAGGAAAAGAGACCCAAACTTGGGGGATTGTAAACCAAAGATTTCCATTCTGCTGTGGATGCAGTCCATTAAAGACAGTGTTGTGCGGGAGCCCATGGGTTGTTTATTTCGTCTTTCTGCCTTGCTCGGCGTCGTCCGTGGTGGTGAGATATTGCTATCACCCTCGCTCGTGGTATCCATTTCCGAAGCTGGAAAGCATAACGGTCTTAATTCAAATTCAAACAATTTCATCAAACGGTAGTGGTATCAATTTTGGTGCCTCCAGTGGGTGAGTATTTGCAACGGCTGCGGAGAATCAGACTTGATCCAGTTCCGGGTCTGTCACCTAACCAGGTCCGTAACCTTGCTCATTGACCTGCTGATCTCTGCCTGCGGTGCCGGGCCTTGGACCTCCATATCCTTGACTTTGTGGTCTTTGGCCTGGGATATTCGAGTACATCTGTCGAGAAAAAAAGGCTCCATGTCAGCATCTCGTGCACGCGGCTCTCAGCAAAGAGGGGGACATGCTCGTCATTGGTGTAGCATGATGGGAACGGAATGCGACCTACCTGTTGAGCACCAGTGCCGCCAAACTGTCCCTGGGCATAGGGGTTGTACATCTCGCCGCCGGTGAACATTTGCGGAGGCTGACCATAGCCTTGATTGGGGTCTTGTTGCGCATCACCGCCCATATGGCCCGGGTACATTTGAGGCCTGCCGTATTGACTGTCAGGGGGACCCATTGCCCCATGCTGCATGCCATAGTCGGGAGGACCCATTTGTTGTTGACTTTGTGGGGGAACTTGAGCAGCCGTAGCTTGGCCGCTGGTGGTGGGCCGTTTGGAGTTGCCGTGCCCAGCGCTGTCTTCTCTGGGGACGATGTCGATTAGGAAGTCGAACATATCGCTCTTCGCGAGCGCGGCAGCTATATCACTGCGTTGCAAGGTCCTTCTCTTATTGTCCTCGGCGTGGATCCAAGCGCGCATAGTCAGTTCCGTGATAAATATGTCGCAGCCCTTTGCGAAGAGGATGGGAGCTTCAGCGGAGATCATCTTGACCTCCGGGTCCGCTTTCATGACCTTCTTGATTCTTGCCAGTGGAAGTTGATGGATTTTGAAGTCGTGAGTGTCTGTTTCGAGATGATTGATGGTCTGTTGCCAATACGTTGCCAGGATTTCTCGAGATGGCCCAGTCAGGCCTTGATTGATCTGCAGACTGGTGAGCATAGTGTATGGCATTTGGGTCGGGACGGATCACCACATACATTTGACCATAGTCCTGAATACAGCTCGGTATGAGGAACGTAGCCTTGCGCGGACAACTATGATTTTGTGTCAGTACGAGGCTCGTCCAGAGTCACATCAAATCTGCGCATGGCGATGTGCCGTGTTCTTATCCTCCTCTTGTGCGCCTGTCCATTGTAACCTGAAGGAAACACGATGAAGGCACTCACCGCGGCGCTGGCTCCGTAGTGGCCACCTTGAGAAAGGTCGTAGACCGGAGGAGCCGTCTTCTGCTGTTGATCCATGGTCGCCTGAGACCTCGACGTAGCGGGAGGTGGCTTCTGTAGGTAGAGTGGCGCACGGATGCGACGGGGAGAATATCAACAACGGCGCAAACGGGAAACTTGGAGATGGGAGAGGAAGCCAGCGGCGTGGGAATTGTATCGACAGGCAGGCAAGGTTAGGGAGAAGCCAACAGAGCGAAGCTGTTGTGTTGTTGCTCTATCCACCACCCAGCCAACTCAGGGTGTCGCGCCAACGGAACCAGGATGCGTATTGATGTCAGTGGAGCGGTCAATGTCGCGCGAGAGGGACGGCGCAGGGGTCAGATCCAGCCGAAAACCGGATTAGAGATGGACAGGGTGGGATAGATTGTCGGTGAGGAAGTGTGGATGGTAGAAAAGGTGGAGAGAGAAGAGAGAGAAGGAAGCCCAAGGAGCATTTACATAGCAGTTGGTAGAGTAGCAGTTGGTAGTATGTAGTAGTAGTAGTAGCAGTAGTCACAGCTCAAGCTGGGAGTTTTGTGTGTGGGCAAGAGAGAGAGGGAAGAGCTGCGCCTACAACGCCCACCAGCGCGGGGAACCCAGCCTGCCATGCTTGCTGCCAGCCCATGCAGTCTCAGCTGAATCCCTACTACTCGCTCTCTCTCTCACTACTACTCACCAAGATCTCAGATCTTGGACTCCCGATTTCTCAGTCTCGAGGGTGAGAGCCTCGCCCATCTCAATTTCATCATGTCAACAAACGCCTTCCCGACAAACCAATCGGACTGCCATCACTCGACCCGACCAGGGCGACGAATGGGACGAATTACAGAGCGTCGAGGGGAGCGCTGAGCGCTGAGACAACACACCAAGGACGACAATGACTGGGCCATTATTGCCCATCGGTTTCTATTTGCCTGGCGCTCACACATGATCATCAACCGTAGATTGGCCCGTGCTGCAACCCTCTTAATCTCACCGTCATCCACGACGATTGGATTTCCCAACCCCCCCAAAAACATGAGCCCCGCGAGGCTGGGACACCTCTGCCATGTTGTGCCTCCGATACTTCCCAGGTATCTCTATTCATGGCCGACAAGGTCACTGCAAAGGGTTAAGAGCCGTGATTCGCCTCACTTCGGGCATCAAAACTCAGCTGGGGAGGCGGGGTGGGATGCGTTGTCATCCGAGACCCAGGCGTAGGCCGGCAGCACGTGACTTGCTTTGTACGGCAGGATATAGAGACACCTGCGCATGGCCATTTGGGGATGTCTACTGCACCGTACTGCGTGTGACACTGGTGGCGCTTCTCAATGCAAGCCTCGTTCTCGGCAATCTGGCAACTTGCATGTGAAATAGTTCACAAATAATAAACTGGTTTCAAGAGAGTCGTCGCCGTCCGGGTTGTACGAACAGGGTGCGTTTCATTCTTCAACGCTCGTTATTCACATATCATGTTCTAGCTGATGCGGGCACATCCCTCAATACCTCCGTGATCGTTCTCGACCCCTTTCTCGCGTTGAGCTGACACCTGCATTCACCACCATGGTCTCCCATATCATCACCACCACTCTCCAAGCCGCATGTCTCTCGGCGGTGTCCAACCTCGCAGCCCAAGGCATTAAGGCTTACCGCGAATCGCTTCCTTTCACAGTCAAGCTCGCTCCCCTGGCGCAGTTTGTTGTCTTTACTTTGATCTCCTGCCCGCCCAACATCCTCTGGCAAGAATACCTCGAATACAAATTTCCCGGTTACACAGTCGCACCCATCTCCCCCTCGACCACCTCCTCCTCGCCGACCGCCGATACGCAACTGCACATCCCGAACACGCTCCGCAAATTCCTCTTCGACCAGACCTTGGGGGCATTCGTCAACACGGTCGCTTTCGTCGCTGCGATGGCCGCCTTCAAGGGCAAGTCCGCCAAGGCCGTACAGCGAGAGGTGGAGAGGGATGTCATCCCGTTGATGATCAGCAGTTGGAAGCTCTGGCCCTTTGTGGCGTTGCTGAATTTCACTCTCGTGCCTGTGAACAGGAGGGTGATTGTGGCGAGCGTCGTGGGCTTGTTCTGGGGTATTTACTTGAGCTTGTTTGCCGCGTTGGATTAAAAAACCGGGGGGAAGACATGTTTTGTATGACAATATGATTACCCGGATTTGGGAAAGAGACAAGTGGACAGGACCTTGAGGGGGCCGTGGAGGGTGGAGGTTGTGCTGCGCATGGACCAAACAACACCGATTGTGGAACATCTCGTGCAAAGGATGTACAGAGAAGCCAACAAGGCTTGACACGAGGAAGAGGAATCACAGAGAAAAGCATACCGCTTACTCGAATCTGGCAGCGAGAGACCCCCAAGAGAGGCACGACTGCATGCCTCTTTAGTTTCATCCCTCCTTCCAACCCCTCGAGTCTCTCAAACAAACTACGCAGAACACCCACTCCAAACTCGATCCCAGGAAACCTCCGCGGGGGAGAGAATGGAACCAGAGAGAACAACTTCCTGTCCGAGGGAGCAAGCTCTCTTTCGCGCTTCTCGATCTTTGACCTCCTTTGACAGGACACCACCCAACCGGAATGCAAAGCCTCTCGATTCTCCTCTTGAATCCAGTGTACAGGAAGAAGCACGGCCTGTATGGCTTGACAGAAAGCACGCGTGTGCCAGCAACTGTCGAAACAAGCAGGAAATGAACAAACCGGTCGGAAGGGAGAGGCGGTGGCCAGGGACGAAAAGCACAACAGCTCCTTCGATGACGGATCTCTCTATCGCTCTACATCAATCCGTGAAGAGAGTACCTGGCCCACTTCCTACCGAACCGAACGCTACTCCTCGTCCCTCGTTCGTCTCCGAAGGTCCAAAGAGCGCGGGTGTGAGCGTGCGTGTGCGAGTTTCAGATCGGACCAACGATCGACCGACGAACCGCCTCCCCTTGCCCCTCCCCTACTACACCCGATGCTGCTCATTCCCACATATTTCGCGCTTCATTAGACTCAAGCCTGAAGCTACCAGGACTGTCAAATCGAGGGAGAGGACGACGGGGAAAAAGAACCTAAGTTTCGATGCTGCCCATGCGGATAAACCGACCCGAGGATTTGGAGAGGCTGTTGTGTAACAACAAAGGAGCAGATCGACCGGGGGAATTAGTTAGATACGGCATTACCCGGTCCTGCAGGTCTATCCCCCAGCATAGTGCATTCGGGCTACATGAGGCGGACCCGTGAGAGGGAGGCCCTGGCCCTGGAGTCAGGCCGAGAGCGAGGGCAGATAATTAGTTTGCCTCTCTCAGACTTGAAAGTGGGTATTGTATGTAAACGACGCTGTAGCGATGTCGGCATACACGAAGATGTCAGAATCTAGAGAACCCACCACAGGGTACAGAGAAGCAGTGATACGAAGTCCGACATCTTGTTCCGTTTCTTTAAACGGACTAAGAGGCATATATCAACTCCTGACAACTACTTCAGATACTTTCTTCTCCTTCTCACTTCCTTTCCTTTGATCTCGGTTCTTCTTCCCCCTCGTGCCCTCATGGCTCCTTGGTACGGTCTTCAAGCCGGTTCATGCCTGTTCTGATCATGTGTACCTCGTCAAGGATGTGCCCCCGGATTTATCGCTTTCAGCCCAGTCAGTGTAGATCCTTCCACAGGAGCGGAGCTGCTGTTGGCGGCAATTGAGAAAGGTCGTGTTTCACCAGAAGGCAGAAATGCCAGCCCGAAACGCAAAACAAATTGCGGCGGAACAAAATTCGAAGAATAGGCCTTCGCATTCGTTGTCAGAAAAGTTCGTATATCTCGTGATTGAAGTGTATATAACGATATTCTCAGCAGAACTCCAGTAGGTGAGAGTGGGTATGGGAACACCAATGCGGAGCGAAAGCCACCAAAACAAAGCACGAAATCTGTATTCGGGTAGAAAAACCCGAGCAAGCTGATAGAACTCATAAAAAGACAAATATATGTACTAGATATCGTTTCCGCCTCGCCTCAAGCCCGGCTCTTTTGTGCCTGGGAAGCGCATGTCATCAGTGTAAAGGTGTATATATGGTCGTCAATTGTTGCATTTCCGCAAATTCGTGTCATGTCCCTTGTGTCGTATGTCGTCTCGTTCCTGATGCGGAATATGTTCCCTGAAAGTCGTCATATATTCGCGAAATGAGTGTACGATTCGTCCCGGTCTTCGAATCTGTGTGATATATTCAAAATGTCCTTGTTTGAACCTCCGACCCCAAAGGGTTGATATGCAGAAGTGAAATGTGGCCAGGACAGAGGCGGCGGAGTGCGCAATGTTGATCGCAGGGGAACGTTGTCGAACTCCGCGGCGCTCGTCCTTCAAGTGCTTTTATGAACCGGTTCCACAGGGAACAAGCGAGCTTAGGCGTGCCTGGGGATGCAGCTCGTACGGTTTTTCTCCTTCTTCCGCCTCTCTTCCTCGCGGGCACGCTCAAGTTGTGCCTCTGCAGATTTTGCTCCGGCACCACTACCGATACCAAGTCCCAAACCGAGCAAGTTCCTGCTCAGTCCCTCTTTGATCTTCAGACTTTGCTGTCCTCCATTGGTGTTCGTGCGCATGCTCTTTCGTCTTTCCACTTTCGCTTGATACTCGTCGATTTGAAGAATCGAATTCTTCCGTTTAGGCAGACTGTCCATCCCCAATACTTTCCATGCTTTGGCCTTGCTTGGCCCCCGGGTCACAGGGGCTTTGGATCGAGGAGCTAACGCTGGCGTAGTAAGAAGAGGCGAGATTGTGTCCTGCCACTCCTCTTCGCCAAGCGCCGAGACTGGACTGAGAGAGGCATCCGTAGCAGTGCCCGTTGTACCCGTAGATTTGTTCCGGGAATGTGAGAAGGTAGGCGTTCGCTTGCAATGGCCGTCACAGTAAGCCTTTGGCGGCTGGGGTTTCTTCAGCTTGTTGGAGCTGGCCACACTGGCCGGTGTAGGCAACTCGACCGGCAGACGGTTCCCTTTTTGCGCATCCTTTGAATCGACAGTCAACAACTCGATCGCCTTCTGCAAGTCAATTCCGGACCCTGACTCGCACATAGCAAGGGCCTTCCTCGCTCTGGTTTCAGCAAACCCCCGTTCACGTACTAAGATGTCCATTGCTTTGTCGACTGGATCTACAATGCCGGAAGCCGAGGCGGCATGCGGCTCAGGAGCTCGGAAAGGAACTCGAGGTGCAGGACTGGCATAGTCCATGGGAAATAAAGTAGCCCCAAGCTTGGTGCTTGCCGTCGAAGTCATCGACAGCGAATAATAGACGGTCGGATCAACGGTGGGGGAGGTCGCAAGTAGTTGGGAAGCCCGGTTTGTCCTGGAAAGAGGATCACAATCAGGTCGGATCTCTTGACAAGCATTGGCAGGATCGCAGTCCGGGCGTATTTCCAATCGAACCCCTGCAAGAGCGTTTGTGGAGATCGGTCTCCTCTTCATGCTAGAGGTATCGATTCGCAGAGACTGCGACTGAATAGTGGCGCGTGCGGTGGGCACGTTGATCATTTGTTCGTCGAGTGATCTGGTTGGCCGATGGACCGGGCCTCGAGGGATTGAGTTTTGTCCTGGCATGTGTCGCATCGACATTCGTGCTGCCCTCCGGGTGACATCTTCCAGCACCCTGTCTTGGTAGACCTGTGCAATTGCTGTGGTTAAGAATGAAGATCGACTCTGACCTGCCTGTGGGACTGGCCAATTTGTCAAACCAAGCATTTTCGCTTGTTCAAACGAGCAGCTCGACAACGAAAGAACGGTTTGTGGTCCAAGGGCGAGTAGGTATGAGGTCCACTCCATGAGATGCTGAGATTCGGAAGTCGTATCTCGCAGGTGCCAATTGTCAAAGACTCCATATCGCTTGGCTTCTTGTTCTCGGCCATGGAAACCCGACATAAGGATCTGCAAACACTGCCACATCTCGTTGATATCTTCGAGTTCGTGAGTCGTAAGACCTTTCCCGTTACCAATAGCGAAACCGGCACCCAGCTGCTTGTTGGTGGCCGCTCTGCTGCCGTTAAGCCAGTCGATTTCCGTCTGCACAGGCGTAGATTGACCAACTGTGTTTCCAAATAGAGTGCAGAAAGTCCAAATCCGCCATAACGCATCGTCAACCTGAGATTTTCTGTTGTCATCTTGACCAAGGAGACCCACGAGCGTGCTCTGTTTACAACTCGAACTGCAATGGGCGACAATAAACGCCTTGAGCGCGTCAAGCGTACGGCAGTCACGGCGATAGTCCTTCAGGAGAAAGTCATTCGATCCTTTCAAGGCCAGAATGCTCCGTCGGAGCTCCCAAGCAGCTCGAGACGTCTTGAAAATGAGATGGCTTACGAGCTTGGATTCATTGCGCTGGAAAGTCCGCAAAAACCCTTTACTGATCATGGCAGTGGCCTGAAGGTCTCGGGCGCTGTGCAAGCTACACATGATTCTGTAGATGACACGCTCTGCAGTGGCAGCAGTGATGGGACGTCGGTTCGGCTTTCGGGCTGCTTGAGTCGGACGAGAGGACGCGGTGGCACTCAAGGCAAGCTTCTGCATATCAACCGTGTGCCGTCTGGACATCTGGTTCAGAGAACGCCCGGGGTGTGGTACCTCCGTATCAGATGCCGAGCGGTTCCTGTGATGTCCAAGTGTGGCAGTCGTCTCCGACGAAGCTTCGCGTTTTGATCGGGACGACCAGGTCGGCAGTTCTGATACGGCACCGCCATCAGAGCCCCGTCTCGGGGAGACCATCATGGCTGGTTGAGAGTTCGTGCGCTGTACTTTGGTAGAGGAATGTACGGTTGAAATCGGGAAAGCAGACGGAAGCTCCGCCGGCGGTTGAAGTAGAAGGAGATCCGGGGCCGAAGTGGAAGCCTTTTTTGTGTCGATTGGACCAGGGGGTAGTGGTTTGTCCAGGTTTGGTGGCCCCGACACGACCCTCAGTAGAGAGGAATTGGCCCTGGACGGGGAAGGCTGGGCGCTTACAGGAGATTCTGTAAAATTGCCCAGAAGTCCGTGTGTCGGTCGCTTGGGGATCAATATGGGCTTGGGCTTCACCGAAAGGGTTCTCTGAATTGCGGATGACGGCTCCTGGGTGTAGCTTGAGCTGGAAGACTGCCTCGTGACCAAGGGTGAGCTGTCGCTATCCCGTTGGCTTGGTTGAGAGTAGCAGGATGACGCTGTGGAATCATTCCTGGTGATGCTGACTTTTAAGAAGTCGACTTTGGTCTCAAAAGGTTTTCTGGCCACGGTGGGTTGGGCCGGGGTATTCGACTCGATGCTCTTCACCAACTTGGAGGGTCGTGTCGGCTGGCTTTGTACCTGTGGCTGGGGTACGTCGTTGATATCTTTGTTCATGAACTCGTCAAATAGTTCCGCGAAGGACCGAGTGTCGACATGTGAAATGTCGGGGAGGCGGTGGGCAAGATTATCGGAAGAAAGATCCGATGTATTATCGGAGCTCTGTCGCTTGAAGAACGAGAAGGACGAACGGTCCTTGCTTCCCAGGCGCAGGACAGATGTCATGTTGGTTCTGGATATGTAGTCGTTTCAAATTTCGAGCTTTCCAGGGTCTTCTCCAATCAGGAGGACCATCGAGGTTGTACTGCTCGTGGATCGCTGCGAGGCTTCACCTCGCGCACACATTGCGCATGGATTCTGCAGGAGAGTGAACAGACCAAGGCAGCGTTCAGGTTAAATTCCAGTCTGCAAAATGATGGATGTCAGGGAATTGTGGAACGGCAGCGGCAAGTCGTAGATCTAATCGTCGTGCTATCGTATTGTCGGTGGTTGGGGCTGGGTTGGAGAAGAGCTTTGGATTATAGCTGACTGGGCCCGTGGCATGGCCAGGCGGGGAGCTCAAAGGGGCATAGTATTTGTCTGGGGCGTATCCTTGTGGCGCCAGCTAAAGATATCTCGCCAATGGGGGCGGAGTCGCGGCGCAGGTCTGATACTGGCCAATCTGCCCAGCAGCCAAAGATCACTTCGATGCGATTGGGCCTGAGGTGAGGCTTGAACGCCAGCGAGACGGCGGCGGCAGGAAACGGCAAGACGTGGGCGGATGCCTGTCTCCCCTCTGCTGAGCCCTTCGCCTTTCAGGTATGGCCTGATGAGAGAATGTGTACCTTTTTCGACCTGGTGGTGGCACGGGACACAAGTCTCAAATGTCGAGGCCCAGGGCGTCTGCAACGAGGATTATTCGCGAGACAACAACAGCCGTTTGGCTTCGTGCTCCGGCGGCACTTGGTCGGCTTTTTGTGTTGGATGAGGACAATCCTGCTTTGATGGCGTGTCTCACATAGGGGTTCTTGATTCTTGATGTTTCCACCACGCCCGGGGGCACTCCTCACCCGACTTTATGGATCGTCGGAGGGGTAGGCGGTGATTCGTTACGATTCAGCCAGGCCTGCATGCTCCTTTTCAATTCTTAAACCTGTTTGCAGGCTTGCTCCGGTGTCCTCTTTCGGAGCAGCTTGAAATGACTTCATCGTCATCCACGTGTTCCAAGTCATCTCTTTTCGTCCGGTGGATGGGGTAGCGAGATGGCCTCGATCAAAAACAGGATGAGGAATGATTGTTCTTGGGCACTTCGGCTAGCCCAATCCGAGCTGTGGAGGAATTGAGAGGGTGAGAGGGTGATTGCTACTATGGCGCCACCCAGGTACGTTGCTGGGAGAATTGGGAGAAACGGTCGGTGGAGTCCGAGGCCCGACTTGCAACGGCCTGGACTGTGTGATATTGGATGGTCTGAGGCACTCGGGCACCTGGAAAGGAGGTGTGTCCAGGGGTGGCAACGCCCAGTGGCAGCAATAATTGGCAATGGAGGAGTCGCAGGAGGAGCGCCCCGAAGCAAGTCAGCACCCTTTTTCCTTTAGCAAACAATTACGCAGTCCCATGTCAAGCTGTACGCTGTGCTCGGTACATACGGGAGTAGATTGCGATTGCCACATGCAATAAACGGTCAGGGTATCCATGGTCCCGCATGCACAGGCTTTGAACGCTTTGTGCCATTCCTGCCCAAATCCCCCTCTCGTCAATCTCACTTCAGTTGCTATCTAAATCTTTGGGCGTTGGCCCCTCTAGTCTCCTGATGGAGGCGGATTATCTCAGATTCTCTCTCCTACAGTTTTGAGGGTTCCCTACATGCTTGTTTGGTCTCGATTTCTCCCTCCTTTATTGGCTTCAACAATGGGGCCGGCAAAGTATCTCCTGTGGCTGTGTGAGAGTGAAGCCAGCGACTTCCCCCATCGGCAACATTCCTGGACGTCGCGATATCTGGCTCCCTCGCCTGTGTCTTGTGGTTCGCAGTGATCTCAAGAAGAGCAGGCATCTCCGTAGAGAATACAGGCCTGACGAGGCTCTGCCAACTCGCTAGCCATGCATGCTTTCCTCGGCTGTGCAGTCAAGCCGGGCATGAACGGCGCCTGGAGGCAGACTATGCGTATTGGGCTCTTGGGCCTCATGAAACTATTCCTCTTCACAAATACCCTTGGTGTCAGGGTCTTTTTCTCCTCTTTGCCATGAGCTTTTTGTAATGTGCCTTCTTGCCGCTTGTCTTCGTCTCTTGGATTTCGCTGTACTTCCGCTTGAATCGCCCGGTGTGTCTCTCGGTGGCTATCGCCTCTTCGACAAAGTTCTTCGACCGATCCTTCTTATTGATTCTTGCGCTGAAAAACTCTGTAGGGCCTTCGATGACTGTCCCCGTCTGTGAGAATGTCGGCACCTTGCCCTTTCTGTTATTCTTCTTGTAATGTCTGTGCGGATCGAGCACTGATCGCATTTCGATGAGTTGGAGATCGCGCTTCAATTGAGGAGTCAAGTGTGTCTTGGGCATGTCGAACCAGTCAGGGCCCGCACTGGTTTGGTCATTCTGTTCCTCATTAGCTAAGTCACAACTCGCAATGACAAGTCCAATCAAAGCAGAAACAGGAGGTGCAGTCAGAGTAACTATGATATAAAAGCTTTCATGGATGCAGGGCAGGCCAGAATGGACTGCTGATCTGCGTCAAGAAAAGATGGGAATAATTTTCCTCATGTGAACCAGCCAATCTCCAACGCAAGGGTGTACGTACCACCTTCCTGGATTTGTGAGGCGTTTCGACGGAACTGAATCCATCCACCAGCAGGCTTTGCTGTAGTTCAAGGACGGCTTTGGCATTGGTCTCGGCGACACCCTGCTTGTCGTTGATGTATTTCGGTCGGACAAGGCCATGGTGTAATTTAGGAATTCTGCCACAATGGGAGTCAGCCGAGGACATGTATATCAAGAGATACAAAAGGCGTACATCTTCCTGGATGTCGTCGTGGGCTTGACAATCTCCAAACTGATTTCGTCTTCATCTGTGGCCTTTGACTTCTCCCGCAGGCGGGCTTCAGCCTGTGCCAGCAGGTCGTCTATCTGCTCGTCTGACAAAACGCTGGTTCCTGTCATGATATCGGAACCGGATATGATGTCGAGCCATGGGAATTTACATAAGGCAAGCTCACAAACAAAGATAGAATTTTGGAGTACAAACGCGAAAAATATTATGGATCTTCGTGGAAGGAAGGTCTGCCGGGACACCTCAGTTTAGCTAATCAGGATGGGAGAAACCACAGCCTTGTCTGCTTCAAGCATCTTGTGCTATCTTCGCCCAATTATTTCTACCTCGTACAGTGAGGTCAACGATGCATCTAGTCAAGCCAAGTCGCAAGGAGAAATGTTTCATTGTCTACTAACCGTAAGAAAATATCCGTGGGGCTTGTCGTCGTGATCGCCTTGCTGTCCGACATCAGTCCGGCAATACACGTAATCGGACTCGAAATCTGGCATCCCCGTGTCCTCCCATTAATTCCGGATTCCGCTTGTCATCTGTGCTCCCAGCGTATCCTCTTCCCTCCTGTACAGGTTCAACTTCGCCGCTGCTGAAAGCACAATGTCCGACCCCAAGACTGTCCACCACCCCGGGGATGACACCCCATTGCACAGCCTTCAGTGAGGCATCAGTGTCCCAGGTCGGCTGATGGCACGCGGCCGCGATGGCCGCACTACAGCTCCCCACCAAGGGTATCGAAGCATCATATCTCATCGTCATTGCCAGCCCCAATGTAGCAACAACGAGGACTCCTCCCAATGCAAGCACCACGATCATAGCCAGCGGAGAAAACCCGCACGAGGCAATATAAATAGGGTCAAACAGAGTTCCGTCGGCGTTGTACTCTGCGACCACCGCCAGAAAGATGCTCTGGGAAATCAACCAATGCAGGCTTCCGGAGAGAATCATCAAGGGCACGGCAGCCTTGTAGGGCAGCTGTAGGAAGTGTGTGCTCCTTTGTGCTCCCTTCGGTCTCGACACTCTCAAAGTCTTTCTCTGTTTGGCAAAATCACTCCACTCACTGGCTAACCACATGCTTGTCAGCACCCCGTTCAGATTCAGATATAAGAAGCTGAAAATTGTTTGAGGTAAGTTTGCAATGAGAATGGAGGAGAGGATCTTCGACGATGGCGAGCCATTGACGCCGACGTGCCAGCCGTCGATGACCGCCGCCTGGGTGACTTTGCCAAAGCCAATCTCCTTGATGTCGAAACCCACAGAATGGATGGTCTTGATTGCGATGGAGAGAAACGCTGCCACCGCGAGCAACGCAAGGACCATAAAGCCGATGGTCAATGACCATCGGGTAAGGCTGGCAGATTCGAGCCCAAGTTTTGTGCGCAACTGGGCCACCTTGGCCTTTGATTCTCGTTCTCCCCCTCGGGCTCGAAGCCACCAGTGGCTCTTCGTCTGCCTAGCCAGGATCACATCGCTCTTACTCAGCAAACAGAAGCCTTTGGTCGATTTGTCATTTTCGTTCAGAAAGCTTTCCACCGCATCTCCCACTGTGATCAGCGGGTTGTCTTCCAGTCGAAACGCAACGTAGAGCATTCCCGCAATCTTGATGGCATTACATGCCAGAACGATCGCTATGATCGGAATGTTGCCATTATAGCTGCATTTCTCAGTCACAGTCTCAGAAAGACAATACTCGACGTCGAAATTGAAGGGTTGCCATTGACTTGCAATGGCTTCAACTTTGGAAACCCATGATTCGCATGGTTTTCTCCCGCCGTTCGATTGGACAGGTACGTCAACCTTGGTGCTGATGTTGGGATCGCTATTGCAGATCCTGGATATGAGGTCAGGATAGTGTGGCCAGGAGGCTTGCAGCCGAGAACGAAGACGAAGCATGAAGAGGTAAGATCTCACCAGTCGAAAGCCTTGACATCACCGTTTATATACGACGAGATCGCCAGCACACTCTCGTTCGCCTGCTTCGTGTTGTTATTTGACAACAGAATTAGATTCCGCCGGGTGGTCAAAAAAGTCGTCGCATAGGCATGGATGCAGGCCTCTTTTTCCAGGCGCTCCCACGTGTCCGGATGCGTTAGGAGCGAAGACTGAATATCATTCTGGCTCGGCTTTTCCGCTATGCCGTGGTATGGCACAAGGGGTTTGCCATCAATAAAATCTTGTGTAACAAAGTAGATATTGTAGTCATTGGCTTCCAGTGATTTATAGAACGCCGAATTGTACCTATGGCAGGTGGTTAGGAGGCATGAATGACTGGAAGTCTACCATGAGAAGATCCTTACATGAGATGCAAAGGTATGGAAGACAATCCCAGAGCACACCATAGAATTATCTTTCGAGCCGAAATTCTCCTCAGGTTTCTCACGCTCGGCACGCCCACGTCGAGGTACTCTCCCCTTGCATGGGCGCGGTCGACGTCCTCCCTAGTAGGAGCGGAGAGGCATTGCATGCAGTAGTTGGAACCCCCCAACAGCAAAGTGCTGAGAGTGTTGATGGCCAAGTGGATCCAGATGTCCAGGGATTCGACCTTGCCACAGTGGCCATTGTAGACTTCCACCAGGCTAGAGCCTTGACCGCGAGAAGCAAGCCAGGAGACCACCACGAGATTGACAAGCAGCGATATCGTGCCCAGAAGTGCCGCTGTGAAGGCGCCGGTGCGCCACCCATAAAGGCGAGTTGGCCAGGTGAAGAAGGGAAGTTCTAGAGATTTTTTGGAGAAGAATGACGATCCTTTCCGAATAGGATCGCCGTCAGCATTGAGGAGAGGCGATTCATCTTTGATCGAGTAGCTGAAGGTCGTTGTGAAACTGGACTTGGAACCCAGAGAATGCTGCTCTATGTAGATATCTTGGTTGTTGAGCTCGATATCGTCTGTCTGGGCCCGAGTGTAGGCCCTCCGTGGCTCCAGAAAGTCCATTTCAGACACTCGGTGCGCTCAGCAACGCGGCCTGTGCCTCACGCTGGACTGGTCAAAGATAGCGCACAGGGGCAGTTGGAAGGTCCAAATCGGTCTTGCAATATTGGCATGTCAACTAATAGTCGCCCGCGAGAGACTCGAAGGATTTCTTATCGTGCTCGTGTTGACAAAGGGTGGGGATACCGTTTATTGACGTCGTTTCATTGCTCGACTGATAAGCCCAGACTTGATCTCCCAACACCAACGTGCGTGGGTGTGGGATTGAGCCTCTCGCACAGCAGTGCCGTAGGACCGTTCTCAGCCGCCTTTGATATTCAGTGCTCCATCGGTATATGGTCGTAAAGATATGGACGGAATGCGGTTGCCTGGGTCCGGGAGGAGTTGAGCAGAGCTCGATGCCCTAGTCGATACTGGGAAGATGACTATGGAGACCCCTTTCACTATTTACCTGGTGGACGTGACGTGTATAGCCAATCACATAGCGCAGTTTGAGTTTCATTCTTGCCTTTCACGGGTTTAGACGCACTCCTCCAATTTCGCGTATCAGCATACTTCCGGCGGCATAAAGATGGGTCCTCGTGTACTCGGTACCCGTTAGACAGTCTCTTGACCGGCAATCGAAACTACTCGTGTGTAGCTGATGCTTGGTAGCGTTTTGACTATAACCTACCCGAAAACCTGATATGTTTGAATCGCTTTTATTCAGTTCGGGACGAAGCATGGGTAGACATCATGCTTTTTCCTTCCTTGACGAGCAACTGCATATGAAACTATCTCGGTTGATCAAACATCTCCACGGGGAGACTCGTGTTTCCACATCGCTTCACCTGATCTTGCCCGATGGCGGTACTCCCAATGAATGCCTCTTCCGACCTGTGCTGCTCCATGCCCGTACTATTGGAGGGTCATGTAAGCATTCAAAACCTTCTTCGAATCCGGGCTCAATTCATTGACCGCTCTAGCTATTCTCCCTCCGTGTCGCTGGTCTGCAGTCTTGAGATAGTGTCCCACCCATCGCCTCAAGTCCGTCACCTCGGGGAAAGGATCAAGTGAGGGCGGTCGGATGGTGTTCAGCTGCGTAAATCCAACGCCAAAGCTGCTGTCTTCGACGTCGAGTTCTGCGATAGCGTCGTCGGCCTTAGGTGGGAGTGGGGGATCTTCGAGCAGCTTGAGAAGCGCATTGCACGTCAATGCCCAGCCTTTGGGATAACGTTCGACGAAAGCCCGGGAATCCGCGAGTGATTTCGTGAGAGATATGGCGGCCATTTTCCGATCGAGAGGGCGAGCCAGTTCTTGGGTTTTCGGCAAGATGATGCTCAGGTACAGCTGTCGGAAAACATCATGCTGGACCCTATCCGTGGCAGCAACGAAGAAATCAGTGCCGAGACCCTTCTCTTGATGCGATGATACGAAATGATAGAACCGGACAAATCGTAATTGGAAACCTTGAGATTGCTTGCTTTGTAGTCGCGTAAGCATGATGTTCAGAATATGCACCCAATATTGCTCGAGGGCGGCTGGGGGGAATGTTGCGATGGAAATTTCGAGGAGGTCAAAGCCATAGCTTTCGTAGATTTTGGTCGACACCAACTTCTGATATATTCCCAGTACACTTTCCACTTGATTGCTGTTGATTAACTCATTGGCTGCCCGGGGAATGATGGCACTCAGCAGGCGAACCAAAGCAGGGATGTTGCCTCGCTGATCCCAGAGCGTCGGACCGAGAATAGGCCCAATCAGGGGGGTATACTCCGCCGGCAACGGCTTGCTCGGCTCTGCTTCCAAAAGAGCACCCATCAGCTGAAAAGTGTAAGGAATGAACTCTTCGACATTGTTGGTAAGGATGGCGGCGAATGGATTGAAGAGATGTGATGCCAAGGCACCCGCTTGCGCCGGCGGCGTGAACCGGATCAGCGCCCCTAAACTCTCGAAGTGATAGTAGTAGAACTTGGGGTTGCTGGGGTTGGAGGCTATGATTGTGGTAATGGTGGTCAGGTGTCGCAGAACACTGTCGGCCACGGCAGAAATACCATCTTTCAGGACAACCAGGACCCTCATGATACACCGCATGACGAACTCATTCTCTTGGACTTTCTGTGGTGTTTGATCCTTCTCGACCAAGCTGAAAAGGTGTTCAAGAAGGTTGCTAGCCAAAGGTCTAATATGCGCCGGGTCGATAACTGGTCGTCCAGTCTCATCGGTCATGGCCAGAACTCTCTCAACGGCAACAGCTGCGTAGGTGTACACACAATAGTTTGAGTTACCAAGATGATTGACGAGCAAGGGCATGACTTGCTGCCACTGATCCCGCGTAATGATACTTCGAAAGACGTAGAGATATTTGATGGCGTCGACCTTGATCAGCGGCTGGGCATTTTCATCTTGAAGATCACTCGCAAGATGTTTCGAGAAGAAGTCGCCGATATCCACCAGAGTATTGGTTTTGGTCACTCCGTGCGTAGCAGTTGTTGCACCCTTCGCTGCCGTAGCAAAGAACACGCTCACTGCCGTATCCTTGGCCCGCCAGTTCTGTTGAGGATTTGCCGCAAACTCTTGAAAGCATTTTTGGACATAGGTCATTGCAATTCCGGTCACCGACTGTTCAAACTGATCGCTAAGCTGACGAAGAAAGTCGCCAGCTGCTCTTCGGCGTGTCTCGCTATCTGATCCTTCCAAATCTCTTCGGATGAATTCGATGGGCTCGTCCTCAAACATCTCAACATCTGAATCTCGCAATGCCACATTCGGTAGAATGACCTTTTCAATGATCTGATGCTGGACATTTGGGTCGTTGAAGGTCTGCGCCTGTTCGTTGATGCCCCCAATCGATGTCAGAAACTGGAGAGCTTTGCTGACAAGGATATCGTTTTTGGGTTCCGGGCCGGTGGTGGTCAACAGATTCCACGAGCTCTCGACGAAGCTTCCGACATATTTGGAGAAGTCGTCATAGTACTTGCCGATGTACAGAGTCAATGCTTCGAAGATATTTGACTTTATGTTCTCGAGGGGGCCGGCCTCTGATTCGTCATCCGTGTGCAGAAGAGGGTTATCGTACCTCAGATACTTCAGCAGCAAGCCGGAAATGCCCTCTAGGTTGTCTTCAAACACGGGAGACAAGTCCTGGCATGAGAGATCATAGAAAAGCTGAAGAACAAGGTCGAGTTCAGCAAAAGCATGTTGCAGCACAGCCTTATCATTGCTATGAGCCTCAATGTAGGCATCCAGGCTCTGCCACAAAGAGAGAAAGGGTTGGGCAAATTTGGAAAGGACATGATTGATCTCGGTGAAGAGCTCATCGGAACGAAACAACGGCCTCCATCTCGCAAAGATGGAGTGGGCGACCTGGAGAACCCCAGCATTGACCACCGGATCACCTGGTTTCAGACGAGAGATCAGATCATCCACCAAAGTGTCCCACCGCTCCCAGAAGTCACTGTCTGCTATCACACTGATGGCCTCACCCAGCTGTGTTTGAATGCCCCGAGGCACGGATATCATGAGTCCCACGATCTCTGTCTTAATCGCATTCACATCTTGCTGGGGGAGTTTGTAGTTGCCTTCCACGTCGGTCCAACTGCGTCTGATGAAGTTCTTGAAGAAGAGGGCGCTTGCAAGTCTGGTGTTGTACTGGAAGTCGCTCGAGGCAGTGATTTGGAGCAGAGAGATGGCGAACCCGGGCTTTTTCTCTTCGGCGCGGATCTTGAGTTCAGCTAGCCAGCGTTAGATCAGTTCGGCCATCAGAGTACAAGAATGCACATACCTTCTTTGTTCTGCCTAGGATCAAGACTAGCATCCAGGAGCTGAGCCAAGGCTGTGAGAGAAGCCATGGTGAGTTTCGTTGCTCAAATGGTGTGGAAAGTCCTTCGTCGTTGTAGTGAAAAAGTTGGGTCTCTCAGCGCATTGCCGGCGAAGGGCTCCAACTAAACGACGAGAGAAGTTGTGTGAGATGGGAGAATAGGCGCCCCAATTAGCGCAGAGTGATGGCTGTCTGATCCTGATCCATCCCAGATAAGTACAATACAAGAGGACAAGCGTACAGAAAAATGGCGGTGATTGCAGGAAGGTTGAATGGCAGCTGGCACAAAAGACAACCGGCATCGGTGAGGATTTGTTTACCTCGTTACAAAGAATAGAGCCCACGCAAAGCGGGGACCACGTGACGCTACGGTATGGTTTGACTAGGTGGCCGTAGTTTGGATCATGAGTTCATTACGGTGGATTATAATGATCACCAGATGTTCAAAGTCCGGTTAGGCTCGGGAGAAAATGCCAGGAGTACTGTACTCCGTAGGGACGGTCGCTTGGGCTGCGGGTACCCGTTGTTACTACAGTACGTCTGTAGGCCCTTTAGCGCCTAGGGGATACGGCTACTAGGCCTTCTCCAGGTCATGATTGTCCGGTTCCCGGGGGCGGGAGCCATTTGGATCCATGCGCCGTATTTTTCCTTTGGCGCCAACGCCTTCAACGCCTCCTGCCTCATGGCTCACCTCAAGCCTCGAAACGCCTCCATGCGTCACGGACAAAACCCAAGATTCCAGAACAAAAGCCCTTGCAGAGTCTCATCCTGCCCATTCCATCTCTCGATTTTCAGAAAAATTTTCCCTTGTCTATTTTTCACTGATACATGCTCCACCATCCGCCCTCAATAAAAAGCCTCATTTCGAAGTCCGTTCGGCGGGCCCTCCCTGCCCGTCCCAAATGCTGCTGATAACGTGGTCGCCGTTATCAGCAAAAGTGGCCACCTGATCCCACGTTGTCGAGTCTCATACGATTATAAACGAGAATCCCTCCACCACCTACGAGTCGATCTCGAAGATAGCTAAAAACATATTCTGTCTAATGAGAGGCTTGTTTGTGCTTTGTGCCTGTGCTTGTATAACACCCTTGTCGCCACGGTTCTTATAAGGTGTGTACACATTCCGTTTCTATGCTCAAATAACCTTCTGCTTCGTGTCACGTTATCAGACTCGAGGCTGGATTTCCCACCTGCTACGATACCACTTTTCCTGAGCACTCTCTCCAGAAGGGCACTGTTGGGTCCGTCCATGTTTTCCTCTTGCTTTTACTTGGTCTTCGAACTGCTCCATCGCGGGCCGACTCATGATTTCCCTGACAGTCTCTGGCTTGGCTAATTTTGTCTCGTTCAGGGGAGGACTCTTGTCGTATGTCGAAGGAAAATGACTCGCTCCAGGAAGGCTCGGCCAATTCCAATACGAGAGAATCTAGGAGACTGTCGCTGTGGCACATGTCGATCTCGACACATACTTCCCCCAGCCCCGACGTTGCCGTTCAAGGAGGACGAGGCTCCGAGAAATCCTCCCCCAACGGAGCCGCTCTCATCTTGAGCGACGTCCTTAAGGATGGGTTGTCCCTTGGAGATGCGCCAGAAGATGCACGCTCCTGGCTTGTGGGGTTTGGAGACCTCAAACCGGGAACAGACGTCTCTCGCAGATTTCTGGACCTCCGGGAAGACCATCATGACGATCAAGGCGCCGTCACGTTACTGTCGCTGCTGATCCAGTGGGTACCTCTGTGGTCGCAAAAGGCAGAGAAGGTTCGAAAGGAGAACAAGGGCTCGAAGTCTGGATCTCTCAGAGAGCAGAAGAACCTTCATTGGTTGCTCCAGTATATCTGCGACTACCTGGAGCTGGGCCACTCTGGTTTTGATCCGCTGGAGTTATCCCGTGCTGTGGACACTGTCACTACTCTCTGTCTCAATGCTAGCCGTCACAGCGATATCAATGGAGGCCTAAATATCCTGTACACCATAATGTCCCGCTTTGAATATCCGAGAAGTGGGCTCGACCAGACTCTCGTGGTTTTGTGTGCTTCTGCTGCAAACCTATCCGAAGTGCCTGACCACCTATTTGACTGCGCGCGGATATTGGCTGCTGGTGACCTGCAACAAGACGTCGTGAGGATACTCTATGCCTTTGTACGAACTCCCACCTTGAGCAACAAAAGCAAAAATCTTTCCCATGCTCGAGGTGCTACTCGGCTCTTGCGGAACCTTATCGACGACCAACACAATAGGGGTGGTTTCATAGTCTCCTTGGGAGACTTTTTAGAGCAATTACACTCTGCTGCACAGCAAGGGATCTTCCGATTTGGCTATGATATCCTCAGCTCCTTGCATGGGATCCTCGCCAGCAATCGCCCAAAGTCCGAAATCGCAGCCATTGACTTTACCAAAGCCGTGGATATTATCAGACTCTGTTTGCAAACAACCCCTTCCGGTCATCCGCAAACAAATGTCCTGCAGGCCACGTCGCCACGAATCAACCCTCAAGAGGACGACAAGGATCGCCAATATGAACGTCATTTCCGAGACCGAGAGGCTATGACCAAACGGCTCTCCCACGATTTCATGAGAATATGGGATTTGTTACCCCTCCAGGATCGAGTTGCCGTCCACGAACTGTTCCTGATGTTTCCGCAATATGCCGGCCAGGCTCAGTTGACAATGACTCTGGACTACGCAAGGGACAAATATCTGGCGTCTGAGGACCATGACATCAGGATGCAGTATTCGGATAAAGTCTACAATGATATTGTTCTGAACCACTCCCTACCACCGGTCTGTCGACTGAAAGGTATCGAAGTCCTCGTCCAGGCCAGCCACTGCGCTGTTAGCGCGTCTCCCGAAGCCAGCACAGAGTCCCATGTGGCATATACATGGATTTGCGACAGGTTACTCGATCAGATCGATGTTGAGCGCGACCCCCAAGTCTTCGAAACGCTCCTCAAATCGTTGGACTACATGGCATCAACCTATCTAGAGGCTGCGGAGGCACAGGTCTCAACCCTTCGGACGGTGGAGAAGCTGCACACACTGATTGTTGAGGGTCCCGCAGGAGTTGCTTTCAACGATGATCTAGCAATTTTGGCGACCAAAGCTCTCGTGACTATTTTCGCTTGCAGTATCCACACCGATGCCAAAGCCGCTGTCAAAGCCTTTGAGGTCCTGCTGGAAGCGGCCAGTGTGCGCTGCAAGTCCCGACCTGCTCGTCTCGTGTCGAAACGCCTCATCTTCAGGGTGCGAGCTGATGACGCTGGCTTCGTCTATATCACCCCTTCGAGCGAAAGCCAGCGTATCGCCAGTGCGCTTGTACGCACGCGAGATTCCGCTGAAGCTTTCAACAGTGAACTTCCTGCTTCGCAAAGACATTCAGCTAGCAGCAGCAGTTTATCGAACAGATCGGACGTTGGCGACCCGTTGTGGATGTATCCAGACACCGAAGATGTCTCTTACCCACTCGAGGGCCGAGCATCCCGCGTCCTCAATGTTGACAAAAGCGCATACCCTTATGTGCAAGCAGAGCTCGATATGGACACATGGCTCATGAGCATCATACGGTGCCTGCAAGCTGACCAGGATTGGGAGACTTACGGCTACACCGTCGTTCATACTGCGGCTCAGTTGAGCAACGTTGCCCTTTTCCTCAACTCGATCCAAGCTGTCATCAAGCTCCGCCAAGTGTTGTGTGAACAGATTGTCAACAATACCTTTCGAGAGCCACCCGCGTCGACTGGACTGAAGAAATCCGACGTTGCCTTGTGCATGTTCAACATTTTAGTTCCCTTGATCCCTTATGCTACAATGAAATCTGAGGCCATCCAGAAGGGTTTTGGAGATGACCTTGTTCGAGCCTTTCTTTCCGGTATTGGCGGAGCTTGGGAAGGCACATCGCGTGGCTGCATCCATGCACTGTCCCTCTGCAGCCTTGAAATCCCTTCTTCGGTTGCGACTTTGTATCCCACCATCATTGATAAGATGTCTAAGAATATGACACAGACTCATCTCACCACACACATCCTGGAATTTCTCATCCAGGTTGCATTGTTGCCAGAAATGCACTCCAACCTCAATCCAGATGAGATCCAAATAATATTTGGAATTTGCATTCAGTTCCTGGAGAAGACGAGAGAGCAGCAGCACTCGTCAGTGACTTCGCCTCCCGGAAGAATCAATCCGGCGTCCAGACACAGTGGAATGAATTTCCGTCGCCCCCCATACCGAGCGGTCATGTTGGCTGACACTGGATTGCCTCAATATGCTGCCGCATTGGCCTATCACAACATGATCTTTTGGTTCTTGTCCCTTCGCCTGGACATCAGAGCGAAATATGTGCCATGGATTATTCCGAGACTCGTCTGGAAGAATGCACGTGGGGAAGAGACCATCGACGAACAGAGCCAAGTTCTGATCGACATGATGCAGAGAACAGCATTCTCTGACCTCGGAGAAACATCACCAGACCACGACTTTGCGACTCCTAAAGATGGACCAGTCTCATCTGCTTCCTGGATCGTCGGTCTGAGTATCGTGACCGCGCAGACAGCCGGACACACGGGGAAGACGCAGATAACCAAGCGCCAGGCTTCGGGTACTACATATGCAAGGTATCAGCAACTCACTGCACCGTTGCCATCTCACCACCGCCCGGGCTATACTGAGATTCGCCATCAAGAAGCCACGACGCGAATCCTCCCGCCGCATGTCATCCTCCAAATGGTAGCTAGTGCGGCAACACCGACTGCAGCCGACCAACCGTTACTTCTACCTCAGGAGGACTTTGTCCAACGCGCCCTTGACAGCTTTGATCGCATTCCCACCGTTACCAGCCACAAGATTGGTGTGCTTTACATTGGGCCTGGACAGACTGCTGAGTCCGAATTTCTTGCCAATACAAGCGGCAGCCCCGACTTCGACCGTCTTCTCGATAGTCTCGGTTATGTTGTATCACTTGAGCCACCGCTCAACTTCAATCCTCAAGGCCTGGAATTCCCTCGAGACGGCACACATAGCATAGCGTGGCGAGACCG
The DNA here is from genome assembly GCF_001651985.1 of Fonsecaea erecta. Taxonomy (NCBI): domain Eukaryota; kingdom Fungi; phylum Ascomycota; class Eurotiomycetes; order Chaetothyriales; family Herpotrichiellaceae; genus Fonsecaea; species Fonsecaea erecta. The sequence goes on along the minus strand of NW_017387251.1, from coordinate 1,432,266 downwards.
AGTGGAAGAGATCATTTATCATGTACCCACCATGATGCCAACAGATCTCGAGGACGATCCGCAATGTATCACCAAGAAGTCGCATGTTGGCAACTGTCACGTCAACATTATTTTCAACCGATCTGGCCTTGAATGGGAGTTTAACAACTTCAAGTCGCAACTAAACTATGTGAATGTTGTGATCCGACCAGCCTGCCGCGACCGAGAAACTCCAGATCCAGATTTCATGCCGGGCTTCTATTGGGTTCGGGTGGTTACGAGAGACGATTTGCCAAACATATCGCCTGCAGCCGATCCCAAGATCATCTCGGCTGCCCAGCTTGGCCCCTTTGTGCGCACTCTGGCGCTGAATGCCAACATGTTTTGCCAGACGTGGAACACGAAAGACGACGACTTTGAATTTCCCAGTGCGTGGAGGGCCAGGTTTCAACAGATCAAAAGACTCAAAGAACGCGTGACGATTAAATCAGGTGACAAGCAGGCACCGTCAGCTGCCCCAGTCATGGCCACCAGCAGCATCGCGCCGGGCACATCAAGCGGTAGAAGGACTCCAGTACCCCGGGAGAAGGACGGCACTCTGGCGTCCCAGCTAGACTTTAGCTCGTGGACCATCTGACGAGTGTGTGAAAAAGAAAGAAAAGGAGGGCACTTTGGGCAACGACATGGGATTGCAACGACGGGAAAAGGGCAAAGGGGAATAGCAAGCATGGTGTTAGTGGGACAAAATGAAAGCAGGGGAAAGGCAAAAATGTACCCTGCTCTCTCGGAGGCATGGATTCTATGGATTATAATTTGTAAAGCAAAAGTTCTCGTTGGCATCCTTTACAAGTACAACTCTCTGCCATATCTGCCATACAAGGCGTTTGACCGAGCTTTGCACGTGGTTGAGCTTTTCCTTGCAGCCTACGACATCCTCGTACGGCCCTACTGGTGCTACGTAACCACTAACCTTGTCCCTGCGCACCCATGCGCCCCAGGGCCTTCTAGCTCTGTTTAGTACTCGGTATGCCTAATCACCTAGCAGCTAGACTGCGGGGGATGACGAAGCAAGCCACCTACTGTACTTGCAAGTGCCCCTCACGCCTCGCCCCACGCCTCTCGCCTTTCACCTCTCACCGACGTCAGCTGTTGCTTCCTTCTCCCAGGCATCAGGAATTCAGGTTGCACCGCCACTTGTTTGGACATTCTTCAAATACATACACATCTTGTTTCGCCATTGGAAAGTGGCATCTATCTGACTCTCTACACTGGAATATGCCATCGTACACTGACCGTCGTCCATTCTACCAGAAACCAGCGTTATGACTTCCGGGCCATCCTCGCGGCGAGAGGCGCCGTCACCTTCGGCATCGTTCTACGATCTCTCGGATGACGAAGAAGGGGGCTATAACACCATCACCCATGCCTCTGCCACGAAGGGCGTGAAGCTGCTCTTCTCGAAAAGCAAGGTCTATGTGCATCCAACGCCCTCGGCCAAAGACAACATCCCCGGCTTCATCGCCCTGGTCCAGCAGAAGTGTCCTGCCCTCGCTGACGAGGGCCAGCGACCCACCTCCGCCGACTCCTCGTCCAAGAAGAAAACGAACGCGTCCTCGTATCTTTTGGCTTGGGTTCCCGAGGCCTCTTTGGCACAGGATGACCTGAGCACGTACGTGAAGGTGGATATGAAGGACGGCGAATCTCCTCCCAGACAAAGCTACCTGGTCCCTCCTCTCCCTCTTGCAACCACCTTTGACGAATCCCCGGTCGGACCATATGCATTCTCGCTGCCTCTCTCCAGCATATACTCGATTCACGTACGTCCACCAAGCCTCGGCTGGTGGTATGGCAGCATAGTCATCAACACCCGGGCCGGCTCGAGCCTACCTGCGTTGTTTTTTCACGACTCGGAATGCGAAAGTACAATACTTCAGAAGAAAAAAAGAGCCCGGGAGTCATTCGATCCATTCGGAGAGAGCGGTGACCTGTTTTGGGGCGGTGACGAGGTGCTCAAGTGGCTGAAGCGATATGTAACCGTCGAGAGGAGCACGGCAGAGCCATCGATATACCTTATCGACCCATCCGAAGAAGATCGTGTGGGCTTCGGTCAAGGCCGTAAGTCACTCGAACAAGCAAGACGCAAGAGTGAAGCATCAACATCCAAGAAGAAACCTGAACAGAAGAAACCACCAGGGCCAGGGATGGATCCTTTCACAAAGGCCCTGAAAGAGACCAGGTGGAAGATCCTGGAGCAACTGTCCAAAGTCACAACGTTTACTCGACGCACTGCGGAAGATCTTGCTAACAACAAGAGTCTCCCTCCTCAAGTGCGACGACTCATCCAAAACCCCGAGATTCAGACTCTGCAGGATGAATTTGACAGTGCCAAATTGTACTTGGCGCGATGGGCCATGAGCATTGCTGAGCAGAGCGAGCGTGAGAGAAGACAGAGGATATGGACGGCACGAGATGTGCTGGACTCTGAAGAGACCAGCGTCGGGGATTTTGAAATTCTGGACATGGAGGCTGCCCGGATGACCTTGACCGACAGCAAGAGGCGCCCTGTCAACATGCAAGAATGGAAGTCCTTTTTCGATTCAAAGGGCAAATTACATGTTATGGTGGAAGAGGTCAAAGAGCGTGTCTTCCACGGCGGTCTGGATCCTGAGGATGGTGTGAGGAAAGAGGCATGGCCTTTCCTCTTAGGAGTGTACGAGTGGGACAGTACAGAAGAGGAACGGCACGCTCTCATGAACCAGAAACGAGATGAATACATCCAACTGAAAGGCGCTTGGTGGGACAGGATGATGGATGGCGATGCCACGCCCGAACAGGAGGAGTGGTGGAAGGAGCAAAAAGTCCGAATTGGTAAGCCTGAATATTGCCCACGTCCCCTGCTTCTTCATACTTACGATCCCAACTGACCTGGCCGCGCGACATGTAGAAAAGGATGTGCACCGTACCGACCGTCACATCCCCCTCTTCGCCGGCGAAGACATTCCTCATCCAGACCCGACCTCACCATTCTTCAACCCCCATGGACCCGGCACAAATGTGCATATGGAACAGCTGAAAGACATGCTCCTGACGTATCTGGAATACGACACACCTCCCTCCACCACTGCCGCAAACCCGCCACGACCTTCTTCCTCCGCACAACCTCGACGGTACCAGACCCAAAACCCCCATCCCCAAAATCTGGGCTATGTCCAAGGCATGTCCGACCTCCTGTCGCCCCTCTACGCCGTGTTCCAAGACGACGCGATCGCCTTCTGGGCCTTTGTGCAGTTCATGCGCCGGATGTCGCGAAACTTTGTTCGCTCACAACTGGGCATGCGTGCCCAACTCAACACCCTCGACCAGCTTGTCCAACTCCTCGATCCGAAACTATACCTTCACCTTCAATCGGCAGACTCCACAAATTTCTTTTTCTTTTTTAGAATGTTGCTTGTTTGGTTTAAGAGGGAGTTCGAATGGTCCGACACTCTCAGGCTCTGGGAGTCATTGTGGACGGACTACTATTCCTCCCAATTTCATCTTTTCATTGCCATGGCGATTCTCGAAAAGCATCGCGACGTCATCATGGACCATCTGAAACACTTTGACGAAGTGTTGAAGTACATAAATGAGCTGAGTGGGACGATTGAACTTCCAGATACTCTGTGGAGAGCCGAGGGTTTGTTCAAAAGGTTCGAGAAGACGGTTGAGACAATTGACCGGAAAGACGCTTTCCCGCCGCCAAATGCTGGCCAAACTGATGCAGAACTGCGACATAGGAAACCTGGGGAAGCAGCAAGTGCTGGGGAGGAGACGCATCCGGTCGCTTCAGCTTCAGGCGCCGCATCGAGCGCCGCGTCAAGCCGGGACCAAAACCCACCTACAAGCCCGGGCAGACGCGGACCTCAGCAGGCAGCAAAGGGAAAAGAGGCTGAAAAGGCCACAGAGAGAGTCATCACGCCGGAACTGCGGCTCCTGCTCAGTCACAAAATCGTCACCCTGGACGGCGAGGATGGATCAGGCGACGTGGAGAGGACAAGACCGAGTGGACTGAAGGACTGAGCCCTTTGCGTGTGTATAATGGTCGGAGTTTGGGGTTTCAGAGAGCCCCTGAAATCCGGGATCGCATGAATTGATTACCTGGCTGCTCCTTTGTTGCTCCTGTTTTCTCAGGAACCAGTGACAACGTCTGTCATAGGTCCATGGCTTGGGCATGGGGGAAGAATTCGAGACAGTGTATTCGCAACGGAATCAACCGACACATAGTGCAAACAAGCATCTCCTGCCTATATTCTATGACGGAACGGAAACACTTTCTGACCTCCTTACACGTGGCCCTGACCGTGGATTCGTGTCGTAGCGGACACCGCAAGTATAACACTCGCTCAACTTGACGAAGCCTGCTTGCCTGCTTGCTTTGTTGGTGCCTCCTGACGAGTCCTTGGCCTGATGATAGAGCACTATGTATGCGACTCTCTCTCTCTCTCCACACCACCACCACTACCACCACCACCAACCTCCATTTCGTGGCCTGTCCCTCAAGGTTCCACCATGCCAAAGGCTATGTATTCCCCCTCCAGCCGACACTCTCTCTTCCCTTTGCTGTCTTTCTCTCCTTCTTATCGCCACAAGTCGAACTTCTGCTTGATCAGTTCGATCTTGTGTTTGAGGACGGACCGGCTGAACTCGACATCCTGCGGCAGGAACACGTCGCCGAGATAGTCGTCGTAGGGGTCGAAGGGACACGCACCTCCGCCTAGCCCCAGCGCCGAGCCATGTGCCGTGCTAACCCCGACGTATGGGCAGAGGTGGTCTGCGAGGAGGGTCGTGACTTTGGACATCCCGGCCTTGTTGAGCATCGATGACGACGAAGGTGATTTCTGGAATTGGTTCGAACTCTCCTCATAGTCATCGTCGACGTCGTCATCAAAGTCCGTCTCCGCATCCAGCCAGCCGGTCGTATCGATCCAGAAGGTCGACTTGTCGCCCTCGGCCTGCACGGCGGCCACCACCTGGGCGACAGCGCTGGAGATGACGCGGTGGAGCGTAAGCTTTTTGGCGACGAGGACGTGGTGGCGGTGCGCCGCGGCGGCGGAGAACGGGGTGAGCAGGAAGATGGTCAGCGTGGACGGCGCCGAGTTGTAGATGTAGCTGACGTCGTCGGGGTCTTCGTCGTCCAGCAGTTCTACTGATGATGATGATGCGACCTCGGAGTCCGAGTTGGAGTTGAACGGGTACGCGTTGGCGCGGATTCCTTGGACCAGCTTGACGTAGGCGTCGACGAACTCGTTCGTGAACTTGGCCAGTGCGTGCTGGGTGACGGGACTCCTCTCGCCCGTACCTATACCTGTATCTGAGAAGAAGGCGTCAAAATCCTCGAGTCCGAGCTGGAGCAGCAGCACCGACGGGTGGTACAGCTTGAAGTTCCACGACCGCGCCCCTGCCTTGGTGCCCGGGGGTCCCGCGCGGAAGAATGAATCTCGGACACTCAACCGGGACTCCGGCGTGGGCAGCAGCCCGGTTCCCGTCGTGTCCACGACGACCGCGTCCAGCTCCGTGAACCAATTGGTCACCCCGCCGCCGCCATCGTCCGGGTCGGTTGGCGAAGTCGCCGGGAGCAAGGGGTTGATGAAGGAGAGCGAAGCCTCGGACGTGGCAATCTCGACGACATTCCTCCTTCGCCGTCGTGGGCCATCTTCGTCCCCGAAAGCAAGGAGTCTCGCTGTTGGGGATGTTTCGTTCGAGGAGGTCGGTGAAGCTGCACGGGCGTTTTCAAGCCAGACGCCTTCAAACTCGAGGTCTCCATTGGTGCCATTTGGGCCGCCCATGTGTGTGAGTCTGACTCTGTACGTCTTCTGTGGATCGAGGTTCTGGACGATTGGGACAACCAAGCCCGCCGCTTCGACCCAGTAGGTATTGTGGTGGCCCTCGATCGACACCACGAAGCTGACCGGGTCCGAGGCCCTGGCGTTGACCGACGGAAGGACGGAGTGGTGGAGGTCCCGTGCGTCCAGACGCGCAGGGTGTTGTTGCTGTTTGGAGGCCGAGTTGAGGTTGTTGAGCGACACAGAGAGGCCGGTGGTGTTGGCGACCACCATCTCGACGTAAGAACCTGCTCAGACAAGACAGACACATTAGTGCTTCCGTTTCCTCGTTGTATGTAATTGACTCATCAAAACTGATAATCACCTCGAAACGCCGCGTCTCGCCGGAGTTGGTTTGCCGTGGGCATCCATCGTCCAACGTACTACTCGAGTGTTTCAGTCCTTGCGCGCGGGTGTGGGCGGAAGAAGGGGAAGCCCCCTACATGCAAGTGAGGATGACTGGCCGGGATGAAGATGTTGTCTTTTTCCATCAGCTTCCGCAGCAAGTGTTTGAGGATCACCCAGGTATCGATGCCGGAGACGGTGAACAGGGGCGGGACAGGCACCGCGAAGTAGTGGACCGAGCAGAGGAGCACCAGAGCAGAGAGGATGGCCAAATACACAAGACGGGCCTCCATGATGTGCGAGTTGGGTATTCTTGAGTCTCGCAATAGAGAGAATAGATAAGAGCATGCCCTTGGGCTCGTTGGAAGATTGTATGCAGCAAAGATGTCTGGCAATTCACTGTTCATTCTGTGAACGTCACATGTAAGAAGGTCTGGCAGAATCCCACACACACATATATTATAGACCCAGAATTCCTCCAACAATTCCCAGGTCTATCCCGGGTTCCAGCCTCTGATGGCCACACCGAGTGTGCAGACGGAGCTAGCTGGGGCGTGAGGGTGTGGCCACCAGATCTGGGACAGCTTCTCTTGAGAGTTACGAGATTGCCTGAAGGTAACTGCTCTGACACTGATGGCACTACCTCTGCAGGTAGCCCAGTGGTTCCGCGCCATTCACGGCTCCCTAAGCGTGGGTTGACCGAGGCCGGAGAGAACCTGACGAAACGACGGAAAAAACTCCTTCCACAGCTGGGAGTTTTACCTCGATCCAACCTCAACTTCCACCGGGGAGTTGGGCTTGGGTTAGAGTTTTTGCACCCCTTCTTTTTGTGCACCAAAAGTGATTTGTGTGGTTTCGAACACAAGGCTGAGGAACCCGCCAAGAGAGATAGGATAGATTCACTGCCGTCAATGGGGAAAGGGATTGAACTGTGCCATCACTTGGTCTCTGGTTGAACTGACGTCCGGCGACTCTCCAGCTCTGTGCTCTCGTCTTCTTCCGCCTCGACGTCCCCTTGAACGCCCAGCTTCTCCTCTGCCAGCCGTCGGTACTTCCTGCGCTTCTTCTTGTCGGCACTCCTCTTCTTGCGCTGCTTCCTCTCGACGACTTTGGCCGCCCGGCTCTGCTCGCCCTTTTCCAACAACTCGACTTTCTCGGCAAGGATCCTCTTCGCAATCGTGTGGTTTTGACTTCTGCTACGCGTGGCTTGAGACTTGACGACGATGCCGGTGGGAATGTGTGTCAGCTGGGCGGCCGAGTTGGTCTTGTTGATCTTCTGGCCGCCTGGTCCCGTGCCTTTGACGTAGGTGTGTTTGATCTCGGCATCTGACAAGGTCGGACGCGGGGGAATGGAGTTGCCCGACTTGTGAGGCCGGCCAGCAAAGGTGCTGAAGGCGGATGTGGGAGTGGGCTGGGAAAGGAATGCTGGACGGCGATACAGCCGCCTCAGTGGGCGGCACACGAGCATCGCTTACATGGCCAACTGCCAGAATACGAACTGGTCTCTTAATAACCAATATTGTGTCTCGACAGGCAAGACTGATGTTCTGGAGCCATTGAGCAGCATTGAGCAGCAGCTTTGAGCCTGTGACCTGGTGCTTTGTATGCGACTGTAATAGGCAGCTTAGCCGACTGGCAACTGGGAGTGATCATATGCTTCGTCTCCCTCTCACCAGTACGAGCTACAACTTCTTTATATTGGGTATTGGCCGAGGAAAACTGTTGGGTATCTGATGCGTCAAGGTACAGGTCCCTTCGGTTATGCAGTCATCAATAATGAGACGTGCAGCAGTCATTGCGACGCATGCTAGACAATGGTCAAACGCTATTCCGGCCCCGAGGGTGCGAACTATCTCGCCCTGTACCTCGTATTGTGTTGCTCGTCGAAAACCATCAGTCAAATCAACCTATCATTTCATCTCTCCTTCCGTCTTCAGCCTCATCTACCGTGTCTTGTGCGTTGTCGAGATGCATGAGACTCCCGGAGCTAGGCACTGCCAGCCCATCAGCCTGTGGAGGATGCTCTCTCGATCATCGTTGTGATATCATCCACAATGCTGTCCCCCTTGGAGAGTTTCAACTCCCTCGTCACTAGGTAAAGCTGATCTCCTTTTCCTCTCCTCCCTCTCCATTTCTACATTCCCAACACATGCAGTCTCTGGCACCATGACCTCCTCGTCTTCCTCCTCCTCCCCAGGCCGCCTGCACGGTCGCGTGGCCGTTGTGACCGGCTCCAGCTCCGGGCTCGGACAAGCCATCAGCCTTGCCCTGGCCGCCGAGGGCGCTTCAATCTTCTGCATTGACCTCTACCCAACCCCGCGCAACGCCATCAACCCCTCCACCCAGCGCGCCGATGACTTCCACAACCGCGTCTCCGGCCAGCCCGGCACGCACGAACGCATTCGACAGATCGGGGGCGAGGCGACATACCACAAGGCCGATGTCACCCGGGCGCGTGACATGGAACTCGCCATCCGAGCCTGCGTGCAGCGATACAAGAGGCTGGACATCATGGTGAACAACGCCGGGGTCAGCGTCGAGAGCACGCACCTGCGGCCTCTCCGGTGCCACGAGACGAGCGAGGAGGACTACGACAAGACCATGGCTATCAACGCCAAGGGCATGTTTCTGGGTTGCAAGTACGCCCTCAAGCAGATGCTGGAGGGCCAGTCCCAGGTCTACTCCTCCCGGGGCTGGATCGTCAACACCGCCTCCGTCCAGGGCCTGGTCCCCTTCTACGGCACCCCATCGTACTGCGCGTCCAAGGGCGCCGCCGTCATGTTGACCAAGCAGATCGCTCTGGACTACGCCAAGGACCTGATCCACTGCAACGCGCTCTGTCCGGGCTTTCTGGAGACGAGCATGACGCAGAATCTCCAGGGCCAGCCGCAGCAGTTGCAGGACATCGAAGGCAAACATCCGCTCGGGCAGAAACTGGGCAAGGTGGAGGACGTCGCGAAGGCGGCGGTGTTTTTGGCGAGCGATGACGCGGGTTGGATCACGGGCATCCCGTTGCCGGTCGATGGAGGCTATTTACTGAGGTGAGAGTGGACAGGGTTAGTGGTCATCGGGCACATGTGGTGCGCAGATATGATAAGAAGATCTTTGAAGCCATCCATCCATGCCTGGGAACAAAACTGCTCCTGACATCCAACTAGTCACAGTGTCACGCCTCCTGTGCCGCCTCGATCTTCAGCCACATGTCCAACCACGACCTCACCCTCCTCCCCTCCTCGTCTCCTCCCACCTCCCCCGGCCTGCGGTAGCACTTGTCCAGCGCGCCCAACACGCCCTCCCTCAAAATCTTGACCGCCATCAGCTCCCGCCACCGCCGCACCGCGAGCCTGACCTTGCCGCCGTCCACGACCAGCACGCCCGCGAAGAACTTGAACTCGGCCTCGGCGCCCAGCAGGATCGCGAGCGCGGACTCGGGGACGGCGGACGTTTCGAACACGTTGAGCGCGCCGCTGCGCGTGTTTTGCATGGCTTCGTAGAAGGACAGCCAGCGGGGCGCCTTGGGCGTGTGCGCGGGGTGGTTGACGGATCGTGAGGTGAGCGACACGACCTGGTTCGTGTACACGTTGCGCCACCCCTTGCCTTCACGCATGAGGACCCGGGGATACAGCGCCGTCGCGATGATGCCGTTGAGGGCCCGGTCGGCCACCGTCTGGTTGTAGCGCACAGGCACGGCGTAGGAGGAGGACGGCAGACCGCCCCGTCCGGCGGAAGATGTCGTTCGGGCGCAGTTCAGGGCCGCTCGTTCCTCCGGGTCCAGCGCCACCAGGCCCGCGTCGACGAGGTACACGAGCAGCTGGATCTTTTGTGCCTCGACCTGCCCCATCGTCTGGTCGCTGATGTGGTTCTTGCGGCAGAAATCCGGCGCCGTCCGCGCCGCTTTCGCCTTCTTCCAGCCCTCGTAGGCGTTCAGGGAGGAGAGCAGGTCGGAGTCGCCGCGACTGAACGCGTGTCGGGCGTCGGATTGCGAACCGGATGCCGGAATAGGCAGGAATGGCGACTTGGAGGTCAGGAGGGAGATGATGGCCAGGATGGGGTCCTTGTGTGCATCGACAGGTCAGAGACACTCTCCAAGAAGGAGAAAATCATTCGTTCTCCCGAGAAGCAACTTACCAGACATCGGAATATGACGCCGAAGATGGCCAGCTTCGCCAACAGCACCTCCAGGGGCAGTCTCGCAATCTGCTGCCCCAGCGGCGTCAGCGTCTCATTCCTCGCCAACGCGCCCGCGTCCTTCAACTTGTCAATCGCTCTGAGCACATTCTTCCGCGACGGCGGCTCGATCGCCGCGTTCAGAGTCTCCTCAATCGACCCGAGGTTCCACACCTTGATGCGCAGGATCGGGTCCTGCAGACTCAGCCGCAGCATTTCGGGGACTTGTTGCTCCAGCATCAGATTGTCGTAACGGTGCTTGGTGACCAGATGGAAGCAGAGACCCTCCTGAACACGCGCCGCCCGACCTCTTCGCTGACGCGCAGAGGAGCGAGAAATGAATCCTTCCGTCAGCCGCGACAGCTGGCGGCGTTCATCGAAGCGCATGATTTTCTCCTTGCACGAGTCGATCACGGCCGTCACGTCGGGAATGGTGATTCCAGTCTCGGCAATGTTGGTCGCGATCACAATCTTTCGTTGTCCCTTTGGTGGGCGTTCAAACGCTCGTTCGAGCTCTTCGGTCGAGAAGGTCGAATGCAGCAAATGCACGACCCAGTCTCTGCTGAAGGTGTCCATTGAGAGGAGGAGGTTGTGCAGACGCCGCATCTCGCCTATCCCCGGCATAAAGATCAGGATGGCGCTGCTATACTTCGCGTAACGTGGTTTGCTGGCAATCGAGGCGGCGAGTTTCGCGATGAGGCTATAGGCGATGTGATATTCATCCATGTTGGAGATCGTCTGTTGGGTCTTGCTGCTGTATTTCTCCAGTTCGGCAATGATGGGACGTCCCTTGTCGCTCGCCGAAAAATCATTCAAGTCTTCATCCCCGTCTTGGATTGCTGGGTCTCTCTCTTTGACACCGGAAAGATCATTGGTAACCTCGACTGCATCCTCCAGAAATCCCACTTCAACCGGATATGTCCTTCCAGGTAGATCTAACACCGGGGCGCCGCCAAAGTAGTCCGAGAACTTTTTCGCGTCCACCGTAGCCGACATGAGGACTATCTTCAATGTACTCCGGCGTTTCAGCAACTTCTGCAACGCGATAAATAGCAGGTCAAGATCCATCGTACGTTCGTGTACTTCGTCTAGAATGAGGCAATCCAGCTCATCAAGGTTTGGGGATTCCTCCAACATCCTCAACAGGACGCCAGTCGTTGCGTAGGTGATGCGAGTGGTGCTGCTGGTCTTGCTCTCTAACCGGATCGCATAGCCAACAAGTGACCGGTTGGTGCCGATGTCATTGCGGCTCTCTCCGAGCTCCTGAGAAACGCGTCTGGCGAGAGTGATGGCCGATATCCTCCTTGGCTGTGTCACAAGGATGCGATAGTCTCGGGAGGCACAGAATTCCTGCTCCAGAAGCAGGACCGGGATTCCAGATGATTTGCCGGCACCCGTCTCTGCGCAGATGACACTCACAGCGTTTTCGGCGATGCAAGAGAGAATTCGGTCTTTGTACTGATGGACAGGGAGCTGTTGGCGGATCTGGAGCATTTCGCGGAAAGATGGACGAGTGGTTCGGGTTTCCCATTCCTTCGACACTTGTTCCGGGCTCCAATGCGCCGAGACAGGTGCTCTGGCGCGGCGACGATGAGCGACGCTGGCCTGACCCTCAGATGGCTCCTTGCTGGGTAGTCTGGCTTGTTGCTGTCTCAGTCGATCCTGTGCATCCGAAATGACTGCCCGCAGCCTCCGTAGAGTCTCCTTTCGTTCCTTGTTGACGAGGACTGCTTGGGCGTCGGTCAAGTCGTTCACCACATCTCTCCAGACAGTCGGCAGACGACCTATGGCTTTGTGCTCGCTTGCACCCAGTGTTGACACCAGGAACAGGCCAAGAGTACAGACATAGCCCTCCGATTGGGCAGCACCCGCTGCTGCAATGTTTTTCATCTCCAATTCCCAGAGTCGCTGATTGACCCGGACAGAGACTTCAGGTGGCAATGCCGCCGTCGTGTGAGCGTCGACCATGGCATCGGCTGTCCAAGAAATCTGTAGTTTGTGCCTTGCTGAGTATGAGGTTTGCTGCAAAGTTCGGATCTGCACTCGACTTTTCGAATCACGCGCTCGACAGACTTCATCAAGCAGTCTTTTTGGTGAAAGACCCGACCATTTCCCAAAGTCTAGCAGTCGGACCGAGCTCTCAGATGCTGGTGGGGTTTGTTCGAAGACAGTAGTGTCTTCAGATTCTCCAAACATGCCGCCGAGAAGAGCATCCTCATCCTCCGCAGCGCCGGGCTCATTGTCCTGTGATATAGGTTTCTGGATCCCTATATCATCATCAATGTTCTGTTCGACAGCAGCCCGCTTTTCTTGCCGCCGTTTCGTGGCAGCGGCTCGCATGAGCTGTTGACGTGTTGCCAGGAGTTGAGCCAAAACGGCGTCCCATGCAGCTTCTGCCTCGTACTCATCGAACAGCGGATCACGACGTAGCAGTTCCAACTTCCGATGTAACATAGCAATTCGCCTTTCTTTTTTGGCCCCTGTCTTCGGGATATCGTCGGCTTCCTTGTTCTGTACCTCCCAGAGCAGTCGTTGAAGGTGAACAGACTTCTCCGTTAGTTTCGCGGGGTCGTTGTCTTCTTCGGGTTCTGGAGTTTCTAGGCTCGATTCTGAGTCGTCTTCCGCTTCAGATACTTTTGCAGGTGTCGATGCTGGACTCTGCCTACTTTGGCTGGCGGTGGGCGGTCCTGTGTTCTTGTCAGTCTTGTTGGGACATGCAGGTCAACTTGCGAAAGGTATAGAGCCGCGCTTCACTAAAAGGAAGAACATCGCTCCGAGATGAGAAAAACGGCGCAAGGTCTCGCAACATCACGTATACTTGCAGCAGGCAGAAATCTTGAAGGGCCGTTCTTGATCTGCGTTTGTTGACACTCTGAGACAGAAAGCACAGCTGCACGGATTCGAGTGTCGGGCCCTGTCTCACTCACCAGATGATGCCTGGTCAGGGGTATTATTACCGCTCAATCCAGTCGTTATACCCGTGGTCTGTTCATAGTTCATGAGTTCGCCCTCTAGCGCTGTCGAGGCATACCATTGTAAAGCCTCAGGCAGACCAGGCAGGAAATCGGGAATCGTTCTCAGCTGTCCCAGAAGGGCGGTTTCAGTAACATGGGCAATGGCTTCAGAGACTCTTGGAAACTTCAAGGACACCAAGACTCTCTCCAAGCTCCACAGGTCGAGCAAGAGCTTCTCCTCATCGACAGGAATCTCAACACCCCTAAATGCCGACGACATAGGACTCGTATCACGAGCCACCATATCAAAGAGATCATCGATTGTCTCTTCCGGCAGCCAGTTGTATGTTGACAGTTTCAGGGCTTGTGGACGCAACTGACGCCGCTCGGTTTCTAGCCTGGCGACTTGACGTCGAGCATCAGCGATGCATCGTGTAGCGTACTTGGCGAGTACTCCGTCCAGCTCAGAGTCTTCCAGATGAGCTTCCAGCTCCTCGGGGGTCATCTCTTGGATCTTGCGACCTTGTTCAGCTTGTTCGCCACTTTTCAATGTCGCGTTCCCGTCGCTGACGGGTGCTGTGAGCTCAGCGTCAGTGCCTGGGCCTGGGGTAGTGTCATTGACGCTGACCACGGCCTCATCGGGCTCACCGATGGGCTTGGACTTAGAAGGCACAGAAGTTGTAGCAAAGCCCCGAGCAGGGTTTGCTGCGGGCTTCTTTTTCTTCTTTGGGGCCATTTCCTAGCAGGTATGAGCAGCCAGAAATCTGCTCAGACTGGGAGCCTGTGGAAGACTTTCGTGTGGCCGAACTTGACGGAAAGGGGTTTCCTGAACCTGAACCCTTTTGTCTTGGTGCTATTACCTCTTGGTCAGACGAAGAATGAGGCACATCGCGCCAAGACAACAAGCAGTGAAATTATCCATATTTGGGCGAAAGTGATGCCGCCTTAGTCTTACATATCGTCCCCCTACTTTATCACGGTGGATTAACGCGTCAATCAAATCATTCAAACCTGAACTCGCAGACAAGCTTCTTGGATAGGTAGTCTTTTCTCACTCAAATAGCTCGGATTCCTCTATCCTGAGGGCGCCTATCTGGCACGGTGATATTTAGACCGCTATTCGTCACCAGCAGGCACGGCTTGATGTTGCCGACGCTGTGAGGACGAAGCTCTGTGACAATTGTGACCATGGGACGCAGCCGTATGGTCTTTGCAAAGCCATAGAGAGCTGCACAATCGAGTTGTGGTCTTGCTCGTGCAGGACGATTCCAGTCAGCTTCGAATTGGAGAGCTACCTTCGTATTAATCGGTCCAGACTGCAGCTTGCCAAGCCAGCTGAAGAGATGATATAAGAGCTGATAAGAACAGAAACCAGATCATATACAGACGAATGTCGGCATTTTCATGGATCCGTTGGCTCTGATGACCAAGGGATGGAGCACAACACCAGGCTCAGCTCCAGAGCCATACATATATCAGGCACTGGAAGAAGAACACCACGAAATCCGACTTTTGAAACTTATGCCATCTCGGGACCCCAAGGAGCCCCTCAGAGCAACCATCGTGACGATACGCCCTGACTGGCTGGCGTTAGCTTCTGATCCAAATCATCCAGGGCCTCGGTGGACGGCATTGTCGTATGTGTGGACTGACCCGGATGGACCTACGGTCGTCCTCGATGGCCAGCAACTCAGAGAGACTGCAAGAAAGGAGGAAATCATCATCGGAAAAACTGTCATCAAGATCACATCCAATCTATTTGGCGCTCTTATGTTGATCCGTGGCTATGAGCAGTTTTGCACCGTCTGGGCAGATCAGATCTGTATTGATCAGGCTAATTTGCAAGAGAGAGCAAGCCAAGTGCAGCAAATGCACATGATATTTTCCCTGGCGGAAAACGTTCTGGTGTGGTTGGGGAAAGCGATGAGAGGAGTGAAAACTCAGATGTTTGCACAGATGTTCACATGGCTTCATAGCCCTCGAAGGACCGGTCGGATCGAAGATGCACCCTCGTTCGCGCAATTCACGGCCAAGTTGATGACAGAACAGCCACATTTGTATCCGCCTCCGAACGAGGACCACCACCTTTTCACCAAGCAAATGGTCAAGGACATTCTGGAAGATCCTTGGTTTAGTCGATCCTGGGTGATCCAGGAGGCGGTGCATGCCAAAAGTCTCCTCGTCTATCTAGGCCCTGTGGTCATTCCATGGGAGATGTTCGAGGAAGCCATCTCCGGTCTGTCCTACTGGAGCATCCCGTGGAGTACGGCGGAGGACTCTGCCCTAGCGACGTTTCATCGAGGCGGACTTCAAATTATCAAGAAAACCCGGGACTGGCAGGAAAGTCGGTACAGACATGAGACCCTTCTCCCGTCAGCGCCACTGTCCACTCTTCTTCAGGGGCTCCGCGTCACTCGAAGCACTGATGCTCGCGATAAAGTCTACGCCTTTTGGCACATGTCTGACCAGGAATTTCGGGCTGAGAAGGGCCTGATAGACGCGTTACCGATCTCCTACGAGAGAAGTACACAGGAGGTCTACGGACGGACTGTGGCATACTGTATCAACACCGAAATGAATTTGGACGTGCTCTCTTGCGCTTGTAAGCTTGAAGCATCTCGCCAAAATTCTGGATTTCCATCCTGGATGCATGACTGGCAAGTCCACCCTGACCAGCTCGGATGCGCGATTGACGTGCACAATATTCTCCCACAGCGAGGCTGTGACGCATACGCAGTCAACAGTGAAAGCCGGGGCGGCAAGGTCCCGTTTAATGCTTGTGCAGGTCGCCCAGCTTATTACGGACGACCTCCAGACGAACCTGGACTCGTTTATAGCGGACAATTCGATCAGATTGGCTTGAGGGGAATCGCCTTTGACGAGGTCCGGGCGATTACTTCGGTGTGCTACTCCAACACGCCGGGGGAGGAGGTTGGTGCCGGGCAGGAAATGGACTGGAACCTCTGGTGGAACTGTGCGACAACAGAGATAAAGGACGATCCATATGTCGACCACGAAAGCCGTGTGGAAGCCTTCTGCCAGGCCCTAACGTTCGGCAACGTCAAAATCTCAGGACATTCCCAGACCGAGGTGATACAAGATTTCAGACGATGGTGGTCCGCGGGGAGGCTTCTCCACGATTCAAGTTCTGCTCATTCCTCTAACTGGAGCGAACGACTGCAGAACTACGAAGCCTTTAAGAAGCTCCCATTTCCCAACGGCCTCTACGTCAATAAGAGGAGGCTGTTCCGCACTGTCCGAGGCTACATTGGCTCCGCATGTGAACATATCGAACCAGGGGATATGGTGTGGATTTTGTGGGGTGGTGCGTTACCCTTCCTCTTACGCAAAGTCGAAAGGGAGGAGAGCCTCTACCACATCGTTGGTGGGGCCGTTTATATTCACGGGATCATGTTCGGGGAGGCCGTCGCGAAAGCCGAAGACGAAGGAATGGAGCAGCAAGCGATCTGGCTTGCCTAGACAGCTGGCGACAGGTGCTTGACTCCTCCCGATAGAAGCGAATGTAGTAATTCCCAAGTTGAGAATGAAGTTCAATTCGCAAAACTGGCCAATAGAATTTCTTCGCTCAAATTTAAATAACGAACAGTTGTATGTATGCGGATTTGGTTTCTCTCCCACTGTCGATTCATATCTCGAATCCATTCCTGACAACAACTTCTAGTTTGGGCTTCTAGTAATCCAAATTTCGTTGTTCCTTTTCATTACCTGCAGAGACATCTTGCAGCCAAGTTTCAACCGGATTTGTCCCAATGCTGGCATTAACTCTGACGGCGGATTTGGAAGGGTGGGACGCCCAGTATGCGACCTCTGTTTGATACTGATGGCTTTCTGCAGCGTGACCGACCTTGTACCTTCCGACACAGCTGAAACACCGTACTACTACACTTTCAAGGTCCAGTGTACATCATGTCGTGAGATCCATGCAAATTGGGTGGGGGTCAGCCGTCATGTAAGCACTCTCCCACTTCCAAAAGGGAACTTGAGGTCATCTTGCTCTGTTAAATGTGGCGCGTCGTGGCTTTATCATCATACGACTGCGATATGGCCCTGTGTGTTTACTGCAGTTGTCTTGGGTTGAATTGGCCCAGGGACCATCTGACCTCAAAATTTAGGACATGAACGAGCAATCCGGGAGCCGAGGAGAAGCAAACTTTGTCTGGAAATGCAAGAACTGTAAGGTGTGTGGAAGAGACCAGCTAGCTGATTGAGGAGACTGGTGTATATTTCGCAGAGTGCTAATGGACACACTTCCACACAGAGAGAATCCAGCGCCTCGATCAAAGCAGCTCCGGCCAAATATGAGCAAAATTCTCCCGCAAAACCAAAGAACATCATCGATATCGATTGCCGGGGTCTAGAATTCACTGATTTCAAGCCAGATGTATGTTGATCTCCCACGTTGAGACTTCCTTTCCACTGACATTGGTCGGCGTAGGGGGAGTGGGAGGCCACGGGAATCGAGTCCGGGACGAAATTCACGGGTATCGACCTGTCAGAGGGAGAGTGGTTTGATTACGACGAGAAAGCTGGCGAGGAAGTCAGCATTAAAGACATCAAGTGGCAAATACGACGAGCTTGAGTCTGGGGTCGAGATCTATCACAGGCTTCGTGTCGTAGACTGCGATTCAGCCTTGTTTGGGCGCAAGGCTGCAGCGCGGCTCGAAAATCGCTTGGCAATATAAGCAAAGGAAAAACTGCTCGCAGCTCACCCAGCGGGTTGCTGTTGTCATTGATTCATACTGGCAAGCTAAAATACATTGATAAAAGTCCTGATCCTTCTCTCTTTGTTACTCATGCGTAGAGAGTACCATGTGCCCCGTAAAAAATAAAGAGTTTTGTACTACTCTTCTTATGCAGGGTTCGGGCTCAGACCAATGAAGCTCCTCAATCGCTTCCTTTTCTCGTCGGCATTTCCACTCCCTGGTAATCCCAAGCCTTCCAAGATAGAAGTGAGCGTTCTTGTAGGCATAGTGCGAATCTCTTCTGATGTTTGCGGGAAGTCTGGGATCGGGGTGTTGGTGATAGGGCTCATCAAAGGCGAAAGAGTGTCAGTGTCTTTGGTTAGACGGCTATTTTGAGTTCGTGCCACACTGTTCGAATCGCTATAGGAATAGTATTAGCCAGCTATCTCGAAGTGAAGATGAAGAGATAAACGAACTTGACCGAAATCCGAGTCTCCAACGCATCGAATCTTCGGTCGATAGCGTCGAATTTTCGGTCGATAGCGTCGAATTTTTGATTGACAACTTGAGTAAGTCGGTCTATAGCAAGAGAAAGTCGGTTGCCATTGTCGAAGGGTGCGAGGTTTTGAAACTTCTCCGCTTCTTCAGCGAGAGTGTGCAAAGATTGGCTGCAGAGGGCCAGGTTTGGCTGCTGTCCGATATATATAAATAGAGATGGGTGAGTGTTGAGTTGAATGAAAGTGGAAGATGATTGTTTACTCCATTGTTGGTGAAAAGTGGGAGGCACGCGTAGAAGCGCGCCTGCTGCGGCCTGAGCCGGGAGTAGTTTTTCCTTTCCGTACCTTGGCAGAACATTTTCTCTCCAAAGTTCGATCCACGCAACGGATCATAACATCAACTTGTAGCCAACTCCTCAATGAGAACTGATTGCACTGCGTCCTTCGTTTTATCTCCCCGACCTCAACTTCAGCAGATCGAGCAACAATGAATGTAAGATGAACTGCAGGCAGCTTTTGCGACATCTCTCTCTAATATTTTTGCAGTTCACGCCCATCAACCCACGACCTCTCCTCCAGAGCTTGTACGTCCTTGTACCCTTATGTCGCAGTGCGCGAGCGCTTCCCGTTGTCGAACTCCCGCTCGAAGCACCTATGTACTTGAATTGACCGACTACATGGCAGGATCAATGACGAAGTTATCATCCGTTTAAAATGGGGTCAAACAGAATACAAAGGCCGGCTCATTAGCGTCGACTCATACATGAACATCCAGCTCTCGAACACGGAAGAGTATATTGACAGGAAACATACGGGTACTTTGGGTCAGGTGCTCATCAGGTATGGCCGGCAGAGTTCCATGCGATGCGGGCAATGAGAGGATGTAACTGACCACTTGGGCCATCAGATGTAACAACGTTCTCTGGATATCTGCAGCTAAAGGAGTCGAAATGAACGGTGAAGGACCCGACACCAAAATGGAGGATTAAGTTGGCGACAGGCCGTAAAAGCAGAGGAACGCAATGTGGATTCAGGATCCCGCAAATGTCGGTCATGGAGCGGCTAAAGCGATTCCGCACGAAGGGCACATGCTCAGGCAGACACATCTCGCTGGGCGCATGCACCGAAACGCATTCCTGTCGAGCCAGGCTCGGGTAGACAACAGCACCATGCTGGCGAAAGGGGAAGTCGATGCGATCCTCCAACCAGCTGAGGACATCGCAGCCAATCTAGGCAGCACCAACCACAACAACAAGGTCGCGTTCTTGGGTACTGAGAGATCACAATTCGAGGTGATGAGCACCGTGACTGTTCTCAATTGGCGCCGAAAGGGTGGCTGCCGATAGTGGATTCTTGTGTGTGCCAAAACAACCATCCTCCACGAGAATCGGTCGCGTTCCGAAAGCCACGAGTCTACTCCGAGAATTGTTCATGCATAACAGCCAGCCGACATTGGATGATAAAGCTTGGTCGCCTTCCTTATGCCACAACTGGGCATCCGAGGCGGCACTGGAGGAGCAGGACGGCGAACCACGGATTATCAGAGTTCTTGCCATGTGCATATTAGCTGTTCAATGCACGGGAAAACGTGCTCGATGTCATCCCTAGGAGATCAAGGCTTTGGTCGCCGCCCCGGCCCCGTGAATTACAAGAAACAAAGTTCAATGAAAATCGATGCGAACAAACAGGAGAAATCCCCCAATCCCTAAGTAGCTTTTGGCCCCCTTGTTTTGCTGAGCTTCCGGGTCGCTTTGAGAACCAAAGTCACGAGGCGAACCAGTGTAATGCCACCATTCCACAAGTAGGTTCAAGAGAAGTTGGTTCTGTCAGCCGGCACGGCACTCGGGCAGTAGTAGGAAGGCGTGAAAAAGGCGGAGAGCAAGCGACTCGAAGGGTTTCAGTCAGGGAGGCAAACTGGAGCCCAAACTGGCAATTTGACCTTTATTGCCTCTCCCCAAGCTGGGAACGTCAACCCAAAATACGGGATATTATTGTATGTGGTGTGCACACCTATGCACGCTGCGCCCTGTGCCCAGTGCTGCTTGGACATATCCGTCCTTCCATCCATCCCAAGAACGAACGACATGCTTGAGGAGGGCGTTTGGTGGCACGGAAGACGCTCGGCCCTCTTCGCAAGCGAATCCGACGCTGTGAATTTGCGATCTTCGTTTCTGTCCTACGTGGCTTGACCATCGTCCTCGTACGCCTCGCCATGTTACACAGCAACATTTGCCGTGACCGCAGCTCTCATCCTGGAATATTCCCTGCAACGCCTGCCACCATGGTGGTCGATCTCTGGCCTCCCAGGCGTTGGGAGGTCCATCAGCCACACACTCGAGACCCTGAAAATTGGTCCTGAGGGCCCGGTGGGTGGCTCGGTGGGTTTTCACGGGATGGTCCTCTCCAAGCGCCTCGGTTCTGGGTCCTGACAAGGGTCTAGACAATGTGCGATCCCATTCTATCCGGGGGAGCAAACTCGCAAGAAGGAGGGGAATGACGAGGCGGCGTCGTAGCCACCCGCACTTTCTATTGGATTTCCAAACCCTCAAACAGGGGGAAAGCAACGCGAGCGCAAATTCTGAATAGGCGGAACTTGATCGTGTGCCGTGGACGAAATGGGAGAGGACAACAATATTACTAGGGCGCTACCGACCCGAGTTTTCCATCTCCCCCCTTACTTGTATATCACCGCCACTTTCGCTGTCTATCGAGTTTGTTCGAATCCCTTCGTTTGACTGAGAGCATTCGCTTCTTGATCTCAGAGAAATATAGACATCAGCACCACGAGACTGGGCGACTGCCTTCTTCACCCGGCCGAAATTCTCTACACTCACTACCATGGCTTCTAAATTTACTGAAATACTTGATCCCCAATATCAAACAACATCCCCTCAGGACGATGTGCGGTTGGAGGATATTATAGGTGCAGCCAACATGTCGGTCCGAGATCGAACGTCCTCCGAGGCCAGTTCAACAAGTCCCAGTTCTTCCAGCGCCGATGGTGACCATATCGAGGAGAAGCCACGAAGAAAGAGGCTCTCACGGTTACTGTCAGGCGGCAAGCGGTGATTCCATCAGGGATGACTTTGACTACTATTCAACGGAGGACACACGATCATGACCTCATGGGACCAACGGCACCGCATAGCAATAACGACGGCGGATCCATCTCTCTGACGACCACACCAAAAGCCCTCCATTGACGACGAATTCTTTCCCATCTTGACGCGATGGAGCAGAAACCATGCCGGGGCCACAGGCAATGCGAATGGTGGTGGTTTGCATCGCTCTGGCCCTTCTCGTTTCACAACTTTTTTCCAATTCAACAACACACCACCCCACCCCACTACAGCAATAGAAAAAAGGAGAAGAGACGAGCCACCGAAATTTTGGCCTTGTGGAAGCGAGGGACCGTCCCGTGTGCATGAACTGCTGTGAGTCGACGCGGGTGGACGTTCCTGCGCCAGACACTTCTAGACCCCGAAGCAAGTTCGACTATGATGTGAAACTAGCTCAGCAGAAAAGGGGCAGTGATCGGCAACAGGGCCCTGCATTTTATGGCATGCGGATGCAAAAGCGAAGCTCAAACTACCAGTCCAACTACCTTCGGAGAAGCACAGATGCCCTTTCTCAAAGACGATGATGGTTGTCCATGGTGTGCGAATGACCACCCCTCGTGATCGACCGAGATTGCCACTTATCATATTATATGGACGGGACGACAGATCCGAGACACACAGGCCCGTCCCTACAGAAAGGGGATCTCGCGATCATTGTTTGCGGAGGTGGAAGATGTCACCCATCCGATCGAGCTCGAAACAGAATCGCCATGGAGGCTAAGCATGTTGGATTTATACATCATTTCGTCTGAGTCTGAGGCAGGTACAGAAGTCGCACGCTTTTGAGCAGATGGGAACCTTAGATCATTTGTCCATCATTTCTTTACGATAGACGCGACGAATACAATGACTACCGTATATCTGAATGTGTATTTCTTGTCTCCAGCTTTCCTCGCCACCTATATTTCACCTCACCAGCAGAAAGAGGTGGGTTTTGTCGCAAGCTTCACAGTTGGGGGGAATCAGGGCCTAGCTTATTGAGCCTGCCCAGCCCAGTGGCGCCCAGTTGCACGCCTAGAACCACTAAACGCTCCCGCCCACGTATGCTTAGACGATCATCCCCCGCCGCCTTCCAAGAAGCCCGAGAAGCCACGAGACGCGGGCTATCTCCCCGCCCAAAAAGGCGAGGTGTATGTATTGCAGTTTCCAGAAATAATCAGAATTTATGCCGGGAGGATGGCCGAGGTACATATCATCCCCTGTCTTTTCTTTTCTTTGACACCGGAACCACGTTTAACTAACAAAACTCGCCGTTGCAGTGGTTTAAGGCGCTGTGTTTAGGTCCTCTATCTTTCCAAACCGCAGTGGGAAACCTCGTGGGTTCGAATCCCACTCCTCTCAATGGTGTGCACAAATGATTTTTTTGGGACCTTGTGATGATGGACGTACATACGTACTGCGTGGAAGGCCCGGAATTCTATTCTTTTTATCCTGGAGTGGGGGCGGGCAGCGTTGGTGTGGGAGAGTGGACACGATTATTGGGGGAGGCCAGAACGCGGCTTGGATGAAGTAATAGCCTTTGTCCATACGAGGTACACAATGCTCAATGCTTTCTTTGGTTTCCAAACAGTGGTTGGGAAAGAAACCACACCGTCAATCGCATACACAAATCTCTCCTCGCGAATCCATCAAAGGGATTCGCGTCTCTCTCTCCACACTGAGCATAGGAGCCAGGACCTCCTCCGTATGCTGCTGATATAGAGAAGGGGCCAAAACTTCCCGCGATGGCGACCTCGCAAAACAACACGCGTTCCTCAACGGCCGAGTCCCAGTCTCATCATCAACCGAGCGAGTTCGAGTTGCGCCGTGCTGGGCTAGTCGGCGAGATTGGAGAGGTTAGTTAGTCAGTTGAAGATGATGCCGTCGTCTCCTTGCCTTCAACGGAATCTACCAGAACTTGCGTGGAATTGGGGAGACGGGGACCAGAAAGACCCAGTCCAGCGAGGCAATTTGGGAACGTCGTGTGGACCGTCCGATAGCTCGAACTGTCTTCCCATGCTTTTATTCCGTCTGTCCGTCTTTCTGAATCGGCGTGGATGTCATCTGAACGCGATAGCTAACTCCTGACGCGCCCGCCGTGCGCGTGGAAACTTTAGTCCCTGGAACAAGTCCTCGCCCAGATAAATGCTCTAAATCGCAGCCTCGAGGGGATCATCGAGGTATGTTAGACTCTTTTCCCCACCGCGGCTCCGAGGGACTTTCTTTGCCCCTGCCTGGGGACGGACTGACTGACTGACATCTGACAAAGACGACTGACTGACTACCTACCTAGATTGGAAACGAATTCTCCAGCGTCGAGGCGCTGTGGAGTCAGTTCGAGACCGTGATGGGGAGGTCAGCGAGCGACGAGAACGACGCCAACAACAATAACGCGAGCGACACCGCTGGCAATGGGGAAGGCAGCAAGCATGGCAAATGAGACTCGTGTCCGTGGCGACACACCGCACCGACGTCGCGGCCACATCCGAGCTGTGTCTTGAGCCTGTCTGTCTTGGGCCATGAGCTGTGTGTGTGCTGCTGATGGCGGATGGCGGATGGCTGCTTTGCTCGTCGATCTAGGTGATGAACCACCACTTTGGAAGACGGGACGGGGACCAACGACACGAGCACAGAGTCGTGGATAGAGCGCTTCAGAAAACACGTGCATGTTCCACAGGACAAGTATTTCATGAATTCTTGGAGGAGGTGCTATGCTATGCATTGCTCATACGGCAATGACATCAAAACACATCAAAGAGTCTTCGAGCTTGGGCCGGGGCTCGCTCGCACAGCACAGCGACCGCCCGTTCTAGAACCAGCAGAGCCTCATTACAGCGCCTCGTTTTGCAATTCAATTGCATCCAACGCCATTCCATATGCGAACCGTCACACATCAACGGGCGATTTCTCGAGCCCAAAAAAGGTCAATCATACAAGATCCAAGTTTTGTACCCCGAGAATGGAAAATGGGGACCTCCGAGGGTCTGTTTCTGATCCCGTTGGATCATAGGAAAACACATTTCCTCTTCTTTGCCTTCTTGACCTTGACGCCCTTGTTGTTTGGCTTCGCCTCGAAACTCTCCTCTTCCACCTGAATGGCAGTATTGATGGCCAAATCGAATACCTCTTGAATGCCCTTGTTCTCCTTGGCGCTGCACTCGATATACATCGCTCCCATCCGTTGAGCTACCGCAGCTCCTTGTTCTGGTGTGACCGGTGTGAGGCCTTGAGTCCGCAGGAGCTCAATACAGGTTCGTTTGTTCCGGAGGTCAGACTTGAGACCGACGAGGATCAGGGGCGTGGTTGGGCAGAAATGTAAGACTTCGGGATACCACTGTGAGGACAAGTCAGCAGAAGTTATAGCCTGCTGTCGAGGGAGGATGTCTGACTTTATCCATGACATTTTCTAGTGAATTGGGGCAGTCGATGGCGAAGCAGACGAAGAGCAGGTCCGTTTCCGGGTACGACAGTGGTCGGAGTCGGTCATACTCTTCTTGCCCCGCTGTATCCCACAGTGCGAGTTCAACTACTTTGCCCGTGGGCTTGTGGATGGTCTGCGTGATGTAATTCTCGAACACGGTCGGCACGTATTTCTAACGACCATCAGTCATCCGCTGGTCATTCCCACTCTTCTCTTGCATACCTCTGGGAAATAGCCTTGTGCATAGCTGATGAGGAGACAAGTCTTCCCACATCCTCCATCTCCGACCACGACGAACTTTTTGGAGTGCGCGGGCGGTTGGGTGATGTTCGTTGCCTCCGACAATCGTCCCGCACTGCCATAACTCATGTTTGTGCTAACGGTGCCGTTACTGGTCCTCGTGCTGGGTGCTCGAACAGGTCTTCGTTTCGGCGAAGAGGGAGTAATGTACGAAGTTGGGCCTTTCTCCGACAGGACGGTGGACGTTCGCAAAGGATGGTGATCGGTTTCTGCCATGGTGGGTGAAGTTGGAGGAGGGAGGGCTCTCTGCAGTGAAGTGGCAAGTTGACGTGGAGAACCTCGCCTTTGCAGGCGGGAGCGGCAGTATTATATGTGGTGTGGTAACGGCTGATGGATCTGCACATGTGGTTCAAGCAGGTTTCTGTTAAGCCCGTGTCTCATCGTGGGATGATGACTGCGGCGGGCGCCTTTGTTGACTGTGGCGGTTGCCCAAGTAACCACCGCCCAACCGCATGTGAAACGCAGGTTTCGCCCAGCATTGACCCTGTTTCCAGCTGCATACTTGCGTCAATTGCGACATTATCGCTTATCGACATGCATCTTGTGCATGCAGGATCCTTGTCGAACAACAAAACACTTGGTCAGTTCCCTTGCGTTGGCCGACTGAGGAGAGGTGAGAGAGTGCTCGGCACCGCAGGCCGCGGAGTGGACGAATGAGAGAGCCCACAATATCTCCAAATTCAATGTCCCCTGCATCGCCGCACAGCCGCAGCTCCTGCGTCCTCCTACGACTACTGAACTCGACGGCCTCGCAGATTTTGACAGCCACGCCCTGGATTCTCCGTTGACAGTCTCGATGCCCTCCATTGCCTTCCACGGTCGATGTTAATGCATCGCCGTGAGGAATTCGTCCCTTGAATTGGCCTCGATGGAAGGGAGCCTTGGTCGATATTTCCCTCTGCAGAAATGGACAAGGAGAAAGATAGGCCAGATGCCGGGCTGAGGTCGCTCAATCACTGTATGAGGGGGGAGAACTGCCGAATCCTTCACGGAATGACTCTGACCGTGCCTCAGACAAGCTCAGACTGCCACCATGGCGCTATCTTTTGAGAGAACAACTCCTCCCGGTTGTGCGTTGGGAGACTCCCTACGTCGCCTGGCTACAAGACACGCTGCGAACTCCAGCCTTTGACACATATTTTGCGACGTCGGCAAACCTGGGCACGCACACTTTCTTCATGGTTATGCTGCCTATCCTCTTCTGGTGTGGGAATACAAATCTGGGGAGAGGGTATGCAAGTGTTATCCCATTGGCGGTTCACATCTGACTTGCAGTAGGATGGTCCACGTTCTGGCTTCAGGAGTTTTCTTCAGCGGGTTTCTGAAAGATCTCCTCTGCCTCCCCCGACCGCTCTCTCCGCCGCTCACTCGAATCACCATGTCTGGGTCTGCCGCCCTTGAATACGGCTTTCCCTCCACACACTCGACTAATGCGGTCTCGGTTGCCGTTTACTCCCTCTGGCTTCTCCGGCACGAATCCAACAACCTGGACCCGAATCTCAATCTCGGTCTGCAGATTTTAGCGTACTTCTACGCCATTTCTATTGTGCTTGGGCGGCTGTACTGTGGGATGCATGGTTTCTTTGACGTCATCTGGGGCAGCGTTCTCGGTGCCCTGATAGCTCTGGTTCAATGCTTTTATGGGGAGGCGTTTGATGACTGGCTCCACGGTGGCGACTTGAAACGAGTCGTGCTTGTTGTTCTGGTCGTCTTGGTCCTGGTTCGCATCCATCCTGAACCGGCAGACGACTGTCCCTGTTTTGATGACAGTGTCTCTTTTGCGGGAGTCATGATTGGCTGTGAATACGCTGTTTGGCACTTTGCCCGCACCACCTATGCCTGGTCCACTCCTGCCAAAGGCACTATCCCGTTCGATCTTGAGAAGATGGGCTGGATCATGACATTGGCGCGCATTCTACTTGGAGTCCTGGTGATTTTTGCATGGCGGGGCATCATGAAGCCCACCCTACTGAAAATACTCCCACCGATATTCCGTGTCATTGAACAGCTTGGTCTTACCCTACCACGACGATTCTTCAAACCCGCGTCAGAGTACGAAACCATTCCGCGGCAACCTAATGACGACAACATCATCCCACCCGCACGGGAGATTCCTCACCTGCTATCAACGTTCCGACGCCGAAGGGCCATCTCGGTTGGGCCTCAGTCCGAGGCAGACGCGTACGAAACACTGGCCTACCGTGACAAGAGGAGGAGGGACAGTAAAAATGCTCTTGAGACGCTCACTCCAACAATGCAAGGCTCCCCCCAATCCCCACCTCCTCCTGATCCCGGCTACTTCCAGACCAAAGATACCGCTACGGGGAGGAAAAGATCCAACAGCCTGGAGATGTTCCGAGCGCAGATGGGGACAGGGATGGAAACATTATCACCAGCTCCTGCGGCCCCACCCGCCAACGACAGAGCACGCACCCCCGAGGAAGCTCAGGCAATGGATGAATTGCAGGAAAGACAGATATTCTTGAGCATCCAGAAGCCTCGAGTCCGATACGACGTGGAGGTGGTGACGAAATTGATTGTGTATTCGGGGATCGCCTGGCTGGCTATTGAGGGCATCCCTGTGCTGTTCAAATACGTTGGCTTGAGCGTCGATTGACAGGAAGGAGAAAGATCCAGATCATGATATAGCCTTGGTCGGTGGGGGGAGGACAAGGCAACGGATGACACATCGACCACGAGACCGTACAATAATATACATACCAATGGCAGTAGTCGTATTCTGGTGTGTTTATTTGTTTGTATACTTTCAAGTTTCGACGCGAACCATCTGCTTCTGGCAGTACCGAGTCCACACAGGCTTCCTATGGTAATTACTGAGGCTGTTTCCTGTAATTCACGGTCAAATAGGTTTCACCGACAAAGGCGGTATCGGATATGAAATCCACTGTCTTGGCGGAGAGGGGGCGGCAGAAAAAGAACGTGACCAATCGCTGTGGTGCCGCATTTTCGCAGTTTGGAGAGTCGCGTTGGTTGTCTTCGTCAATAATACAACTAATTCCTGAGTTACCATCAAGACAATGCACGGTTCCTCTTCACTCAAACTGACTTCATGTTTACTCTTGTGATTCTACATCCTCACGCGACTTATATCTTCTCACACTCCCATGCTGTCAGTCGAACTCCTTGTGTTCTTCCTACTTCGCTTGTTCGGTCTCATCTCCATCTTCAACTTCACCCAGCACTCGACTCTGTCTGTCTGCATCCTGCACTGTGACACTCTCAAGCTCCTAAGTCATCATCAACCTCCACAGCCATGGCTGACGACTCGGGTTTCATGGACTGGCATCCTCAAACGCCTCCTCCAGCACACAACCCCTACCAAGGAGACTACATGCCTGGTGGCTGGCCCGTCGATCTTCCCACACCTCCCCCACCTACCGCCGGTATCTTCATGCCTTCTCGCAGACCTTCTCCTCTTGACCACATCCTCCCTGTCGCAAAAAGAATATGTGCTGGCCTAGGCGGGTTGGCTGGACTGGGCTTTCACGCCGCCACACAACTCGGCAGATGTACTGTCGATGCAACCACAACTGTTGTCACTGTTCCCACCGTCTACATTGTCCGAAAATACCAGCAGCGCCGCCGTGAGCAAAGACCTCACCCAAACAGACGGCAAGCTGCTCCAAGACCTCGTACTCCGCCACCCTCCCAGACACCATTGAATCGAGCCGCGGCCAGAGAGCCCATCCCAGCTCAACAAATAACAACACCTACTCTTCCACAAACGCCTACTGCCTCTTTCCAGCCGCAACCCAAACCTGTTTCACCTGTAAAGGAAGAACATCCACCCACAGACGAAGTGCTGTACGAAATCCCCGAGTTCAGACCACACTACGTCTTGAACCGACGCAGCAAAAATGTTACCCCGCGAGTCCAATTCCGGCGCAAACGCCCCGATCGAGTCTTTCCTGCAATGCCTCGATTTACACCTCCGCGGGAACCAAAACTAGTTCACCTTCCAACTCCAGAGGAAAAATCTGAGAAACCATTGCTGGAATGTGGCAAACTCGAATCTCCCTATCCGCAGCTGAAACCAATTCCTGCGTCCCCCCCGTCGCCTGCAGCAACCATCACCTCCCTTGAGTCTGCAACACCCAGTGCGCAGCTACATCAAGGCCTTCAGACATTCACCGAAGGCGACACCTCCATCGACCTTACCACACCCAGCAAACAATTGCAACAAACCCTCCAGGCATGCACTGAGAGTGACACCTCCATCGAAACTACCACGCCCAGTGCGCAGTTAGAACAGGGTCTCCAGACATTGGCGGAGAACGACACGCCCATTGACCTTGATCCACCCAGCGCACAGTCACGACAAAGCTTTCAAGCATTCACCGAGAACGACACCTCCATCGAACCTACCACACCCAATGCAAAATTACCACAAGGCTTCCGAGCAGTTACCGAGAGTGACACAGAATCAAACAGTCTTATCTCCTCCATTCAGCGATCTAGAAAGAGACGCATTCACATACAAGACTCCCGCGCGACCGAGAACGGCGAAACAGCCGCATTCTCGAAGAGGGTCCGGACCAATGGTCTGAGCGTGGACGCACCACACTCTCCGACACCTACCATTGTTGTGCAAGACGCACCATCATCAGAGAATCCCAAAGCCCCAACACCTAATGACTCGACTCTGTTGTCACCGCCACGTCTCAAACTACGACGATTCAATACTCCGAAATCAGTCCAACGAAAAGAGACTCTCCCCAAGACTCCACAGAGCCCTCTTTCAGATATCTCATCCGCCTGCGACTGCTCTCCAGGAAACTATCACATCGATGCACTAAGATCCCCCATTAAGAGCGAGATTTCTTCTTTCTTCGATGGAACACCACCACCAAATCCGCAACAAGAAGCACACGTTGTCAGAATGATCATGGCAGGAGGTGGATCCCCCATACCAGCTTCCGGTACCCTTGCAGAGAGCGAAAGTGTTGGAGAGACATTATCTTCCTACGCAATGCCTGCACTAGAACAAACAGCCGGTGAAACGTCAAACAGCGACGAACCTGTCACGCCAGAAACCAAAAGCGAAGCAAACAATGACCCCACCCCTACCACAACAGAAGTGATAGCAGAGATGGCTGAAAGTGTCCTTGGCCTGGCCAACCAGGACCCTCTTCTTTCAGAATCACACAACGTCACAAAGATAGTGGAGGACGGTGCCACAATGCAGGAAACAGAGATTTCCGAGACAGAATCATCAAAGACACCTGAGCGTGTCAATACACACAAACCAGAAGCCGCTAGTCCGATTGACCTGACTGAGGACAAAGATCGCAGCGAATTTAGCTCATCAGCTTCATCTTCCCTTCACACTCCCCTCAAGCAACTCGCAGAACTCAGCCTAGATGATGTATATACACCAGATCAGCCGACCCCCAAGGCGACTCTACATTCATCCGAGAAGGTACAGAGAGTCACACGCGCAGAGTCCAAGAGACTAGCCATCCTCGAAGAGAAGACTCACTACGAGATTGTCCCACTCACAGAAGAATGGGAGACGAAAATTCAGACCGCCCTTCGTCACGGTCATGGCACTTACAAGGCCACCGATTTTACCCGCGTCGTCCCTCTCAATGGACACTCCAGCCGCGCCACCGATCAATGGCTCAATGACGAAGTTATTAATGGGTACCTCAGCCTCGTCGTCGCCCACGGCAAGCAGAACGACCGTCCCACACAAGTTCCGACACACCACGCTTTCGTGTCCTTCTTCTTCAACAACCTCGAAAGCCGTGGCTATGATAGTGTCAAGCGATGGGCTTCACGAGCAAAGATCGGGGGCAAGAACCTCCTTGAGACAGAAGCGGTGTTCATTCCTGTCAACAGTGGCGCTCATTGGACGCTTTGCGTGGTGTCGGGCAGGAACCGCACGATCGCACACTACAACAGCTTGGCTGGGAACGGAAGACGATACATCAACATCGTCAAGTCCTGGGTCTCTGCAGAATTGGGGACTGCATACAAGGAGTCCGAGTGGACCTTCATCGATGCAGGAGAGAGCCCCCAGCAAACCAACATGGACGACTGTGGGGTGTACACGATCACGAGCGCAAGACAGATCATGTTGGGGCTTACGCCTATGTCGTACAGCCCCGACATGATCCCCTTGCAGAGAAGGAGGATTGTGGCGGAGCTTGTGAACGGAGCGCTCTTAAGGAGCAGTTTGTAGATCGTTTTGTTTTCTTGTTTTTCTTGCTTTGTTTTGTTTTCAATTGTATCTGTATGAGTCTACGACATGATGAGCTGATGACGACGATACCCGCGCCCGACAAGGATCGGGCTTATGTTTTTGTGTTTGTGCTTTCCGGGTCGGCGTTTGGCGTTGGTGGACTCTTGGGAGCGATGAAGCTCCCTTCCTGTAGGATAGAAACAGGAGAGAGCCAGAGAAAGCGGCTCAACAGGGGCCTCAATTGTAATGATATTGTACAACAACAACAACAACAACAAGCTTCTGAGCCATGAGCTCGCTCTCTGTAACGTCTCTTTCCTGCGTGCGTACCGTCGATGAAGACAGTGGCCGTCCCATGCATGCGTGACGGTGACTGTACAACAAACACGCATCTGAGCCATGCGTTCGTTCTCTATATCGTCTTCTACCTGTGCCGTTGATGAGGCCAGTGGCCGTCTTATGCTTGAGGGGTGGTCAGAAGGGAGCGAGCGTCCCAGCAGCATGCGACGCCGTTGACCACAACAACGGCGGCCGCCGAGGTCATGGTTTAGCACGGCGTGCTTTTCACCCTGTCCAGAGGACGGTGAGGACAGGGATGGAGAGCCCTATCCAACATGCACGGACAAGGGCCTCTTTGTGAGATGAGGATGAGGGCGTCGTGGACAACAGGTACAGACACAGGCGCAGGCACAGACACAGGCACAGGCACAGGCACAGCAGGCACAGGCACAGGCACAGGCACAGGCACAGGCACAGGCACAGGCAATGAGGATAGTGGGCTTTCTCAACCTGTCCAGAGGATGCGGAGGGCGATGAGGACAAGCGGAGGAGCTCTTCCCAATGTGCGTGCGTGCGTGCGTGGACAAGACCAGTGTTGATGTTGTTGTGAGAAGAGGGCGGTGTGAACAAGGTCTAGGAAGAGATATTGGAGCGTCGGATTGTCGACGAGGTTCGCCATCTCTGAGTGAGGTTTGATGTCCTCGAAGTTCGATGTCGACGAGGACGCTCGATAGGAATGGGAAGGCTCGATGTCGATCAGGCGAGGCGAGGCGAGATGTTGGCTAGCCACCCTGGTACGGTAGGGGATGTAGGGGAGAGAAGCCAGTCAGCGTATAATGACATGGCATGCATGCCAACGGGGTATAGACAGCCTTGTACTGCATGACGTGATGTGACGTGACATGCCATGACGAAGTCGGTAGACAAGGGGGATGGATGGTGGATGGCACTTCCATTATTCGAAGAGATCACCTTTGTGGGGTGACCGGTAGTTGTTAGTTAGCCCTTTCCTTCCCGTTCCTCCTGGTCCTGACCAAACAACGAGATCCGATTAGGTGCCATCATCCTCCACATCCTCATTTCCACGATAAATGGCTGGGGTGTTGACCGGTCTGCCTGCGCGCGGGCCGGAACCACTCCAGCGTCCCAACATAGCCGCCACTGCGGAGGTAGGGCAGGCAGCCCATCCAGAGATCCTCGAGGACGCCGCGACCGATATAGAACGTCAAGCGCGCCCAGGCGTCCATGTCGACGCGGGCGATCCAGGCCAGGAACGCCATGAGTATAAAATCTGCGTAGGTCGGGTAGGGTCCACCGGAGAGGTAGCGCACGCGGCTAGCAGATGCGTGGTGGCCGCCATCATTCTGTTCGCTCGCACCCACTTCGGCATTCCAGTCCAGGGCGTCGTGCAGCTCCGGACCTCTCACCAGTGGACTGTCGTGGAGGGTGCACAGGATGGGCTCAAGTTCAGCTTCGATATTGGCCCACAGCCGATCTGTCTCTTCGGGGGTCCTGGGCCGGAGCTCGTCGAGGGAAGAGACATCGAACCATTTGCTGCGTGTGCGGGTGAAGTACTCTTTCCCTCTGTCGTCGAGGATGTCGGGCACGGAAGGGATGATCAGCCGACGTGTGGCAGGGAGGAGACGAGTGATAATGGATTGCACCTGTTGTGTCTGTTCCAGGGACTGGCGGTCGGGGAATAAAGGAGGATACCGTTCGGGGTCCCGGAAAAGCATTTCGAGGGCCAAGGCGATGCCCAGCGTCGAGACCACAGGCGTGAAGATGCCGTACCTCGTCTGCACCGTCTCGTAGACCCCCGGAATCTTTGCATCGTGTAATCTGTTCAAGGCATCGTGACGAAAGTCATCGGCGTCGAGAAGCAGGATGGGCAAGGTACAAGACGGCGACGGCGGCCGCTTATTGTTATTTCCCGAGATATCCTCTCGCCGCGGTGGAACCGGGATCTTCAATTCCTGCCAGAGCGGCTCGATGTCCGGGTACGAGATCCAGGATTCTGTGTAGGGGATGCCCTTGTAGTGCAGGGCCAGCCGCGAGCGGATCGTGTTCGGGGAGAACGAGTGCTGGTTGCGCAAGAATGAGTTGGACGAGTGAACCCTATGGATGGAAAAGGGCGATTGATTGCTGGCGATGTCGAACAGGAGAAGACGCTTTCGGGACCCTTTCGTCGAGTCCTCGCCCGTCCAGAGATATCGGACCCTTGAGCATGTGCCGGCCAGTCTCGCGTCCAGCCTCTTGAGGAGGGAGGAGCCGGGTCGTAACATGCGTGGTCTCCTTCGTGAGGGACCGCCTTTCCCAAGATGTCTGAGAGAGGTTTTCTGGACGATCAAATGGGATATGGTATCTTTGGTGCTAGGGGCTGAAGATAGAAGCTGAAACCCACACAATCGCCTGGTTGGAACGGCCAGTCGGGGATTGTCCGTCCTTCATGTGCTGTATCTTAGGAGGTGGTTGAAAAACCAACTCTCGACCCGAGTCGTCAGTAAGGTGATGGTGATTGTCCTCAGGAACTCTATTGTCCGCTCGACGATGATAGATTGAGCTTTTTTGTCGTCTTAAACAAGCCGTCCATGGAAAACTCAGTTACTTTGAAGCTTCAGATCCAGGCACAAATCTTCATCCGGAATAGAGGACGAACGGGTAAAGAGGAAACGGTCTGCTGCACCAGAGTTTTCGGAAGCTGTCCCAGGCAGAGGACGACCGTGTGCTTTGCAAACAGATCTAAGCAACAAATCTATCGGAACCGAATAGCCAGGACATACAGCAGATGTCGCCTACTGAAGGAGTAGGAAAAGGAATGATTGATGCTCGAAGCTTTCTTGAGTTGAGCTCGAGTGGTGCGATGTTATGCGGTTGATGCAAGCTCGAGGTTCGAAGGTTATTGACGGGAAAATGGCCAGTCTGACAATACGATATACCACGTGACGGCTGTTAATTTGGGCGTAGCCAGCTCGCCAGCTCGGTTATCGTGCTGTCAGACAGGAAATTTAAACCCCGTCAAAGATTCGGGGAAACCCATTAAAAACGTGCACAGTTTGGTTCAAGTGTCTCTCTCATTCATCCGAACAATATGGCATATCCATCATCTATCCAATCGAGCCGAGCTCCGAGGGTCCAAACAGGGTCGAGGAGAAGCACAGAACACAATATTCCATATGTCCATTTATCCATCTACCGAACCAATCCCTCGAGGCTCATGTAAACTTCCCTTCATCCACCTTCGACCAGCCACTTCTTGATGAATTCGGTCTGAGTCCCGGCATTCCTCTCAAAATACGGGCCTGAGTACGCCTCAAAATGCCCACAGGGCAAAAGCTGCAACTGCTTTGGCTCCTTTGCCCGTGCATAAGCCCCGAGAGCAAGGTCAGACGGGGTCAGCACATCCCCGCTTGCAACGGTCATCAGGAGCGGCGTCGGCGCGATTTTGTCAATGAGTTGCTGTGGTTCATAAGCGCGGAAGAGCTCGACGCTAAACCCAAGAGTGAGTATCACGAGGCAGCGAGGAGAGCTCGTGGTGTTTGGTTGGACTCACGTCTTGACAGTGCAAGTATTCTTCCACTGAGACTTCTTCTCCCATGCGGTAAAGAATTCGTAGCTGTCTGGAGTGGGCAGCGCGGACGGCTTCAGAGGATCCGCATCCACCACTGGAACCATTCCAGGCTCCTTCCCCTCTGCTCGAGCAATCCTGTCTGCAAGCAGCGTCAGAACGGCTATAGAGCGACATGTATTGAGGCGAGAGATGTCAAACCTGCAGCAAAGGTCGCATTGAATCCGACCGCAAAATCTGGACGCACAAGACGACTGAAGTTGTCCCATCCACTGACGCAAGGGACCTGGCTGAGGACGGCTTTGACTCTGCGATCCACGGCCCCGACATACAGCACGTGGCCGCCACTGTATGACGAACCCCAGATTCCGATCTTGTTCGGGTCGACCTCAGCCCTTGTCGAGGCATAGGTGATGGCGTCGGAGATGTCGCTACATTGAGTCATCGGGATGATCTCACTCCTCGGTTCCCCCTCGGCCGCATCGCTATCCCCAAAGCCGCGATTGTCGTAGACGAGACAGGTGACGGGCAGCTTCGACACGAAATATTCGGCGAAGGCGTCCAGGTCCATTTCCTTGAGGGCCGTGAAGCCGTGGGACATGACGATGCATGGTGCTTTCCCGGACGCCGAGTCGCTGGTGTAGAACCATCCTCTCAAGGTGACCCGGTCCGAGGTCTTGAATTCGACGTTTTCTCTGCCCATATCGAG
The DNA here is from genome assembly GCF_001651985.1 of Fonsecaea erecta. Taxonomy (NCBI): domain Eukaryota; kingdom Fungi; phylum Ascomycota; class Eurotiomycetes; order Chaetothyriales; family Herpotrichiellaceae; genus Fonsecaea; species Fonsecaea erecta. Next base: position 1,396,183 of record NW_017387251.1, on the reverse strand, counting down.
AATAGGTCCCAAGAAAGCAAGTCAGGATTCTATAACCACATGTCAAAATCCGAGTGTTGCACAAGATCAACTCTCGAAGGACCGAGGGGAGGTGGACGACAGATCTATCTTTATGCCGGATCCCTCAGGAGGAGGAGATGGGCCGAGTAGGCGAAAGAAACGAGGGACCCCTGGTCCTCTTTCGACCTGGGGAGCTCAAGTGCCGCTATTCTTTTGTAAGAAGGTCAACCTTCACGGTCAGAAGGAAAGGAGAAAAAAAAACATTTTCCAATCGCCTAAGCAACAGCAAACTGATAGACAGCGCGCATTGGTGACTTCTCGTTTAACCCCGCATGGGCGGTTACGATGATGGACGTTTTGAGTTTGCAACATCTTCGAAAATGAGGTCTTTCTCGCGTAACAGTTTCGGTCTGATGATGTGCTGGCTGGCCGGCAAGCTTGCGGGACCGCTTTTGGGGGGAGACGAAGGAAGATTGGCAAGAGATATTGATTGTCTGGAGGGATTGAGCTCGACGGCGATAGGAGGAAAGACTAGATTTTGGAGAGCTGGCAGTGCTCCAGGCACAAGGCTAACGGGGTGTGTGTGATCGGTACCGCTCAGGCAGGTAGTGATATTAGTGATGTTTCCGTGCTTCTCGTCTGCGGTTGGCAAATCGGGTTATGAGGAGCGACCGTCATTCTTCACGGCGGAGAGCCCGAGGCTAGGTGAAACGAGGACGTTTTGGAAAAGCTGCATAAGTGTAACGGACAAAGGCACCTTCAGCTGGGAGGTTGCTTGTCTTGTACATAGTTAGACTGACTTGCATTGCGCCAATGCAATCCATCACCTGTGATCGGGCACTGTGGAACGAACGACTGCAGACAGCATTTTTCTTCCGGACGATGTTGCAGATTGTCAGAGGGAGGAGAAGAGGAGGAGGAGGATGATGATGATGATGATGCTGGTTGTGCATACATCCCAGTGGTGAGGACGAGTCGTGGTGATTCTTCTGCTCGATGAGCCACTGTACTGGGACCACGAGTCTCTGGTAGCGAGTGGGAAGGATCTGGAACTGCAAGCGGAAGCGCTGCTCATAGGTAGAGAGCGAGAGTTCGAGAGTTCGAGGTGAAAGTGGAGGTGGAGGTGGGCGTAGGCGGAGATAGGCAGGCCGAGTAAGTTGACGATCCCTGTAGTGCCTGTGGATACTTAGGTGCATGCCTATCTGGCATGGTCGATGAGAACTCCGTGCCTATTCCGTGCTCGTAGTCATAGGCGATCAGAGGCCTAGTGAGCCCTACATAGTTACACTGCTTGCTGGGGGGGCGCCCCCCCTGTGTCGTGGGGGCTGCTAGGCTTGGGGATGATTAGTAGTACTAGGTATGTAGGTTGCGCCGGTGCCTCGGTCACCCACGCCACAAGCCACAGACCGCAACAGCACAGAGCCTTGCCAGCAAGCCCACCATAGACAAACATTTTCTTTGTGAAAGATTCTCAATTCCTGTTGATATGACATTGAACTGGGCAGTTCCAGTGCCAGTCAGTCTCAGGCCTGTTCCACCTCCTCCGTCATCATACTGCCACAAGGAGGTTGCCTGGGGATGGGTAACCCCCTCCTCTATTGTGTGTCGAGACGACATCCTTTCCTCTCCTCAGCTTCACAATCACCAGGTGCAGCCTCCACCACCCTGACCGTATTGTCAGATTCGTTCCACCACCCTGCCACTTGCAGATATGTCTTCTCCCGATCTCCCATATCCTCCACCCTGCCATCCTGCAGTTGACGTCTCCCTGACGAGGTCTTGTATCCTCCACCCTGCCGCCCTGCAGTGATCTTTCTCATCTCCTTCCCACCTCACCACTCTCCTGTCGACTGAGGTCGAAGCCGTCCTGGCCCTCGAGATTTTGCTATGCCTCAGAGGTAGTCGATGCCCTCTTCCTCAATGGTCGCCGCGAAGAACCGCGGATACCGGTCAGGGAAGTGCTTTTCGACCACCTCAAAGATCTCTCTGGGAGTGGCGTCGGCGTCGGCGAAGACCCATTTGATGAAGTCACGCTGGAGTTGGTGCTCGGCAACTGGGCACCAGCCTGCCTTGCGCGCAATCCAGCGGAAGGTCGCTTGATTCGCCTCCACCTTCAGCCACTCCGAGACGAGGATCCGGAAGGCATAGCAGATCTCGGGGTGGCTTTTGATATATCCGATTGTCTCCTGGAACAACCGCTCGTCACCTTTCGGGGCCTTGTGGAACTCGGCCGAACAGTCAGGGGCCAGGGGAGCACCCTGCACTGTGTGCCAGCTCAGACCGTCAAATCGCCAGTTGTCGACACACCACTGTTGGTGGTCGAGCACTTGTGGACGAAGGTCGACGGTGTTGCCGCCCTCGTCCTTCTTCTCGTGGCAAAGCAGCATACTGTCAATGCTCACGCCCTCTTGCAACATCGTGCCGATGATTGCCTCCCACACCTCCGGGTGGTTCTTTCTGATCTCAGAGAAACGTTTACGTTCCTCTGTGTTGCGTTTGAGGCCTAATCGGCAGCTCGCTGGTGTGTTGAACTCTCCCGTTGGGTTGCTGGAATCCGGGCAGTGAAATTGTGGCTGCACCTTGAATGAGGGCGGCCAGGCTGCATACTGTTCGAAACTTCGAACCACACACTTCCCCTTTCCCTCTTCTCCTTCGTTGTCGCCGAGCGCAATGGTGTTCCACCAATCTGGCCACGGCTTCTGCTGGTCGGCCGAGAAATTCACTGCCTCTTCTAAGAGGCCACGATATTGGTCGGGCACATGGCCCAGAGACATGGTCTTCTTCTCGACGGCTGATTCCGCCGAGACCGGCTCTGTGGCCGCCACTGGCTCGGTCTTGTCTTGTGGTGAGGCTTTTTTCTTGCAGTCTTCCTCTGGGACCTCGTTCTTCTCTGGTTGAGCGGTCTCGACACCAACCTCTTCATCTCTCGGCGTCGACGCCGGCGAGTCTGCCGGGTACATCGCCTCTACGTTGATTTTTGGTGGCAATATGCCATTAGTGATGTTGTACTCCAGGTTCTCGAAGTACTCAGCCAGCTCATCCTTCCATCTTGGCTCAGGAATGAGGGGTGATGGCGTTGCCACTGGCTCTGTGGCCACCTCTGTCGCTTGCTGGAGGACGTCGGCTCCAGCCGGGGGAGGGATGAAAGGAAAGAAGAACTCTGGTGGCGGATATTTGCCTTGCCTGTTTGCCGTCAGCATCAAAGAATGATATTCCTGGGAGGATACCCACCAGTAAACCCACTGCGGGGGGTACAACACGTCGGTCATCTCGACATCATCCACCTCTTCAACATCGGCCATGACAACGTCGTCGTCGGCCATCTCCACTGCGCCATCTCCGGCCAGTTGCGACTTACACACGCCCTCGTAGAGAGGACGTTGTGCCTCTTCGAGCTCCAGCTGAGCGTCGAAGTCCTTCTCCCGGAACAAACTCGGCTCGACCAAGTCACTCAGGAACTTGGAGTGGTTGGCGTCCAGAGGCACGAGATGGTCGAACCTCTCGTATATTTTCTCAAAGCTTTCAGGCGTCATCTGCCTGCGCTGTCGTGGAGGTTGAGAGTCGAAGAAGGGCCAGATGTCGGAGTATGGTTTGATCGGCCGGACGCGTGTGAAGTGGCTGCGTCTGCGGTTGGCATCCTTGATCTGCCTAAGCAGGCTGGGTTTGATCCCAGTCGCTGGGCCGGCAGTCAAGAGCCGGAAAGGTTGGATGAGTGTTCGTGCGATCTTCATGTTGGCGGATGTGAGAGGGACGAGCGACGAGGGACGAGAAGGCGAGAGCAGAGCAGGGAAAGGGTCGTGAACAGAGCAGCGGACAGCAAGCTTCGTCGCGGCAGCTCTGAATAATGTCTCGGAGATGGAGTGATTGTTTCAAGTCTTTCGAAGAGTGTTCAGGCAGAAGAATCTAAAGATGGAAGATGCGAAGAAGAAGAGAAAGAATTTGTCGAGATAGGGAAGCCTTCAGTAAACGGGGGGCAGGGAAAAATTTGCAGGAGCAGTATTCACTTCTCTAATCCGTCACTCACATATATCACCTTCAGAGGGTCCGGCAGAAACACTGAATGGTCACATTGTGTAGTGAATGTTGGGATAGAAGTCAAGACAATGGAGGTCAAACCACACCTTCAGGGGCAAGGCTGACTAGCCAGAACCCATTCACCTCATTGAGATTGTCTTGTTGCTCTGCAGCGTCGTCCAGTCCCGATCAGCCTGATGAATGCATTGTCCCGCAGATAGTACTTGCTGCCACTTGACGGTCCTCTCTTCCTGATCAGCAGCAGTCTGGAGCAGCAAACGCAAAGACGTTGGATCACGATGTCTCGCGAGAAGGCAGATCACATCGAGTCCAATATCGACTGTCAACGGCAGCATCATTCGAGCCATTTGAAAGGCCGATTGCTTGCAAACAAGGCCATGTTGTCGACATAGAAAATGGCCACTACCCTTGCCGCGTTGACAAACACCGATTGATCACCCTGGCATCGCTTGAGGCCATTGTTGCGAGCTTCCGCGAAATATCAAGCCACCATTCGCGTGGCGGTTGACACAGGCCGAACAATGCCGTGAGGACTCTGCAAAAAGTGCTTTTCTCACTAAACCCTGTGGGATGAATCATGTCAACCGTCTCAACGAGATCCGAGTTCAGGAACGCGTCCACTACGTCAAGCTGTGCCATCTCCAGATCCTCGATATAGCAAGCAGCAATCGAATTGATTCAGACCTTACCATTGACGCATAGACATCGTTGTAATCAATGCCGCGTCTATTACGCTGCGTAAATGTTGTGTCTGATGCCACAGCTTTCGATGTTGAGAGACACAGGAACACACAGGGCAAATTCCTGAAGACTCGAGTTGGGACAAACATCATGTGGGACACTGTCAACTGGATGCGCCTCGTGGGTTATTGAACCACACGATATCTGGCCCCCATTGTACGGCACATTGGGTTCGACGGATTCTCCATCGCCAGGTCGAAAGGCCGCCTCGTGTGTGATACCACATCGAATTGCTTGATCGCAACAGAATGCAGAAGAAGCATCAAAGGGGCACAAGCAGACATCAAGACGGAGAAGGGCGCTGTCTCCACCCAACTCGCCTGCTGCTTTCAGCCGACGCACGCAGCTCGCACCCACAGGAAGGATGTACGTATATATAACCCTGGGAGCGCCATCTTTAGTCGTTTGGAGTCTGCCAGAGAGGGTCAAGGAGTCCGGATACAGTATGTCTCAACCGGTATATGATGTGGTAATCGTGGGCGCTGGGCTTTCTGGCCTGCAAGCGGCTCTGACTGTCCACCATGAGCACCTCACCTATTTGGTTCTGGAGGCACGGGATCGAGTTGGCGGAAAGACATTGACCCTACGGTCCAGCGACGGGACCGTGAAGTCGGATCTGGGAGCCGCATGGATCAATGATAGCAACCAAAGTCGCATGTGGGAACTTGCGAATGACCTTGGGTTGCACACATATGTCCAGAACACCAGGGGGGATGTCGTTGTACAGGATTTTGATGGAACGCTGGTCAAGTTTCCATATGGGTAAGCATCGTTCTTCAAGAGGACTGTTTATTCTTGTAAACGTTGTATCGGTACAAAGCTGATTGAGGTTCCCAGGGACGTACCAAAGGTTTGAGACCCCACTGCCGCCGCCGAGTTCTAGTAGTCATCGACGTTTAGGCATAAATGATTGATTCTGAGTCCCTGAACAGTATCCGTCGAGCAATGACACGGAGTCATGCATATCGATCCGGGATTTGGTTGAAAGTATCTCCACAACCCAGACACCGTCAATCTTTTCGGCAGGACCACATCGAGAAGAGCTCGACTCTATTTCTTTCGAGACATTCCTGCGGCGCGCAAACGTCACCGAAAAAGCGTTTGCGACCGCTCAGGTCTGGACTCACGCGATGCTGGGCGTTGACCCTTCCGAGGTTTCGGCCTTGTACTTCCTCGAATGTGGGTTTTGGATCCGGCAAATTGTCCACAGGCTGACGAAATGTTCTGTAGATTGTGCCGCTGGCGGAGGGTTGATGACCATGCGTTCAGACTGCAAAGATGGAGGCCAATACCTTCGCATTCGAGAAGGAACTTTGGCGTTTGCAGAAGGCATGGCACAAAAACTGAAGCCCGGGTCGATCAAGCTGGATAGCCCGGTAGGAGGGATAGATCAACAGCAGGACGGAACCGTCTTGGTCTCAACAAGAGGATCCTCCCTGCAAGTGTATCGTGCTCGCAAGGTGATTCTCTCGGTTCCAACACCAGTGTACAAAACAATCAAATTTTCACCACCGCTGCCGGCGGCAAAAAGGGCAGTTGCCAACTACACCCGGTATGGCTTCTATACCAAGTATATCGTGAGGTTCAGCAAGCCCTTCTGGACGAAGAGCAACCTGTGCGGGCTCGGGCAATCATTCGTTGGCCCCGTATCAGTCTTTCGGGACACCAGTTTGGGCGATGATGCTTGCATGACATGCTTTATCGGCGGGAAGTTTGGGAGGAAATGGGCCACGCAGGACGCCGAAGGAAAGAAGACATCGGTGCTGACGCAGATTGGCGCCATGTTTGCGGATGGACGAGACGTTGGCCCTCTCTTTATAGAGGCTTATGAGTCGCCATGGATGGAGGAGGAATTCTCAGGCTGGGGCTGCCCGTGCCCTGCGACGCCACCAGGTGTTTTTGCCGACGGGTGGGAAGCGTTGTGCGCGCCGTTTAGGAACGTCTATTTCGTGGGCACCGAGTTGAGCACCGTCTGGAGAGGATATATGGAGGGTGCAGTCAGAAGCGGAGAGAGTGGCGCAATGCAGGCAATAGCTGAGCTGAAGGCAGGGGGTGTGCTGAACGCGAAGCTGTAGGCCTCATGGATGAGCTCTACCAAGGCAGCTGGGGACGAAACAAAGGCCTCTTCATACATGGAACAAGCTGTGTTATCGGCGTCTCCTGGATAATGCGGCATATTGAACACATCTCAGCAGGGCTCTAGATGAGCAACGAAGACAGGGCTGGATTCAAATAGCTGGAGAAGTTGTTTGGCTCTGGCGCTTTGTTCCTGCGCTTCCACCCGTCTCTTTGATGATTTATGAAATGCTCGACTTTTCTCTCTTTGTTTTGCTTGTCACGGACATTCCCTTTTTGTGTTTCTTGATCTATAAGATTCTACATTGGCCGTGATGACACGAAGCCGCAGGGCTGAATAGTCGTGTACTGTTATTTCAACAATGTCCCCTGGCTTGCTGCCTGGCTGTGCAAGCCTCGTGTCTGTAGCCAACAAAGTTCCTCTTCTCTCTAGCATTCTTTCACCCATGAAGTGTTACATATATCAAGATATGGGTTTTCCATTCGCACACTTGTTCCTCCAACTCATGCCAGCGCCGAGAACATAGGAGTCAAACAGTATCCTTCATGCAAATGGATGTAGCTTGTGCGTGGAGTAGCCTCGTGGCCGCTCCTGAGATGCTGTACCTCGAGTCGAGAAGGATTGCTCCTCGTCCACCATAACCAAGGCAAGCCACCTTTTGCGCAACGAGTGCTTTGATGGTGTTGAGACTTGAGCATGGAATTGTTGTTACGGAGCGGAATGCAGTATCCATCTCTCAGCTGCCGAGCAATAGCTTTCCCGGACTGAGTGGAGGTGCACACACACTCCTGTTCATTGCTGAGGACAGATGACGGTCAACCCGAGTGGAAGCGGCCTCTTGTATCGAACTTCAATAGGATACACTTTCATAACATCCATGGCGGTCTCCCTTTTCTTGTTTGGTGGAAATTGACAACAGTCCCAGCCGAATGCCTCTAGCTTCTGGATATCTATGAGCGCACTGCCTTCCAGCCAACCGCTCGTGACTGCATTCGAAGGCTGAGATCCAAACAGTACGAGCGCATCACAAAGTGTGCGACGAGGCGAGACGAATACCGATGACCTTTCAGACGGGGGTTTTCAAGAACTCTGTGCGCGTTCCAGTATCTTGACTAGGAGCCCTGCAGCACGGCCTAGCTCTCCCCCTCCTTTCCTGGCGGCGTCAATGCCTGCCAAGATCTGTGCCTGAAAGTTTTGTGAGAAGTCGCGCAGTCTCTCCTGTTGGTCGTCGAGAATTTGTGTCTCATCCTCTGTTTGCGGACCAAAGAGACTTAAATAAGCGTACGCATTGGATTTACCGGGCACAAGTAGTGTCTCAACTTCCCATAAAGGGAAATGTGCAAGCAGTGGCTGGGTTTCAGAAGAAGACTGCTCATGCCCGACTAGGCCCGCTTGCAGAAATTCAGCAAGAACCTGCATGATTCGCCCAGTAGATTTGGGATCTCCAGCAAACGATGCTTTAGTAGAGGACCATTTGCTGGCGTCGGTTGACCGCCACCCCAGTACCGTTGTAAAGCATTCCAAGGTTTGGTGCCAGCCGCCAGCGCACGAGACCAGCTCGGGACCAGCGACTTTGATCATGTAGGATACAAATTCAAGCGAGGAGAATCGAATTTCTCGTGATAAATGTGTCATGGCTGCACGTAAGTAGGGCAATGCCTTGCTCACATGGTCGCGGATGTCTTCGCCTGGCAATGCGCGCAAGAGCTTGAGCACCTGATTGCGAACGGCGGCCGATCCATCGAGCATGAGAGGATAGATGCTGCTCAGAAGGGAACTGGTGGTAACTGGCAAAGTGTTTCCCGGGAGGCTCAAAGCGACATAACTGGTTAGGGAGGCAAGGGCATCTCTCCTCTGAGTGTCGGACCTGGACGAGAGAAGGGAGATTTGATGCAGAAACAGGGCAGATTGTGAGGGGGCATTGACATCCAGCTGCTGGTTCAAAACGATGGCTCCCGAACTGTCAGCCAAAGACACTGTTCAACCGAGAAGCCATCATACCTTGGGACTTGAAACTTGTATCGGTATGGTTCTGGGCCTTGGGTTTCGCTTTGCCCACCTTCAGTTTTTGTTTCTATCCGACATATTAGTTTTCTTGCATTAAGCTTGGACGGCACCACACCCAACGTACCTGGAAGTCTTTCTTTTTCTCTCTTTTCTTCCGTGCACTGGAGCCCATTTCCGGAGGCGGGGGTCGTGCACTAGAAGATTGCTAAGGGGGATATAAATGTGGGAAAGGTTTTCTTCCAGCAGAATCTGCGATAGTCAGTGGGAACAATAAGCTTTGCGCCTTGGTCGGACCGATCCGCAGATGGCGACGATCTCTCAGTCGCTGGATCTGCGGGTGATTTTTCACAATTTCGCGGAGATGGATTCACGTTGGTCATAGAAACTCTCCACGTTGTTCAAGCTCCATACCTCGGGTTACACACGGCTTCCTCTGACCTCATCCGACAAGAGTAGCTGGATCCAATACTTTCTCTACGCGCTTCTAAGCTCATCGGTCCGGCGAAGAACGACGCGCCTAACGCGTCTATGCGCACGTCCAAAGTCACCGCGAGAAGACGACGCCAACATGAGATGACATTCACCGACCGGCAAAATTGAATCAGAGTTTTTATTGATGCTCGAGCAGGATGGCTCAGACTGAAAGGGTTTTTGTCCCCTGCGTTCTTTTTACACTATGTCCATACTGATTAGTGGTTCACAGGAGATCCTCAACGGCCCTTCCATCGATGCGATGCTTCGAGGTCTAACCGAGAGGCCGAATGTACAGTCCACCTTGATCCTATCTCGAAAAGATGGTTCTATCATAAGAGTTACAGGCATTGCCGGCCCTGGGGAGAGAAGATCGTCGGCTTCTGCTACAGCGTACCACTGGCCGCAGGCACAAGAGTCTAAGGGAGCCGCAGATCTGTCAGAGAAAGGGCGTTCGGCTCTTGCCAGTGAATCAGATGAGCCATCAGACGCCCAACATGTTGAGAAACCGGTTGAACGGTTGGCTGCATCCATCTTTCAATTCGTGAACAATGCCAGTATTATGGGGGCAACGCTTGGTGCAGCTTCCCGAAACACGGAACGCCCAGAAGGGCCATACGCTGGCGCAGGCTATGGCGAGGCCAAAAGGGTCCAGAATAAAGAGCGACACACTGAAGAAGATGCAGAAAATGGAATTACTGAGGATGAAGTTCAATTGCTCAGGCTGCGAACCAAACACCAAGAGATCATCATTTTCCCTGATCCCAACTACATCTGCTGTGTTGTTCAACGGATCGGCAAGACTGCCAGCGGCCATGACAGAAGATAGCTAGCCATTGTCACCGTCGGATTGACCGCTTTGATCGAATTGTGCTTCTGAGCGCCTGAATCTATTCCCCCCCCCCCCCCCTGCAGTGCCACGATAAAGTTCGTAACAGGCAGAAATGATAACAACAGGGAGTGACGGTGACAGATGGGGCAATCAGATGCAACACAACGCTGAAACAAGGATATCAACGCGTTTCTTGCGAGCATCTAAGTGGATGACTGACGAGGGATAGGGTGATCAAGACGGCAATGACCTGCTGGATTGAGCAAATCTGCCCCAGATTCTTTATCTGCCTGTCCAAGAGAGGGTCGCCTTGTTATCGCGGGGTTATCGCACTTATCAGAAAGCCATTGAACAAACTCCCCCTATAATGTCTGACTGAGAGCTCGCAGCCTATCGTGTCCGTAGAAGGTGACCTGTTTGTTATCACTCGTCCCAATATTTGGCTGTTGCGACGAGTATCAGTTGTCGCTGATCTCCTTGGCCTTATCATTCACCCATCGACGGCTCTGGCCATGCTGTACTTAAAGAGTCCGTCGGCCACCGGCCCCCAGGATTTCCATCTCTGAGCCTTACAAGGAGTTCTTCGAAGCCTCGCTTCGAGTACGTCCAACAGGCTACGCAAGCTACCAATGATGAACGGTACTCCGATTTGGGCCAATGGAGGTCACCCAGCTACTCAAACCACCAGCACACGCTTGGCAGACTACACCTAAGCAGCCTCAGTTCAATCAGGATGATGCTTCCTCTATTACACGACTGTCGCACGACACTTTCGGCGGGCGGAGGAGTGCCCGATAGTCCCCGTTGTTGACAGGTGTTGCCGGCTGTCGTGCCCACCACCTTCAAGCTCGCCAACGAAGCCTCCCTCAAAAAGTATCTGAAACGACACCATCGCTCACGCCGACCCAACGTCAGAAATAAGAGCCGACACGGGATGAGTTGGGGCACTATTGACAAGAACACATTATTCACACGGGCAGGCAGGGTCAACAGGGTTACTGGCGAGCTGGGCATTCCGAGCATGGACACTCCCATGCACGCAATCATGTTTCCCGGACTGCTCACCAGATTAGGAGGTAAGCAACAACTTGGCTGTTGAGGCTTGTTGGACGACACCATGCGAAGCCGTGCGCTAGCGTGGGGGTGCAATGCCTCATACCCTGGACACTTCTCGGGGACCTAGTTGGCACTAGGAACGGAGTTACGAGGCATGCTTGGGGGAGAATGTTGAGGGCCGCCATCATTCTCGCTCAAACTCGAGCCTAACCACGGACGCTATGTCTCGCAAGCCAGAATTGACGCTCCGACAGATCAGCAACGCGGTTTCCTCTATGCGCATTCAGGGTTTCCGACCCATCGACGATTCTCCATACAGTACCTCCCGAGACGCACCAGGCTGAGGCCCCTCCCTCTGGAGCCGAAGGGATTTGGGTTCCACTTGTCGGGGGTTGATGACCCAAGGACCGAAGAGGGGAAAAGGCGTTTGGTCCGATGAATTCTTGGAGGGGCGGCGGATGCGTGAGGGAGCGAACAAGTCAATGATGGCAGGGAAAGCGTACGGCATCCATCCAGGGCGAGACTTGTGCTCTTGAGTGAAAAGCAACTAACGATGCACCTAATCGCTAAGGGCTCATCCTGGCACGCTTGACCTCCCAATCCAGCCCATCCCACGTCCTCTGGTGAGCCACCATCTCGGCAAGGACCGACAGGAGCACAAGACTATGGAACAGTGAAAGTGCTCACGCTCACTAATGATTCAACTCGCCTAATGGACGCAGTGCTTGGTTGCTCGTCGCTGTACGGGGGTGATGACCGGTCCTTGTGCCGTTCTTGATGCAGGACGAGTACTCTCCGACAAGTTCACTCGTGTGGAATAATGGGACGACCTACTCCTTTTCCCCCAGATCTGAATCGTCTGGGCTGGAGAGGCCCGACTATTATTGTCAGCAAGCCTGTTTCGGCCCCCCCCGGACCGATTGGGCTTGTGACACCCACCCAACACCTGGATGGTCGTGTGCTGAGTGAGAGTGTGGAACCTCTCTCGGTTCTCTTGAGAGTCTTGTCACGTGCGGCCGACCACTGCCATCGACGTCTTGGAGGGTTATGTTCACCTTGGTTCACCACTACTGCTGCACTCAAGTCACCGCTCTCTTCTCCACCGTCTCGACCGTCGGCTTGCTTGGAAGGGGACAATATGCACTCGAATGGGGGCATCAGGGGTCCGTCCGAAAGGTGACTTTGAGAGCTGGGTGCATCCGGAGGGTGCAGGGGGAGTGGACTGGGCAATCACCAATCATTGAGATCAATCAGACCGAGATGCTACCGGGTCGAAAGAACGAAATGCCATTGGGATTCATTCTGCGCGCCGATAGTCCCTCAAGAGCCGTGCTTGCATTGCGCTCTTGGTCGTTTACCGGTGCGACCATTGCTGGAAAGGCCGCAAAGTGTCCTGTGGTGACCCCTTCGACCCGGATACTTCTGGACTTCTTTGCAAACGGCAACGACATATTCAGTTCTTGCAGAATAGTCAAAGACGGCCTTTGTTGACTCTTGAAACTCGAAGACCATTGGCTTCCAGCACAGGCAGCAAAGCCGAGATTGTCAAGCCCCCATAGCCCACAGATCATTATCTAGACCCCCTTCGTTTTCTAGCTGCTATCCACTTGTATCTCTAAACATGTTTGTGGGTCGATCCTGCATTGCAATTATCACATCTCTACAAGTAAAAGAAACCGGTTTCGTGTATCTTGGGTTCAGCAACAGCAACAGCAGCCTGGACAGTTTCGGATGGACGGGTCACAGCTCGGGTGTTTGTTGACGTCTGCTCCAGAGGATCTTTGGGAGTCCCCAAAGCGACCGCCCACGCACTTTCGAGGCAGCGACAAGGGTGCGCCTGGCTGCCTCGTCGATGCACCAGGTTTAGCGCCATCTGCAGTACAAAGCCTAAAATGGATTCGAGACAATCTGAAAATGGTACTTTGTGCTTGGGCGGCCATGACGGCGCATGGAAGAAGCAAGCCACGCACGGGGCAACGGACGGCACAGAGACAAAAGGAAAAGGCGTCGTGCGTTGCGTTCTCCATACATGCGCATCCCTGACGGACAGATGGACGGGTTGAAGGATCCGATGTAGCTGTCCAGCAGCTCGATGACCTCAAAGACGACACGCAGCCCATGATGTATGCGTGTCGGTATCGGGACTGGTCCCGCTGACTTCGAGGCTGATCAAGACCGAAGTTGAGTTAACACGGTCCCTGCACCAGCAGCATTAGACCGCCCACGACAAATTGGCATGGTACTGACGATCATCAAGCCTCCCAGTCCTATTCAATCATATCCACGCCCAAGACAATATCTCCAAATCCACCTTGTCGCGGATTCGTGGCAAAGGCGTATAGCAATCCGTCTATCACTTTCGTCACTGCACTCCTGTGGGCAGAAGACCGAGACCCCAGGTGATGTGTCTCGCCACTACCCATGTCCAAGCCACGTAACTCCTACAATCAAGTCCTGGAACAATTATCCAGCGGCTGCCAGTATAACACTTGAAATCCAGGAGCGTCTCGAACCAGGGTGGCCAGCAGCTCGTGAGATTTTTTGAGCCAGAGTCATGCGGAGCCGTGGTATGACAAGTCAGGGGCATGTATTTGCGAGGGTGTTCGCGGGCTCCCCCGCGCTAAGGGAACGAAGGGGGGGAGGGACCATGTATTTGGAGTGTGGCCAGTGGAGAGAGACAGCTTCTCGCGGTCGAACCGGGATCGACTGAAAGGCCATTCGAAGAGGGCCTCGGGCAATGATGCTATTCGAGGTTGTATCATTCGTCTAGAAGGAAAATAGCGCGCACAGGTGCTGCTGCCATGTGCTAGAATCTGCAAGGGAAGCCGTGGCCGAGAAACGGAGAAGGCCCGAAAGGCAAAAAGTCGGAAGGCAGGAGGTGAGGGAGAGAACTGCAGAGATGAAAGCACATGCTTCTTCGTCCATGACCCGGCGAGCGGGTGCTTACGCGCGAAGACCCTGAAAGGAATTTCCCATCGACTATTATGCCTGGGATGGACCCCACTCGCTGAATGGTCGAGTGTCTCGAGACAGAGATCTGCATGCTGTCAGAAGAACGCAGTCCCGAGCAATGTACGAGGTACCGAGTACATTCATTTTCAAGAATGTTGCCTGCCCACGCACCTACTGTACCTACTGTACCTTTCGAAGAAAGAACATAGATACATACATGTGCCACCAAGCTAGGGAGTGGCATTCCAGCCTGTTCAAGGCTGTGACTGGCCAGGCTAAAGGTTTAATAGGATTCGGGAGTGGCCAATGCTGGTTGCTTGGTTGCGTCTTGACTGACAGTCAATGATCCATCCTCTTGGGTTGCCTCCATAATTCGTGCTCCGTCTCTTCTCCGAGCCTGCGGTGCCTGCGGTCGCTCCTCTCTTTTGACTTTTGGAGCCACAGCCACGAGCGTTTTCGTTCAGCAATTTAGCCTGACAAAGTGCCCAGCCAGCTCCCCAGTCCAGTCAGTATCTCAGCATCCCATCAGCCTTGGTGGTGAGGCTTCCGCATGGGTCCCTGGTGTTCCGTTAGGGGACCAACGCCGACGCACCGTCACCTACTGAACTCAATGCGGTGGGAACGTGTCTTGGCTTCTCTTTCATTTACTTCCAAAAAGGCGGAACCACCAGACGTGATCTTCAGGAATCACCACAAATTATAGAACGGCTACGGAGTACGGGGGTACAAAAGGTGCCGTGGCGAAATATATGGGGGGCGAAGTACCCCAGCGGATGTCGCAAGAAGCAATTCCCAGCGCCCCCCAATTTGGTCATCTTGCATTGTTGCTGCTCGCATGAGCATTGCCCACCTCGCATCGAGACTCACACAGCTGAAAATCTTTGCCAGAAAATCTTTGTGAGGGTGCTTTTTTCTTTCTGTACCACGCATTGTCAGGCCCAGCAGACATTCCTGAGGCCAGCATTGGCCAGGGCTAGAGCGACGTCCGTATCCGGAGTCCATGCGGTTCAACACGAGGGAGGCCAGATTCGGGTACTCTCGCCGTCAAGCCTATAAACCTCCAAGGCGTCGTCTAGTGGATCTGGGTGGGCACGTCTGAGGGGCTACAGGATTGGGAAATGGGTACCGTGGTGGATTGCTTCTGGACCTCTACATCTTGCTCGAGTTCATGCACACAATCCATTTTCCCACAACCTCGTGCTCCAGCTCCAGAGTCAGCGGCCATTTCTCGAAAGGCCGGAGCCCGTATGGGTTGAGAACCTGATTCTGGTAGGTAGGTGTCGTGTTCCTTCCCGGTACATAGCACTGGCACTTCCATTTTTTGCCCCCCCAGCTTTTTCAAATAACTATTTCCCTCACTCGCGTGCCTGTTCCGAGAGGCAATGCTACCTCGCCCATGTGTACCTAAAAGTGTCGACGATGGGCGTGTTACTTGCATCTTAGTTAGAGACGCCGTTAGTCGAGATGCGTCGGGTGGTGAGCATGATGATTTTATGATTTTGTTACCTTGGCCGATGACAACAGCTATGTATGTACACAGCCAGGACGAGGGTGAGTGAGGGTGGAATGCCTATGCTTGCAGCCCACGGCAATGACAGGCTCGATGCCGGCAGCTGCCAATGCTTCCCTCCTGCTACTGCCCACTTGTTCATGACTACCCACGCTATCACAAACGCCAGCCCGGATTCGGGCTCGTGAGCGGGCTTTCAGTGGCCGCAAAAAACCCGCTGATGTCGACCCTGAGACCTGGACGTGGCGCTCTTAGGGCCTCTGGCGTGCATGATGCTTGAAATCCCAAAAGCTCATGGTGGGCTGGCGTTTGCCCAGTTGGCGAACCGCTTTTCGCAGTTGGTTAGCCGCTGCAGGCTGCAAGCAGCAAGCGGCAGTAGCAGTTAAGCCAGGCCCCGCCGAACGTTTAACTGTTTGTAGGTATCCAGGTGTGGGTGCGGGTGCGGGTGCGAGAGTGAAGGGGAACCCTCCCCTTCCCCTTCTGTTGCCGCATAGGCGCATGCTAAAGCGCCGATGCAGTCGCAAGATGCAGATGCAGCCCCAAGGCCCAAGGCTCCAACGAGGTTGACCAGGGCCTAGTGACCAGGGCTCAGGGCCTTGGTAGGTAGGGCCTAGGGCGTAGCTTCTGCACATACCTACCTACCTACGAATACCATGTGTATGAGATACTACTGGTCTCTGGTAGGCACGGTCTCGAGACACAGACAGAGCGGCATACGGTATTTCCAACCCACCCATTACGTATCCTACGATCCAACTTTCTTCACACTGCTGATGTCGCTCGAGGGAGATCATCCCCGAGGGATTGCTCAGGCCGACTGAGTCAGGCCAATCGAGGTTAAAGTGCCGTTGCAAATCAACTGTCAGAGAGCGCATGAATCTGCCCATGTCCCACTCTCGAAAAAAGCCTCCCACTCTCCCACCCACCGAACTCGCTGGACTTGTCCCGTTTCTGGCCTTCGCCTACGTATGGTTCAGGCATGGACCGGCGCTATGCCGATGTGCCCCCCTTCTACCTCCCTTGCCCACAGATCCCCAATTATTGTTGCGGATTGAGGAAGGGCCCCGGGAGTGGCATGGTCCATGTGAGATGAGGCCCTCGAGAGAGGAGAAAAGAGGGAGGGATGGGGGGAGGGGGAAAGAGGGAAGGGAGAAGGAGGCGGATGAAGAGGTGGGATAGTGAGACGAGCACAGTCGACCATACCTCGTATGGGGTACTCGGTGCCTCGAAATAAACCACCCATCTCAGCTCTGATCATCGCCGTCCATCTATTTCCTCTCGGAATCCCCCCCCCTTCGTCACTACTTGTCCCAGAGCGACGGGTCATCGCCTCTTTTGACTCTCCTCACGGCCTTTTGATCGGCTTCCCTCTAATACCCTCATCTCTTGTTGGCAACTCTAAAAGAGCTATTGTCCACTCTCGTTCTTAGCGATTGCCTGCAGCCAGTGCCAGCCAAACTCAAACCTCCCAGAAACCCTAGGGCCGTTTCTTGCTTGCATCGCCCATCCCGCTCACCCACTCCCTCCAACTCCTTCGACAAGCCTCCCTTCCGACTCGTCGCCAATCCCGAGAGCTCGATCACGGTATCATGTCCTACCGGTACCTCTCTACACCATTGCCCCTCCCACACCCGGCTCCATCTGCTCCATCGCCCTAGACTAGGCGGGCGCGCCAGAAGCCACCATCATCTCTGATCCCTGGCCCAACTTTACGCACATACCCTGGTCCACCGGGTTGCGCCTTGACCATTTCTCCAGCACCCAGCCAGCGCCTCCTCGGTCCCCATAGGTTGCGTGCCTCTCTGACCTGCACCCTGCACCCTGTAACCCTCCCACTCCCACCACCTGCAAGCCAGGAGCGACGAAAAGGTGCCTTTTCTCGCGCTCTCTTCTTGCCGACCTTTTCCTCTTGTCTCGTGTGGTGATGACACTGCACAGGCTCTCGTTACCGGTTACTTTTTTCCCTTTGCTCGCCTGTCCCGAAAGAAAAAAAAAACCACTCGCACCTCCATACATTACATCCCTGGTCTCGACGCTGGGAATGCTGCCAGAAGAAGCCCAACACACCATACGAGCACACGGTCCTGTTCGCTATCCCCTTCCTTAGCCCGCCTTGCTGCACGCGACTCTCGCTCCAATCCGCCCCGGTAATGTCGAGTGCGGATGATGGTGAACGTGGGGGCACTGCAGCTGCAACTTCGCGCGCAACCTCCGCCGTCCACTCTCCTGCCGACCACTCCCATCACTCTTCGGCCTCTACATCACAGCCCTCTTCCACTCTTGACGACACAGATTTCTCGACCTGGTCCAGCAGCTTGGGTTCTCATACCGTAAATACTCAGTCCACCAGCCAGTCGCCCGCCTATTTGTTCTCGACCGACACCTCCATTCATCCCACTGCCAATTTCCCTCCCCCTACAAAGGTCGCAAATCCCAGTCTCAGTCCCAACCTGGATCTCTCCACCCCGGACGCCCTTGCTCGCAATGAGTCGCTGCTACGGGACGCCGTCTTCCCCGAGTGGAAGGACGATGCTCAATCCTCCGTCCTCGACAGTCCTGAAGAGATGCAGAAGAAGGACCCTCTAGGTACTCAGATATGGAAACTGTATAGCCGGACCAAATCTCGCCTCCCCAACCAGGAGCGCATGGAAAATCTGACTTGGCGGATGATGGCTATGAATCTTCGTCGTCGAGAGCAACAGCAAGCAGCGTACGGGAATATGGCCCCGGGGGACAGCGACCGTCAGAGCGCTGTGACTGACCGTCTCTCTAGAGCAAAGCAAGCACCCTTCACGAATCCCACACCCCCTTCCTCGGCCCCTAGCGGGATCGCACAGCAGCTCCGCAAGTCAGTGGACAAGTCTGCAGAACTCGAGCACCCCGCAGACCCGATGAACCTCGACGACTTTATTGTCCCGAGCTCGGTCGCCTCTCCGGCAGGCATGACGTCTCCCGCACCGTCAGAGACGGCAGGCCGGCCCAGGACAACGCAGGCACCTCCGATCCCAATTGCTTCCCGTAACAAGCCTCAAGTCCAGATTCCGAAGAATCTTCCCCCGTCATCAATGCCTCAGACCTCGATCCCGACGCATCGAACATCAGAGTTCGAGTACGTCAAGAAGAGAGTCCGCAAGACGAGTATTGACGAGAGGAGAGGAGTAAGTTTCACCACCTTTAGCCATGTCTGTGTCAAAGCCGTCCTCTGACTGCTCTATCTAGAACCGCAAGCGTCCCGCTGAATTCTCTCCTCAAGTACCTCCTTTACCTGCCCCTCATGCTACAAATGGTGCCGAAATGGATCCTGGTGTGCCCGACTACGCTCTTGATCAAACAACAGCCGCCCAATTTTCGGGCCAACCTAGCTTCCAGGGCTCAATGTCTCTCCATCTAGATTCTTTCCACCTTAGTGACGACCCGATCCTGACATCTGCTGGACCATTCCAGCAAAATTTCGCGTTTTCCCCCGCGGCTTCACCCATGGTCACTAACGGGCCATTCTCTAATGTGTATACCCAAGCTTCAATGGGTTCGTCCTTGAACTCAGCGGATTTTTATTCCCCTCCTCAATCCGGCTATCCTTCTGCTGTTTCAACGCCCCAGCCGGGTCACGAAGCAGACGGTCAAGGGTTTTACTTTGACCAGAGCGGTCACACACGGACCATGCCTTTCTATCCACCTCACCGAGGAAACCATTTGATGACCCCCGCGGCCCCGCAGTATGCGTACGGGTCGAACAATGAGCAAGTGTACTCCCTCATGAATGGGGTCCCTTCTGCGCAGGCGGCGAACGGGTTCTCGATGCAGCAGCACGTCGATCCTTCCCGAGTGCTGGTTCCGGAATATCGACGTGTCTCTCCAGGAGTGTCGGTGGCGGGGAATGACAATCTGTTCCATTTCGGTGCCGATTCTGACGCAGAAGACGACGATGCCAACTTTGCAATGATCCAATCCGAGTATGGTCAGATTGGTGACCCAACGTTGGACTTGAATTCGAGTTTGCACTGGGACCCAAACGTTGCTGACTATGGCAACTTGCAGCGATTTGGCAGCGCTCCTGGGAAACAGGTGCGAATTGGAGGAGCGGAAATGGTCAACTCGCCTCCGGATTGGAGCTCCTCCATGCTTAGTCGCACGCATGGCTCAGCAGCCTCAATAAGCGACATCCGGAATCGGGACCAAGACCCAAGGAGACAGAAGATTCCCCGGACAACCTCGACCCCAGCCTTATCTAACCAGCATATGCAGTCTACTGGTAGCTCGCCCGGCGAGTCCGGCTTTAGCAGTCGACAGCCATCCAGACCAGGCAGTCCAGGACCAAAGAACACAGATCAAAACGGTGTTCCTACGACCTGCACCAACTGTTTTACTCAGACGACACCTCTGTGGCGACGAAACCCCGAGGGCCACCCACTGTGCAATGCATGTGGATTATTTCTCAAACTGCACGGTGTTGTGCGTCCCTTGTCGCTCAAGACTGATGTCATCAAGAAACGTAATCGTGGGAGTGGAAATACGGTGCCCATGGGGTCAGCAGCCACCAGAGCATCCAAAAAGGCCTCTCGCAAGAATTCAGTGCAGCAGACCCCGGCAACGACGCCGACGTCTGGCAATGCTGCAAGCGAGCAAAATTCGGCCTCCCCGTCTTCTGTGCAAGGCTCTGCACACTCGGGATCTGCGGTGACAACACCCACGAGCTATCCACCTGGCACGACAGGAGGAAAACCCGGGGTCGTACCAATCGCTGCGGCGCCACCCAAGCCGCCTGTCCAGCCTGGTCCCAACATGGCCAGGCCCGTTCAGGTGACACCGAAACGCCAGAGACGGCAGTCGCGGGCGTCAACGAACACATTACCCATAATATCCGGTGGCAGTGGTCCGTTAAATGAGGCGGAAATGCTCGACGCTAGCCAGTCGACACCCAAGGTCACTCAGGCCCCAGTTACCCGGGCCAAGGCAGCCAGTATGTCTTCGACCGCAGGGGCCACCACGATGGCATCGGTGATGCAGCAGGGCAGCCTGCTCAACTCCGGTGTGCAGACCATGGGTGGTGGCCCGCATGGGAACAGCCAAGAATGGGAGTGGCTGACTATGAGTCTGTGACGAGTCTCAACCCATTCGCCGCGTCTTCCACGTCCGGGCGACTGTTACGCGGATCAAATTGTGGCAAAAAAGCCCATGGCCAGTTTTCCTTTCGTTGTTTTGTGTTGCACATAGAACCCGTTTTGCCCTGTCTTCCTCATACAACCTACCAAAGACCGACTCCAGCTGCACGATTTGACGACCATGCGATAAACGAATCTCAAACTTTTTTACTGTTACACCCTCTAGGCCCTCTTGTTCGTTGTCAGAGAGCAATGAAGAGCAACCACCTAGAGCTTGCACGACAGGATATCTCACGGGTCGTCAGACCTATCCTTTGGGGGCGATCTATTGGGGTCTTGATGAGCAAGAATATAATGGAGGGGGAATATACCGCCCAAGTGCAAATTGTGATTTTGTCGATTTTACAACAGTGATATCACCGCGTCTGCCTCGACATGCTTGGAGATACAGAGCCTCGAGCAGAAGTGCGCACTTGATTTTGTATTTGGGAAAGGGAACCAGTTCTTGAATGTCTGATTCGGTAGAGGATTAATGAATAGATGGTTGGACGAGGGGAGCTCGACGACATGTTTCGGATGTGCCTATACGATTCGAAATCCATGCCGCGCAGGGAACGGGGACGATACAGTGGTTGGAAAGCCTCGAGGAGGGTTTGCCAGGAGGAGGCTGTTGATGAACAACGACTTTCACACCAGTTTAGAGACACAACCGGCCAAATATCAAACACTAGAAATATTGAGCTCTAGTCCTGATTTTCTCTCACAATCTTATGTAACTAATTGGTATCTTTCCATCCTCCGTTTTTCGCCCTGGATGAGAGCTCGGCGTTTGTCGGAGTTAGGCGATGGTAGAAAAGCTTGGCATCTCGGCTATCAGATTAGATTAGGCAACCAAAATATGGGGGGAGCTGCTTTCTTCTACCAACATGAGACATATTCGATCAAGTTCTATCTTCCTAGTACCATAGAAACTGCTTTTTGTCGATAGACCGACCATACTCTCTGTCAGAGGCATTGGATTATCCTCCTGATAACACACGGGTGTGGATTATTTGTGACTTTGGATATCGATCTTCGAAGAGTTCCCCTTTGCGAACCACCGTAAACAAACCTCGAGTCCTCTGCCGCCGTCAATCCACCCTTGGGTCCTGTGGCTGCTGCAATTCGCACCGAGCGACAGATCTTTCGAAGCTAAGCTTCAAAAGCATCTATTGAACACCCTGCTCGGTTCATCTCTTGAAGAACATCTTTCCCCCCTGTGGACGTGCACCCTGTTATTCTATCCCAATGGCTACCACCGAAGCAACAACCGCCGCTCCCAACAGCACAGCTTTGCAGGGAGAGGTTTCTAGTGTCATTCCAGATACCACAGAGACGAAGCCTGCTGTCGAGCCTTCTTCTGCCCCAACTGTGCGAGACCCCTTTTCGTCGAACTTTCGTAGAAAACGAGAGCTGACTACCGCCAGGAGCCGACCCCAGCCCCAGCAGAAACCCCGGTCGCCACCGAGAAGGCTGCGGATGCCGAAATCCCCGTCGAAAACAAGGCGACCCCGATCGAGGAGCTTTGGGCCCTCGCCCAGGCACATGGGCACCCCGAGATTTGGGGAGTCACACTCGCAGACCCGGCGACCCACGTCCCAACCCAGGTGATCTTACAAAAGTACCTGAATGCCTACGACGGAGATCTCGCAAAATCCAAAGACACCCTCACCAAGACTCTGGAATGGCGGGCCAAGATGAAGCCGGTGGAACTGCTCAAGAAGAAATTCAACCGGAGCAAATTCGCTGGACTGGGATACACCACCGTCTATGGTGATGCTGATCCAGCAGCCGACCCGGAGACCAGGGAGGTGTTTACTTGGAACATCTATGGGAGCGTCAAGAGTCTGGAGGAGACGTTTGGAAATCTGCCTGAGTAAGCACGAGATATACGGAAGCTCGATCCCATAACTGACTCTTTGGCTTCTCAGATTCATCGAGTGGCGAGTGGCCTTGATGGAAGATGCCCTGCAAGCCCTTGGAATCGACAAGGCCACCAAACCCATCTCTGCGACCTACGACCCCTACAAGATCCTCCAAGTTCACGATTACAAGTCTATCAGCTTCCTTCGCCAGTCTCCCGTGGTGAAAGCTGCCAGCACCGAGACGATCAAGATCTTCGCGCAAAACTACCCCGAGCTGCTCAAGGAAAAGTTCTTCGTGAACGTTCCAGCATTTATGGGATTCATTTACACGTTCATGAAGCTGTTCGTGGCCGCAAAAACAATCAAGAAGTTCCACCCAATGAGTAACGGTGCCAACCTGGCGCGGGAAATGGCGACTAGCAGCAAGGTGAAAGGATTGGGTGAGATGCTGCCGGAAGAATACGGTGGAAAAGGGGAAGCTCTCAGTTCTGCCGGAAGACAGCCATCACTCGAGGACGAGACTCCAGCGGAGTGAGCCTTGCCAGGGAGCTGGATAACATGGAGAGGACGGCAGATGGGCCAGCTGACCCTTGAAAGAAAAGTGCGCAAATGCGATCCAAAAACGTGGCAAGAGCATCGACACCCAGGTAATGAGGAAGAGGGGACGACACGGTGCGTGCGTGCCTTGGGCATTCTTTTTGTTATTGAACAGATTGAGCGAGCGGATACCCCCAGGTCTGTTTTGTTTTGGACTATCATCAGAGGCGAGAGACTTAGCTGTCGATCAGATTCTGCTGGCTTCCAATACCGATTGACATCATTCTCTGAGATAGGAGCAGTGAACCGAACGAAGTATTGTTGATATTGCTTGATTGTACTTGCACATGCTCCCATGGGCAACTGCACCAATGGCAATGGCTCTCCCTCGATGACGTCAAAGTGTATACGAGGCATGTGCCAAACCCCCGCCATGAGCCTATGAGACAATGCCTCTCCCTTGCCTCGCTCCTCCCTCCAGCAACAAGTAGTGACAGTACCTGCTCTGCTCTGCCTGGTGACGACAAAGCTTAAAAAGCAACGCTTCAAACTGCTTCTCACCTTGCTCAATCTTTCCCTCCCTTCTACCATCACAGAAACTTCACTGTTACTCTCTCACTTGGATCACAATACATCACTTAGCACAAACCATAACCTTGTTCGAACCAAAAACCTCATCCTCCATCATGTCTGACACCGGCCGCAAGCCCTTGACTGACCGTACGTACACCTCCCTTTCTCAGTTCGAGCTCCCAGCAGCTAACGGTGATCTGCAGAGGCTCAAGAGAAGATCACGCCTGACTCTCAGAAATCCACCTTCGACAAGGCTAAAGAGTCTGCCACCGGCACCGCCGACGACATTGCCGGCATGGTCCAGCCAGGTACTGGTACCCTCGCCTCCTTCTGAGCATCCCTTGCTGACACGGCCCAATAGGTGACAGCAAATCCACCACCCAGAAGCTCTCCGATGAGACTTCAGCCAAGTCTGGATCTGCCCAAGACACTCTGTCCAGTGCTACCAAGAATGTCCAAGAGACTGCCTCCAATTTGGGCCAGCAGGCACAAGACACTGCTTCTTCCATCGGCCAGTCTGCTAGCTCCAACACCTCGGCCGCACAGGACTCAGGCAAGACTTATCTGCAACAAGCTCAAGAGATGACCGCCAATGTTCTGAACAGCGCTAGCAAAGCTGCGTCAGGTCACGCATATTCCCCCCCCTTCTTCGCGTGCTCAAGCTGACAATGTTCTCAGATCTTGCTAGCAGCATTTCCGGCGAGAAGAAATAGATGCCAGCCTGTTGTCTCCAGCATGAACAACGTCCTGGTTGTGGAATATGAGCGAGCGGTCAATACTGGGCACGAAGTCCCTGGCTTTTATGCAATCAACATCTTATCCTAGTGTATCACACATCATGGATCGTCGTCGACCTATTCACCTAGGACTGGAGGTGGTCACCGTTACCAACAAGCCGGCGTGGAGGGAGCAGAAGTGATCGTGACTCTTAAAAGATTCTACAGACAATGAATTAGTATTCTTTCCAACCCAGACTGTGATCACTGTTGAATATGTTCTCCTTCCTCTTCTGCCAACCTTATTCATGCACCGGCTCTCACCAGATAGTTCTCGTGCCGAGCCCAAAACAAATTCCTTCACTCCTTTTCCCCCGGCAATCTAACACCCTCCCAGTCTTCTTTCCTCACCGTCCTCCACTCGTCAGGGTCAAACCAGCCAATATAGTTCTTGTCCCCGAACCCGCCTATCCAATACGCCTGCGTCACGACCAGCCGAGTCCAATAGCCTTGATGTGCCGCCCACTTCCGGCCGGGCAGCCACATGACACTGTCCCTGTGCTTCTGCAAGAAGCAGGTCTCGATGGAGTTTTGGCTGACTTCGTCCGCCGAGATCTCCTCCAGGTACCCGGTCAGGCTCAGGCGGGGGAGGTTGGCCAGGGCCCAGGGCTGCTTGCCCGTCAGGTGGATGTACTCGTCCCACCAGCTGAGGGTCAGCGACACGTTGGAGCCGGCCACGGCGTTGCGCGTCGACGTCGACACCTTGAGCGACAGGATCGTGGGGTTGCCGCTCGGCTCCTCGCACGACGCGATGTACTCGGGGAGCCCGATAGGCGTGTCCGCCACCGACGCGGGGACGCCGTGGGTGGAGGGATCCGACGACGAGAGGTTCGCGGGGAACACGGTCGTCAAGACCCCGTGCGACGACAGGGCCAGTAGCCGTCGGCCCAGCACGGTCGAGTAGTACCGCGTCGGGCGGGAGACGGTGGGATTGTCTGAGTCTGAGTCTTGGCCGTCTTTTGTTCCACCGTCTTCTTCACTGTGACGATCGTCGTCCTCGTCGTTGAAGGAGGAGGCGGTGCGTGCCTGCTGCGCCACGATCGACTCGGCGAACAGCGGCGGAAAGGGGATTATTCTGTACGGCGTATCCGAGAACAACGATTCGATTCCCGCGCCCGCCGCAGAAGGACTCTCACCGAGCAGCTGCTCCTGCTGTTCATGTTCCCACCGCTCGCGTGGTGGCTCCTCCGGTGCCAGCGGAGACGGACCCACCACCATATTCATCTGGCCGTCCTGTTGTTGCTCATGGTGTCTTCCGTGTTGCCTCTCCATCACGGCCACGCCCACCGCCGGGGGCGCGCACAATGCGGCCCGCGGGCCCAGCAGGCCCAGAATCTGCACCGCCACCGCCGCCAGCGTCCACGGCGAATGGATCCTCATTGTTCGAGGGTGCGGCTCTAAGACCTGCGCGTATGGGGAATGTATGTTGTGGGTGCTGGGTGTATGTGTATCAGTGTGTATTTGATCGCGCCCCGTTCCTTTTGGGGGAAATCGGTTGATCCTGTCCCTGCGTCGTTCCTTGGCGGACAGGGTGCTCAGAATCCAGTCGGATGGTGGGAGGTAGAAGAAGATGATGATGAATGATCGGGAGGGGAGGCCAACGGGGAATAATATAGTCGGGAGTGCCGGTTGGCGTTGGCGATGGTGATGGTGATGGTGATGAAGGTGGTGGTAATAGTTGGTGCTGGTGGATGGTGATGATTGCTCGCGCCCCTTGGCTTGTGTCACCTATCTATTAGACCCCTTGAGGCTGTAGGACAGGAGATACCTAGGTGGGTATATGGACAAGCAAGTACTTGCAGGGAGCAGAGTCCTGTAGCGTGTTTAGTCAACACCCTCCCCGTCAAGGCCTATGGGCAATTGAATCGACTTTCGGCTGGTCAGGGTGATGGATAGGTCTTCCTGCACCTACCGGCAGAACGTATTTCTAGGTATCGCAGGTCTCGCTAGTAGTAGGATCTCTCCGTCAAGAGCAGATGATACTTGCGTATGGAGATGGTGACCGCGGCGGAGGATGGGCTACGGAACACGATGTGCTAGGAGTTAGTTATCTTGATTCATTATCCGCGGCTGATCTTATCTAATCTCGTCCCTCGTGACCCGAGGCGGTGAACAGGCGCCAAGCCAACCAAGAGAGTAAAGGTAACAAACGGCGTCTTGTGTTCCCGATATCGGGCGCTCACCAGGTGGCTTGTCAGTCCAATCAATCAGTCAAGTACATCACTCACACACTGCCCTAGCCGAGCACGCCGAGTCGCCAACGCGCCAATACTCAGTCAGTAAGACGCGAGGTACTAAGTATGTACACTGCCTCGGGCTTTCCCTCAGAATGAAAGGTGAAGGGCGATCCCAAGAACGCACACCGCCGCGGAAGACCAGAGGGAGGAACAGGAGGGGATGATTGATTGTCAGTGATGGGGGGTTAAAGGATAGGTAGATGGAACATGAGGTCAGACAGCGTCGAAAAGAAAGAGAGAACGCAGGACGGGCTTAGCAGGATGATCAGATCACGGATTATCCGCCAGTAGTAGGAACGAACAAGGGACAGGGACATTAATCACGGAGGACGATATAGTCAAAGAGAAAAAAAAAATTGACTTGCATGAGCTATACAATTAACATGATAGCGCTGACATGATTATGCGAGTATTCCTCCGCACCACTTGGATCCCTTTGATTCGTCCTGGCGATAGATTTGATATCAAGATGGATGGTGAGGTTGTTGTTATCTGCTAACTTGGATAGTGAACAGGTGCTTTTTCGGGACCTTCCACTTTGCCCTGCGTCCCGCTTGTACATTTGACATGGCGTAGATGCTTGTGGCAGTTGACTGCTCGTCTGTGTAAGAGTCTTGTGGACGGGTCCGGAAGCCGTTGTGGGCTATATAGGACAGAGGTACAGGACGTTGGGTGTCGTCCGGCACCATCTCGTCAGAGGCAGGGTTACACCCGGCGCGGCATCGTGTCTCCAATCGCGCATACGACAGCGACAGCAAAGGCAGCCGTGGTAACAGAGTGCTCCCGACGAGACCCCACAGCCACGAAGGATCACGGAAACCGTCATACCGGACACAGACCTGGTCACGAGATGTTCGTACGAGACGGCAACTCTCTACATCATCCAACATCAAGATGCGATGATGCCTTCTGTGAGAAAGCGCATGGACAGGTCAGGCGTGGAGGAAGAGTGTTGCATGGAGCAATGACGTTTCGTGCCTGTGGCATTGGAGACTGCTCTCCGCGACTCGGTCAGAAGCTTGGTTGGATGCTGCAGTTGCGTGGGTGTGATGCAGGGGTAAAGTGGTAGAGAATCTTCGACGACGCCCATGTGTGTCTGGCTCTGCGACAGAATGCTCCTTACTTGGGCATGGAGCTCGGAGTCGACCTTGGAGAGAGTCCTCTTTTGTCCCCTGGGGTGATCATGGCTCTGATGAGCCACGCCCTCACCTGTGTCAGCGAGTCGCCGAGGTGTTGGGGTGACACTCTGGCTCGGTGATTCCGTCAGCGCTGACAATGACATGAGTCCACGGATGGCAGCGACCTCAGAACTAGTAGGGATGTTGTTCGAATGTTGGTGGAGAGGTTCCTCGGCGCAGCCTTGTTGATTGGGAGTCGTCTCGGTACTTTCACAATCCGTCGAGACGGGCTTGCAATGCCGGTCTGACAGCGAAGACACTCGAGATAAAGGAGAGCTGATGCCGCTCCACACCCTTCTCCGCAGCGGCGGTATGCTTGGTGCCCAGGACGACCACGACGAGTTGGATGAAATTGATGACGACCGGGATCGCGACGTCACAGTCGTCGAGTCCGAAGCGGTCGAGGC
Organism: Fonsecaea erecta; assembly: GCF_001651985.1. Lineage (NCBI taxonomy): Eukaryota > Fungi > Ascomycota > Eurotiomycetes > Chaetothyriales > Herpotrichiellaceae > Fonsecaea > Fonsecaea erecta. The sequence continues at coordinate 1,367,788 of NW_017387251.1, read as the reverse complement.
GGGTGATGAGAGCACTGGGGTGGTTGACCGACTGGGAAGTTCCTGAATTGTCTCGGCAGGACGCAAAAGGCACTTCACAGATGGCAGAACCAGGCTTTGGGGTCGAGGAGGGGGGCAACGTTCGAGACTAGCGTTCATGAAACACTGCTTCCGCATGCTTCGCAGCGCATCCACCGAGGCGGAGCAGCGAAGAGAAGGTCGGCCACAGCTTCGCTCCCACGAATATTGATCCGGAATGCGAGGAGTAGTCTGCGGGGTCGGAAGGTTTCCGAGCTGAGGACGACTCGGTAGTGCGAGACCCTTCGCGGGACTCATCTGGACAGGAGTTTGGGCAGTTGGAACAGCTGGAGTCTTGGTTGGCTCGGGGGCGCGTGTCTTCAAGGCTTCGCTGAAATTCAAATCATAGCCATGAGAGTTAGCCTCTGCGCTTTCCGGTCGCCTGCTCTCTTGCTTGCTGAGATGCGCAAGGGACGTGACGACGTCCATCTTGTCGCTAGGTATATTGGCACGCAAGAAGTCGTCCACATGTGTCGTGTCTTTGACAATGCTCGGGTCTAGTTTCCGAAGTAAAGCTGTCCACCACGTCTCTGAGAACAGATGGTCGTTGACGCTCTCGTCCAACCCCACTTGTGAGATCATGGCGGTCAAGGAAGTGTTGGCACGGCCACCAGGGGGGCCGAAGTTGGCATCGAAAGAGCCTGGCCGGCACGCAGACCCCTCGCTGGGCAATTTACTCAAGACCAAAACAATCTTGCTCCAATTGTCAAAAGCCTCTTTCGGGACATGCAGGTCGTAGTTGATGGTTGCGAGATATTCCCTTTCGTTCTCATTGATTTCACTGCTTCGTAGGCCCGATATCTTGCTCCAAGCCCGGGCCGAGTAGTTGCGATCTTGCAAATATTTCGAAGCCAACATGAGCGCCGACAAGAACATGCGGCGGCCACACTGCATCGCTCGACACTGAGATCTCTCAGACTGCTCGCCTCGACAACCGGCTTTGGACTGGCCATGGGGCATCCTGGCCTTGAGGAGGATGAGATAGTACAGCGCGACTTGCAAAGTCGAGTAGCTTGTCTTGGAGCGTCGGAGAGTTTCCTTGATGAAGGTATCCAGACGTAATACACCAGCGCCATTGAAACAGTCCGACATCATCGGCGGCCGGTCAGAGAGGGGCCATATGGCGGTGATCAGTCTCTTGGCAAAGATGATGAGCAGAGATACAAATTGCTCTGTCACGTCGGTGTCTCTCTTCAACTTGGGTGGGCATTGTCTCCTGAGGGAACAAGCGTTCCTCCGAGCACTCCAGTGTTGCGCATCTGGGTCAAAGCTGGCTTCACCACCACGACCGAGTCGTAGACATGCCTTACCAGACTGTTGGAGATGAGTTGAGACTCGAGCCTTGAGGCTACGATAGGCATACCCAATGACGCAGTTGTTGTCAGAAGCGCCAGCATCTTTTATCTGTAGTCCATGCAACAGCTCTTGGGGCTCCAGTGGTGGGTGAGAGAGCACCTTCTTGAGAGGCGGGAGTGGTTCTCTGCCGTCCTCGTCCAGGAAGATGTCGCCAGGATCGGTTGTTGACGTCCATGACGTCTGAGACGATGACTCGGAAGAGTACGACTCATGTGCCGAATCGCTCACACTGATATCGTCGTCAACGGAAGCAGTGCTGGTTTGATCGAGGTCCGGTTTCACGTTATAGGTATTGAAGGCCCATCGTTCATGGGACTGCCGGTAGTTGTAGAATCGGCCCGGCTCTTCCCTCGACACCGGAGAGAGCCATCTTTCGACTGAATCTTGTATATTTTGGGGGGGATGAGAGTTGGAGAAGGCTGCGACCTCCTCAAAGCCCATCTTCTAGATACGCAAAGGCCAACTGATCCTGCGATTTCGAAGGATTGAGAAGACCGTCCCGAGTTGGTGGCGTTCACGGTTTCAATTACAAAATATCCACGCTGATAGAAGAATAACCGATTAGAAGAACCTGCCGCGCGGAATGAGCATGTTGTCCTTTGTTTGGATTGTATTCATTCTTACCGAAGGCAATGGGTGGCGAACCCACCGCAAGTCAGAGCACTGAAGAACTGTTTTGTTTGGCAAGCTGGCTTGATCACGACAAGCACGAGATCTGACGCGCCTTGGAAAGTTGAGCCTAGGCCAACTGACTGAGGCAGATCTCGAGGTACAAATGCTCGTCTGTCTCAAACCGATCTTGGTGAGGCGTTACCAAAACAATTCGTGACTCTGGCGGTGGGCTTCGGCGTGCAGATGGTTCTTCGTGGATATATGACAGCGACCAAGAAACCATGGCTAATGACCAATTGTCCTGATGACTCTGATGGGAGTGGAGAGTGTTGACGGGAGAGGTGTGGGTTAGGCCGTGTTCTCTGAGGACTCTTTTCAAGGCACGAAACAACCGGCAAGGTTTGGTTCAGAGGGCAGTGAGAGAGAGGTAATTGAAGATAGGTCCCGTAGACACGGCGGCGATGATGTGTCGGTGATTAAGAGGTAAATGTGAATTGGAGGGAGTGAATGCGTGACAAGACTCGGTGGTTGAGAGACGGGAGACGCTCCGATCTGGATTCAGCCCGTGTCTCTGGGTATCTGTGTACTCGGCGGCGGTCGTGGCAAATATAAAATGGTCCTAAATATACAGTGTCTATAGGCAGACATTGTCCCGTGAGTCAGTCGATGTGTTTTGGACAGCAATTCAGTCTCGATGTGAGTCTTTCTTCTTTGTGGCGATATGCGAGAGAGATGCTTTTCGCAGCCAGGAGTGCTGGAAGGGCTTACAGAGGAGATCGAGTGCGTCGGGTTGGCGAAAACCTGCGTCTTATGACCAGAGTACGTCCTCAGGGGGATTCAGATGTGAACAAAGTATAACGAGCAGCCAGTGCTGCGATCCATGGATTGCTTCATCTTGTCTGGTGGTAGAGGAGGACCTCATGCCGGGCCGCTGGCGGTGGTATGGAGGATATAAGGGCTGGGGGTGGCACCCTCGCCACTGCACTGGATGGCTCGCCCACCGCTGAACAGCGAGCGGCCTCAGATCATCAGCCGATGACTCAAATTCCAACCTGAACCTGAGACCCCCCAGTGCTCCCCCTAGCGACACACACCCACCCTTGACCTTTCTCCCCCCCAACACTCACTCACACCCACTGTCTGGACCAGGCATGAAGTGCCCTCTGGAAGTTTGCTTATTATTATTGATTGACTCTAGCCTAACGACACTGCCTGGGCCTACAAGCATGTCCCCTACAAACAAACTACGGTGGCTCCTCTTGCCTGTCTTTTCCCTCCTATGGCCTCTTCGTTGCTCCGTTGGGATTCCAGTTCATCCAACAGACCATATGGGAAAAGATAGGCGGCCCTCAGTTGGGGCCTTTCCTGGGCCTCATTGCAAACAAGGCGTCGATGATGTGCTTCTCCAGCCCGAGCACGGAGTACGGAGCATTCGGTCAAGAAACCTACAGCCGCTCGCCCTCCCAGTTCTGTGCAACCAAGAACGCTGGCGAAACACAACAGCCAATAAAGCTCGCTGGGATTTTTTGCCAGAACGAAGATTATATCAGATTCTGTTAGTCATCTCCGCTAATAGATTGCTATCCAGGTCCGTCGTTCCATTCATAAACTGTTCCTTGACGGCTCGCCGGATCGAGCTCCTTATGCCTCCCCCAAGCCCTATATTGGCCTTCTTGGTTCACCTGGGAGACAGACAGAGTCCGGCCACCACCGCCAGGTCAACATGAGGCTGGCCGCATGTGTAACTGTGCGAATACGTCAAACACACAAGAGGAAGAAGAGCAAACCAAGCTAAGCACAACTAATCAGTGTCTGACAACGCGACGCACTCTCCAATCGGGCCAGCCAACACCCCGCGTGGTGGTGAATCATCGCCAGCCTGATTCGCCCCCCTAGCGAAGGGCAATGTTGCCGTGGCCAGGTGTGGTGGGTGGGTGACCGGCACTCTGACCGGGAGGACGAAGCCCAACTGCAGAAAGAGCGTGAGTCAAACCGGGCGGCAAACCGCCACTTTGCCTCCTTTGGGCGGTGATTCCGCTGCCTCCCTGTTCTACCGGTGGATGAGGGCTGATGGATCCCACTGGTGTTTCCAGGAACATCAGGAGCCTCCTCCCTGTTGCAGAGTCACGGCAAAACTTACGTCTTCACCTAGAATCAGCCTCATATCAAGTATTCCAACATACCTCCCGTGTGCTGCGTCCTGCTAGACGCGGCGAAGTTGGGGGCTGGGTTCAGGTCTGCTGGAGGCTGCCTTACCTTTGCGAGTGGCTGAGGGCGGGCGGGAATAGAAAGCAGCGCGACCCATTTTTGAAATCTTATCCTTGCCAGTTTGGGGCAGCCTAAACTTCCTCTTGGCGAGTGCCCAGCGAGCCAGCGAGCCCAGGTCACGGATCAGACGTTCCTCAATTTTCCGAGATGGGAGAGCAGTGCGGCCAACATTGGCCACCAAAAACAGGCAGAAGCACTCCTGCCGACCCAATGACTGACTGCTACTCGAAAAAGCCAAATTTGTGAACACAAGTCGAGATGCTCGTACCAGCCCTCGGGACTTGATGGGCTCGCTGTCGCTTGGCCAGAAAAGCGCACGGCCATCTCCTCTGGGGCCCTGCCAGAGTTGTGCAAATTGCACAAATTCGGTCGACTTGTGAGCGGCGACGCGAATGCCGCCCCTGCCTGTCAACATCTCTGCATTTGTCATCACATAGACTTCTATCACAACAAGCCCGTTGGTGCCCGTCGTCGATGCAGGAATGCAACATCAGACGCTGGCAACAACGCCCAACGCCCTGCGGCCTTGCACGATGGGCACCACTCCGGCGACCGGATGTGCTAGAATCCCGTGAGATGCCGCCAACTCAGACCCAGCAGTCACTGCTATGGGGAATGTCGTTGTCAAGACGTCGGTTTCGATGGTCCAGGCTGCCTGCTGCCTAGATGGGAGCCAGATGACATCGGACGTGAGCACGATTTCTTGAGATCCGCTCAGTAGCATCCCTTGGACTCATCCGAATACGGGGATCCCAATCCATCTGTGACAATCACGTCCACAGTCTTCTGGAAGCTGACGCGGAGAGCCGGCGGTTAACACTCCACCAGCAGCCTCAAGGTAAGACCAGTCCATGAGTAGGAAATGGAAAGATCAAAGTTGATCATCATCGTCGTCAAATTTCGCACGAATTCAAGCGGCCAGGTAAGAACCAGCTATGATTTCTGATCAGCAGCAGAGCAGCGAACCCGTCTCCCGGACTCAAACAATCAACCTCGCCTCGCCATCTGCTAACGCGGGGGCGCTCAGGGTTTTCGCACTCATACGTGTCCCATGCACATCAAAGCCTGTTGCAAATATCAGCGCCACATGATCTGCAAGGTCTGAGAGGGGAGATTTTGAGTGCTGCCTAACACATCCGGGTCACGTGTCACTCAAGCGAACCAACAATGGACGACCTGAGTCATAATGCTTACAGAAGAGCGAGATGTGTGAATCGCTCGCCATTTTAATCAAGGTAAAAGCAGGCAATAGCTCCACAGGGGATTCGTCTGCCTGTTTCAAGACGCCCCTTGCTTGGCCGGAGGCGAGGCTCTCGGTTTCACCATGCAAAGAGAATGCAAAACCGCGCAACTCGGCGCGAGCCGGATGACATGCAGCGAGCAAGAAAGCATGCCCTCTCAAGACTTGCGCTTGAGCTGGTGCCCATACTTGGTCTGTGAAGGGGCCGAAAAGAAGGGAAGAAGGCTGTGCAGCTGGCCAAAAAAAGTCTCAAACGGACACAGATCGATCGACCTTGAGCTCTGACTTGCCGGATATGTCCTAACAATAGAAGGCAGGGAGATACGGCTCGGAGACCCTATCACCTTCTTTCGTGGAAGCCAGAGACAGCCTCGAAGTTTCCTGTCCATGGTGTTGACGCCGTCCGCTCCCAACCTCCCATGCCACGATTCTAAAGGAGAAAAGAAGGGCAAAGGTTCAGGGGTTCCAAGGCTGCAGATGCTTGACTCACTCCGTCCCGTAAGAAATGTCGTGAAGGTATGCAGGTCGGTGCTTGGGACGAAATAGGTGATAGGTACACCGGAACTGTCTTCTTCCATCAGGACTGAACCTCTGCACCTAATATGAAGATGACTCCGTGCCAGGTTGTATACATCCGTTCAACCATGGAAACCGGAGGCAAAGACTTTTCCGCTGGTAGCAGAAGCGTCTCGCTCGAGCTGGTCCCCTTTGCGATCAGCAGTAGGGAGAGATTGACGGTAGTTGCAAATCAACTTCTTCCTCTCATCTCCCTCAAGCATCTATCCATCGACTACCGAGCATTGTAACCAAACCCCTCTCCCACCCTCTCTCCCAAAAAAAGAAAAAAAGGAAGAGGAATAACTTGCCGCGAGAAATCATGAAGGTCTTGCAAGCCTGGCATGAGAGAGTAAAGCTTCGCTGTGTAGGGATAGAAGGAAAGAATCTCCACAGGAAGGAAAACGGAACAGGAGTGGCACACACACAGAGATATGTTGATATATGACATACCAGCCCATATTGGTACCCTCTTGACCTTCCCGACTGGGTTGTTCCAATATCCTGTTCAAGAAAAAAGGAACCCCGTGTCCCCTCCCTCCTCTTTCTTTCTGTCTGTCTGTCTGTGTGTCGGTCTGTCTGGTCCTCAAAGGATTCGTTCCATGAGACCTCATAGAAACGCTCTATGTAAACAAAGCCCCCCTGACTTGCTTTCCGGGCCCAGGACCAGACATGGGGCCGCCAAACACTCGGAGGAGAAAGGACAGAGAAAGAAATAGAAATACTCGATACTTTTTGAGGAGGCCGATGATAGACCCGCAGACGGGCGGACGAACTGGCCTGTTCTTTCTTTCTTCCTCTGTGTATGTGTCTGTGTCTGCGAGGCATGTCTCCTTCATTCTTCGTCCTCTGTCTTCCAGCTCCTCCTGTCTCCGTGGCTGGTGGCTCCGACACAGTTCTCGTTAATTTATTTGTCTTTTCTCTATCCCCCGCAGAATCGCTTTATCGCAGACATAAAAGCTCGCTTCCCATGATAGACTCGTCAGAACGTCCATCCATAGCAGTATAAGACGCATCTTCATCTTCGACCTCGTGGCGAAGTGGTGGCGTGTCAGCAGGTGTACCACTCTTTCCACAGGAACCGGCACAGCGCCAATCCCAGACCCATTCTTTCCCAGCGACGCCGCCCAACGATTTTTCCTAACCTGCTCCGACGGCCCAGATCGCCCCTCACGACCGTTCGTAACTCGACTTTGGGCCTTGTTCATAGTAATGGGCCATCTCCAGCCCGGCCCTCTTGAAGCCGCACTTCACGTAGAACCCCTCGTTGGCCTCGCTGCAGTCCAGAATACTCTTGTAGCAGCCGACTCTCTCGGCCACCGCGTCCAGCGCCTGGATGATCCTGAGCCCGAGTTTTTTGCCCTGCTGATTCTTCGCCACCGCAATGTCCTCGATGTGGCCCACCAGGCCCATATTGTGGATGAATTTCCGCTCCACGATCACAGCCCCTGTGCCCACGACGGTCGACGTCTCGTCACAGATGACCAGGATGTAGTAGGTGTCGTTGCGCGAGGAGATGAAGTCGTAGCGCGCGTTGAATTCGGCCAGCGTGGGCTCGCCCACGGTGGTGAGAACGCGGAGGGTGGGAAGAAAGCCTGGAGCAGGAAGAGGGTTAGGTCAACCTCTTGCGCAGTACACGGGTTTGTATCTTGCCAAAATTGGGAATATGATGTCTGTGACTCCAGGGAGCTCAAGGCCAAGACGTACCTCCATAGTAATCGCTCCGTCGCAGAGGGCGGATCGTGTAGCCCTCGGGCAGTCGTGACATGACTTCTTCGGAAATGAGCGACGGGGAAAACAGCAGCGGGTCATCTTCCTCCCTCAGGTTGGCTGGTTTGCCGTGTTGGGCCAATCCATCTGCTACAGGGGCAGGCGTAGAGGTCGCCGCTGGTGTAGGTGCAGTGCCGTTTGTAAGGGTAGCAGTGCTGGTGCTTGCGTCTGCGACACCATTGATAGTCACTGTGGTTGTCGCTGTGGGGGCAGGTGTCGGCTCGGGCACGAGTGAGACCTGTGTAGCTGCTTCTTTTGAGACTGGGGTGGTGTACTCGGTCGCTGAGTTCGACGTCGACAGAAGCGTTGCTTCGGTGGGCGTTTGTAGGTCGGCCATCGCTGGTGCTGGTGCTGGTGCTGGTGCTGCTTCTTCGTTGTTGGTCGGGTTTATGTCCTTCTTTTATCACTTTTCCAAAACAAGGGATTTGATAAAATCCGCAGACTCTCGCCACTAGGCTATCGATCGCAGGAACACGAGAAGATAAGGCTCTCGAGAGGACTTCTGGCTCGAATGAAGGGTATCAGAGGGAGTGGAATGGGTTCGTCGGCAGGGTCACTGCAGATAGTGTGTGCAGTCTGGTGTTTGTTTACCCGCGTCGCAGGACTGGAGTTGGAGTGGATTTCTTGCTGGGTGAGAGAGTGTGTCCAAGGGCAACCGTGAATACTTGGTGCTGTTGTTGGGAATGCAGAAGAAGTTGAAGCTCGTCAGGCTTCCTGAAGTGAATGGTAAAGCAACCTGTCTTCAACAGTATTATATCTTTCAGCCCCTGTGCGCTGTGTCAGCCGCAGCGTGAGATCAGCTCTGGTCGAGGTGCAACCCACTGAAACATTGAGATTTGGTTCAGCCTCGGGCCGTGTTCCCCAAATAACCCGAATTTCAGGGGTTTTGGGCTCACTAGGCTCTATTACTTCAGTATGTACGAGGTATTACCCTGTGCGCAGTAGGAGATGCTATTAATACACTCCAGCCTTATTCATTACGCCGTTGGCTCTGTCCACAATTGTATTTGATTCTATCACTGTCTATATACCTTTTCTTGTCCTATTGATGTAAAAAATTGATTCGATCTGGTGCGTCGCTGGGTAAAGAGCAGATTTCTCGGAAATCCCCCAGCTGTGTCCCTTTGGTGGACAAGGTGTGTTGGAAGCTTTCCAACGACACGGCACCTTCTATGGCACTGAAAGGGACCGTGTCGGGCAACTTGGTCAGATCGATCAGGCCGTCATTGATAAAGAGCCGTACGGCATGCTCTCGGCCTGTTGCGAGTTCCTCTCTATTCGTCTCACAGGTTATACGTTCGAATATCAACCGTCCCCCCATTGGCACCACGTCACTGGTCTTCCATTTCCGCTCGGGCACGAGCCGGTCAGTGGGAAGATGACCCAGATCCAAAGAATCATCAAAGATTCCCAACGTGGTCACTGCAGGGACGATGTCACCGTCATGGACGAAGCTGAAATAGACGTCTCTGGACGAGTGGTTGGACATGAGTTGCTGTGTCGCATTGAGCCACAACCAACCCAAGACTGCCCCAAACTTGTTGCCTGGGCCAGCTCGATAGTAGTGCAGCAGGTCTCGCGCATACTCGAATTCGAGCCACTCACGCTGCTCGAATACATCACACCACGGGCTCTTTCCCCTTGCCAGGATCTCAAAGCCGCACATTTCCATCATGCCTGTGGATATCTGTCAGCTCCCGTTTGATAACCAACACATGCGAATCGCAAAAAGTTCTCGAGCGTGACACGGGCCCAGGGAAGCAAATCGATCATACCATAGACTTCGAGGGGACTGAATATCATTCCCTCTGCGTCGTTGGCGAGTCTCTCGCTGATAGCCCGGGAGAATGTGCTCTGCCACTCTGCCAGCTTTGCGTAACCGTGGTCATGGCCGTACTCTTTGTCGTCGCGGTAATTGAGACAGGTGTCTCCTGGTGTAAGCGTATTTGCGCCTCGATCTTCGTCCTCGGGAATGACTACCAGCACTGCTGAGCCATCAGACTTCCAGTCTGAGCCAAAGAATCCAGTGGCGAAGTGTTCAGCAGTCTCCACGTCCCGTGGGGAGCTGCAAGACCAGAATTTGGTTGGGCGACCCTCGGGGACAAGATGGTTGTACCGCTGCCGCAGAATTCTCCCCGTGTTAGAAGCCTGTCGTGTTCCAGCATATGGGCCCGTGGCAGTCAAATTCTCGAACGCAGGATTAGAGAGATCTGTAAAATAGGTCCATTCTTCGAGAAATGAGAGCGACCCCGTGAGATTCACCCTTGTGCCCTGAAGTCGGTTAAGGAGATCGACGTGACCTGGTCAAGTCCGTTAGTGCCTCCCCGGTTTTAGATCACCAAAGCAACTCACGAGAGCCAGCAGCTTTTGTCGGGTATCGCTCAGCGTGCCGTGATAGCTAGAGAAGTTAGCACGGAGGGTGCCAGCCTGCCGAGTGCTGTCTACATATTTGTACCTTACCATGTGAACTTGATCAACGGAACATTTCTTGGGGAGGGGCGAGTTATAATAGTTAACACTGTCTACCTTGTGAATCCAAGGACCGTTTCCGCCCAGGTGATGAAACAAGTTCCACAAAGCATGAAAAACAGTGCTGCACAGACCAGTCCGAACGAGAAAAGGAGAAGCTGAACAAGTGTCGTCTTGTGCGTGGCGCAGTAGAGGGAAAGCCAGGAGAGCTGCAATAAAGATGAGGATAAACAAGCCCAACTTCGACTGGTATCGCCTCCGAGAGCGCCAGTCTCGGTCGAGTTTGAAAGTTGTCGAAGGTGTGGGCGCCAGATTTGATCTTCCAGATCGGGCCATCGCCCAATTCCTCAGGCAAGAGATATTGCGTCCCCGGAACAGGTCCTCAAGAGATTCGTTGGTCGTCAATGTTGTTAGTTATACTGTGTGTCCGTCTTGTTGATCGAGTCGAAATGGCTGTCTTGAACTTCGAATAAGCCGGACGACCGTCTCGCACTGCCTAGTTGCTTCGAAATCGGAAATGCTCTGGTTTGTGCAAGAAAACTGTCTCCTCGGCGTTACTCGTGGCAGACAGCCTGCAGACAAGTGGAGGATACTGGTGAGACGAGAGGAATATATTCCAAACCAGGATTTCGGCACCAGAACGAAGAGCGAATAAATAGATGCATATTTGGCCCGGATTTTGACTTTCTTTTCTCTTCTGCTAAGCAGCAGCATTTTGCATCTTCACTCTTGGCTCGCGCTGTCCATCTCGTTGGCTCTGCATCTGGATGCACACGTTCTTTTCTCTGCTAGAGGAACCAGATTCGACGAAGGTGATCCGATGTGTATCCCTGAGGTCTGTACTCGTATCTCCGTGGCCAGGGCATCCCTTCTCTGCTGGCCTAGTCGTGACTCCGGCATATCTCACGCCGAAAGGGAGGACCGCATCGCCAATAGAAACGCCTGAGAATCCTTTCAATGCGTCCCCGCATGCGAGGGGAAAACACGGGCAAGGATGGCGACGGCGCAGTTACCGATTGACTGTGCCGCTGTCGGAGGTGTTGGCTCAGCATGATAAAAACGATGCATCTTCTCACGAGAGGATTTTGTTCCAGGGCGCAGTCTGTCTATCACTACCTTCACCTGAAGACCAGTAACCTTCCTTCAAGGAATCAATTCAGGCAACATGGGCTCTACAGATCCGACCCCCCACGCCTATCCCGTCCCTCCAGCGGGAGTGTACTGTCCTGCCGTCACTTTCTTCGATCCTGCCACCGATACCTTACTCCCAGACAAACAAGCGCAATATTATTCCTACCTCGCCAGTTCGGGGCTGAAAGGACTCGTCATCTTGGGCACAAATGCAGAGACCTTTCTGCTTACCCGCGACGAAAGAGCTACGCTCCTGCGGTTGGCACGAAAGTCCGTTCCTGAGAACTACCCCATCATTGCCGGGGTCGGAGGGCACTCGACTGCACAGGTGCTTGAGTACATCGCTGACGCCCATGCTGCCGGGGCGAACTATGTCCTCGTGCTCCCGTGCGCATACTTCGGCAAGCAGACCACACCTACCGTCGTCCACAACTTCTACGCCGCCGTCGCGAAAGCCTCTCCTCTTCCCATCCTCATCTACAACTTCCCTGCCGTGTGTAATGGCCTCGACCTGGACTCGGATGCTATTGCGGCTCTGGCGCAAGAGTTTCCGAACATTGTTGGGGTCAAATTGACCTGTGGTTCGGTGGGAAAGGTCACACGGCTGTCGGCCACCTTCCACCCCGAGCGATTTGCGGTGTTTGGTGGGCAGTCGGATTTCTTAGTCGGTGGCCTGGCGGCTGGATCGGCCGGTTGCATTGCTGCCTTTGCCAACATATTCCCCAAGACAGTCGTCAAAGTCTTCGACCTGTGGAAAATGGGCAAACATGACCAAGCGTTGGCACTGCAGAGATTGTCTGCTCATGCCGAGAACCCCACAAAAGCCGGGATTGCCACGACGAAATATGCCGTGAGTCAGTTCAGTGCGAAGAAAGCCGGAGTTCAAGGCGATCTTGAGGCCATGCTGCGACCTCGGCGACCGTATGAAGAGCCCGGTGAAGCGGTCAAGAAGAAGATTGTTGAGGTGATGTTGCCCGTGGACGAGATCGAGAAGACACTGTGAAAGTTGGGATAGAAAGATATGGAACCATCTTATTTTTCTTTTGGGACGTCTCTTGTCGCGACCGTTAGCCTCCACAGCTTTGCTTCATCTCAACCGGGCTGCATATTCACGGTTGTACTACCCGACGAAGCTCCACGCCGTGCAAGCCACCTCGTCAGCCGCAGATCCAGTGGAATTAATAAAACAGATCGGTTTCTCTTAAAAAAATTTCAGATCCTGGTAGATGCTGATCAGCGCCGCGAACTTGTTTGGAGTGAGATTTACCGGTGCCGCTGTGGCTCACCGCAGTCAATTTGTGGATAGAAAGTGTAATGTCATGGTGCAGCAGGGAAATGGAGAACGAGAAGGGGTCGACAAGCATTCCTGCAGAAGCGGGATGATTGCAACACGGCACGGAAAATACGAGCCTCCCCACAATTGATGGGTTGGTTACACAGGATCGAGGTTGGGCATACGAGGTACCTCGTACATAGATACTGATGCATGCGAACACGAGGTATAAACTACCGACACCAGTGTGCTTCTGGACCTCCTTGCCTGCAGTGCCATTGTGGACGAGAAACAGACATGAATGAGACAGATGAAGGATCGTCAGGTTGATAGAGATCTTTCAATCGTCTCACTGTACTGTACTCGGTACATGGAATGGGCAGTCAATAGTCAGTAGTCAATAGTCAATACGTCACTGCTGGCGCTGTTTCCCCCACCATGAGCCGCTCGCCGGATAAACAGCGCCGACGCCGCGCGTCATTGATTCCCAAAAGTGAAAGCGCCACACAGAAGCACCAGAAGGATGATGCTGCCGATATGCCACTGCATGCATTGAGCTTGATTGGCACCGACTTCCGTAGTGACCCGTGAAGCTGGAAACTAACGTAAAACCTGCTTTTCGAGACACTAGGCATAGTTCGTAAAGCTTTCTCGCGAGTTTAGCCTCTTTTCACATGGGCTTTTGAGGGAGCTTGGAGAGCTTAACAGCTGGTGGTGGTGGTCGCAGTAACGCATGCGGAACGGAGGTCTCGGTTCTTTCTCCACGCTGCTGTCTCGGCATCGTGCCCATCTGCGAAAGGTAGGACGATGCATGCATTGATACCACTAGCTAGCTCCAGCTTTCCAGCCACGTCCCTCCTGGGTGCCTCCAGCCGGTTGGTGGGGTGTCACTGTCGCCGTGGTAGTAGTACCCAAGTCACAATTCCCATGCCCACCTTCCACTTTTCCACCATACTAAAGAGTACCCGTCTTTGACATGTTCCCACCCATCGTCTCTCGTTCTGTCACTCTGGAAGTGCTCGAACCTTTACTCTCACCCCTTGAACAACATCGTACCCTTCGTTGACAGCTGTCCAATACTCTTAATTCTGCACATACACGCCCTCTCCCCCACGACCTGCCCTAGCCGAGCGACCCGCAAACCATTTCAGAACCTCCGACCAGATGCCCTCGCTGCGACCTTGCCAGAACTGAGCCCACAAGTCTCCTGCGTCCTGGATCTCTCATAGAATGGGCTCCCAGATAGAATAAAGAAGAAATCTGCACATAATCCCGGAATCCTCACTTAATCCCAAGAACCCGATCGGTCAAGCTGCGCATAGCTAAAGCCAACGAAGCTCCATCCATCTGGTTATGTCAAAATCTTTCATCCTGCGATCAGTCACTCAAAATTAGAAAAAGGATCCTCGTCGATCTGACAAGCCGGGCGTGGGCCGTTGGCAGCCATGGCGTCGATGCTTCGGCGCGCCGGGTACTTCAGGTGGACAGCATGGTCGATCGTCATTGTGCTTCTAGCATTGAATGTGCAGCAGGCTGCAGCAGACAACATCAGATGGATAGAGTATACAGGTAACGACGGCACTGTCTACCTCAACGACGACCGACGACCGTCCCTGTACACTCAGGATTATGGAGATTGCCAGGGCGACTCACTCATCAATGTCACCCGTTTCGATGCCGCCTACTACAAGGACAACATGACCGTTCTCTTCCATCTGGAGGGAACTTCTGCGTTGACAAACGAGAGTCTCATGAGTGAGTTACACTGTTCTCCAGATTAAAGTGCTGACAGCCCGCTGACTGGAACATGGCAGTGTATATCGGCGTTTTCGCTTATGGACAGTCCCGTTTTAATCTGACGTTCAATCCATGCAACGCCAATATCAACAGTCTTTGTCCTCTCAACTCGTCCATACCCATCAACGCAAATGGCATCATCCCCGTGGCGCCGTCGGACGTGGCTAATATCCCCTCCATTGCCTTGACCATTCCGGACTTCGAAGGACAGGCCATACTTCGAATCTTTGCCAACTCGACCGAATCTCAAATTGCTTGCTTCTCTGCGGTCGTGACCAATGGAGCCTCGTTCTCGCATCCGTCTGCCGTGGCCTCTGTGCTCGGCGCCTTTGCCGTCGTCGCCTTGATATCTTCGGCAGCCACGGCCATGTATGGACACGATGTTTTCGAGACCCGAAAGCATTATGCCCACTCGGTCTCTGTTTTCGTGGTGTTCTCCGTCTACCAGCACATCTTCTTTACTGGAGGGCTATCTATGAACTGGCCAAGTGTTCTGGTCTCTTTCTGGAGTAATTATGCGTGGTCTGCCGGGATAATCTACAGCCAGAAGATGCAGAATTCGATCAACAAGTTCATTGGTAACAACCACGGCAATATCAGCACGGTCGGCGCCGCTCCTAACGGCGAAAATGCTTCCGGGCTCGGGGGTGGCTATGAAATTTCACAGATCTACAAGCGAGCAGTTCCGACGCCGTTTGCGTCACTCCAAGGGGATCCCTTTGACATGGGTCACCTGCTCAAGAGACAAGGTACGAACACCACGAACGGTACTCAGCAGTTCTCGTGGTACGGAAGGCCGGTGCTACCAGGATTGCCACTCCCTGGGAACTATTCTGGCTTTGCTGGAACCTTGGCCGAGCTTAACATACCCGCGTCCAACGCATTTCTAACGGGCCTTCTATGGTTCCTCATCCTGATAGCCTGCCTTTTGGCCGCTGTGTTCCTGCTTAAATGGACTATCGAAGGCTTGGCCGCCGCGCGACTAGTCAAGACAACTCGGCTTGGGTATTTCCGGAAGCATTGGCTATGGTTCATGGCTGTGGCCGTCTTGCGGACATGCTACATTGCCTTCTTCATGATGATGTTCTTGACCATGTTCCAGTTCACGCTGGGGGGCGCCCACGGCGTCAAGTCCATTGCAGCAGTGATGTTAACACTTTTCCTGGTCGGAAATCTAGGCATTTCCGGATACGCCCTCTGGTACAGGAAAAAGTCTGAGGTCTTGCCAGAGTTACAGGAGCAGGCAAGCCACGAATCTCGTGGCAGCGAAAATCTTGGAAAGTCTGCTTGGTATAAGATCAGCTTTAAGAAAGCGCCAGAAACCCAGGACGCAGAAGGCCAGGCCTCCCGACCGAAAACGTGGCTCCAGAGGCACCTTTCGGGTTCGAACACTGGCAGAGTTCATGTTCATGACGATGAAAACTACATCACCAGATTCGGTTGGCTGGCATCCAGATTCCGCCGGAGCAGGTGGTGGTTTTTCTTCGTCTGGTTGATCTATGAACTTGTAAGGGCAGCATTTTACGGCGGTGCCGCAGGCCATGCCTTGACCCAGGTCTTCGGTCTACTGGCTTGGGAGATTATTGCTCTGGTCGCAATTGTCCTGCTGAGGCCATTCGAAAGCAACCGGCTCAACTTGATCATGGTATACCTCCTAGGCTTCAGCAAAGTGGCGACGGTGGCCTTGTCATCAGCCTTTGACGCTCGATTCGGGCTGGATCGGATCATGACTACAGTGATTGGAGTGGTCATCATCGTCATCCAGGGGATTTTGACCATTTGTCTGATGATCGCGATCGTCCTTGGAGCCATTTCCAGCTACATGTCCATCACGCGGTACCGAGAGACCATCAAACCCAAATCATGGCTGAAACCTCGAACGCGATATTTCGCACATGTCGACCGTAAGGCAACTGACCGACCGAAACCACCTCCGCCACCACCGCCGCCAGAGCCTGAACGTCCGAAAGAACCCTACTTTATGGTGTCGAGCGTCCGGCGACAGCCTAAAATTGAGGACGAAGATCCAGACAACCAAATGGCCGAGCTGTACATGTCACCACGCGCTTCCATGGACCCGGAGAAGGAAGCAAGTCATCAAGTGAGCGTGTCTCGGTCACAATCCACGCGGTCTCGAACTAGTGTATCGAACCTGCCGTATGGAGCAAGGGCCCATCGTGTGAGCTGGAGTACGAAAGACTTCCAAGACATGGGCCTTGAGCAAGACATCAACCCCATACATACCCGTATGAGTGTAGAGAGCATTCGCGACGTTCCCAGCAGACACCGAGCGGCAAGTCTACGGGCAGCATCACGAGCTGACACACCCATTGGGGAGATGACCGATTCAACCACCGCCCCAGACGCTCTGGCCCATCGTCGAAGTCACCGACGCAGCTTGTCGACACCACTGGGGTCAAAACGGAACAACACCACGGTTGACGAAGAAAAGGAGAACCACCTAGACACCGTTCACCAATAATCCGGAGAGTGAAAGCAGAGACGCAACGCACGAAGCAACGTGACCTTTGACGACATTTATGGACATAATTAATCATTGAGCGTTTTGACCGTGTCAAGCAGCTCCAGTGACGAGCTATGACTACAACATAATGCGCCGGGGCTATTTTACGAGCGAGGCATAGATACAGAGCTTCACCATCATGCATTGAAATCATCATAGAGGCGTCAGGTACGGGCAAGGCAAAATGGCGAGGCATGACCCAGGGCCGGTATCTTACAGTACAGCGCGTGGCGTTTGAACAGGTTCGTGGCACTTCATTAGCAGATTGCTTCCCTGGAGATAGAGAGCAATTTCACAGAATGCGACCTCACGCTGGTCCGCGATCGACAGAATTTCATGAAGTTCCCAGAAACTCGGTGATGTGTTAGATCATCTCGAACAGCCCGCGGCTGTACTTTCTCTTATAACTTCCCAAAAAGCGAGAAACGGGATGGTTCTTGATCCTTCCCCTAGTCAGACTATGGCCTCTTGACACTCAACGTGTCAGTTCCTGCTGACTACGCCCAGTCGTCATTTTCGCTGGCTTGAAACTTGAATCGGAATAAGTCCAGGGTTGGTCCTCGCCCTTGAACCTGCACTATGTGTTGCCGCGTTATCCTTGATCCTTCGCCGGACACGGTTGCATTCGCTTTGACCGAAGAAGAACGGATTGACAAGACGAGATGGCACCTTCGACTTTGATGAATGGGCTCTCAACGTGCTCTTGGCCCCGAACCCCTGAAAGACAGACAGACCTCATCATCCCGTTCGCACAGGTTGGGTCGTAATTGTCAACTAGTTGTTGCCCGCTTCCACCGTGAGCAGGGCGCTTTTCTGGAAAGAGGGATGACAGTCCGCGGGCTGAGACACTAAGAAAGAGTGGCAAGGAATTGCAGCCTGACCCGTCACGATAGCTGCGACGCTCTTCTGGCACCCCCTGCATTGATAGACGGGAATAGTGCCATCTGGTGCCATTTCATTTCCCAGACTGGCGGTGGTGATCCTGTGTTACCTGAGAGTTTGCAAGACACGGAACCCCGGATCGCCGGAAAGGCACCCTGACGTTGGGCCCGGATGAGCAACGCATCAGGGCCTCACTAGCCCTAGGCTGGGCAGTTGGTACCCGTTGGGTGTTGTTCAGTAAGCAAGCGGCCCAGGGCGCGACCCTTCTCACTGGTACCAAGGGTGGATGAGCCAAGGACCCCCGTGAGCCAGTGCCGCCAGAAGCGGGCACCCAGGCGTTGCGGCACCCACCAACCACAGGCTGTCCTTACCGGATGGGCTTAAGTAATGCCGTTTTCTAGGTGCCTTTCTCCTTCCTCTGCCGTTCCATCCTCTCCGGTCTCGCCCAAAGCATGCCTAAGCCACCAGGGAGAGCCACCAGGGAGCCACCGGTGGGCCTCCCCGGAGCAACCCCCCCAGTCTCCTGGTGGGCGACTGGTCAGCTTCTACCACCCACTACCAAACTCTTCGCGGACAGCCGCTCTTCACCGATGGAACTTTGGATAAGCAGCATCATCCATCCCTCGACTCATTCTAACTTCTTCATCCATCGATGCGACCTCCTGTCCATCCTCAACCATTATCCATTTTCGTCTCGCTAATTTGGCCGTCGAGATCAACCGGATCCATATCCTCGTTCGACAGAGAGAAGTTATCGTCTCCCGCCCCCATCATACAGAAATCGGGTCGAGACCGACTTTGTGAGGTCACGGAACCGCTTTCTTTGCCAAAGGCGCCAGGCATGGTTTCTGCACCTCGTTCACTTCTTTTGCGGACTGCTTACGACAAGTACTGGAACGCTGCTCGTACCACCTCACTTGACGCCGCCCCTCGTCTCCCGTGTTCATTCCATTGACTCCTCCCGTTTTCAAACCCAAGACGGCCCCGGATTCTGCAAGGTCCCATCATCTCGCCCCTGTATCCGGCATCCTTTGCGGGCGATCAGTGACGGTTCAGTCGCTTGGTAGAATTGGACGTCGCTCTCTTATCGACCCCTGCACCTCTCCTCTACCCGTGTTTCACGACGCAAATCGGTGTAAACGGCCCGAGACTGATCATGTGTTGACGTGGGCTTCGCATTTAGTGCCAGTATCAACCTCAGGCTCATCATTGAAATACCCACCCTCTGCGAACGTGCTCAGAAAGTTCATGTCGCGGTGAATTCCACTCATTCAGCCAGGAAAAACTATCTTCGAGGACTATGCCCAAGCAGCCAACCCAATCGTTACCATCTGATACTTTACCCTTGACTGAACCCACAGTTCAGCCGCGTCGGTCTAACAATCACCTCTCCGACATGCCTACCTCGACAATCACCGTCTCTAACACGAGCTCCCGAAGGACTTCGGGCCAGATTCAAAAGCCTTTCGAAAATGCCCAGGTTGCACCACTGCCACCACCAACCGAGGCGGGCCCTCCGGTCGAGGACCCGACACCAAAAAGGCCTAAGCGAACGCTCAAGCTCACCGCTTCTCAACGAGAGAGAAAAAGAGCGATTGACCGCGAGGCACAGCGAAGCATCCGTCTGAAAACCAAAAACTACATTGCTCATCTCGAAAACTTAGTCCGAATCATGGAGAATGGGGGCTCATCAGCGAGTCACGGTGAGAGCGGTGAGCATCTGCCGGGGCAGGCAATGACCGAGGAAGGTCAAGAGAGAGTCAGAGCACTTTTATCTCAACTGAGGCAGAGCGAGGACGAAGTCAGGCGGCTGAGGGAGATGGTCACTGGAGTACAGAGGCTGGTGGCAGGGGCGTTGAATGTTGGCGAGGATCCGACAACGAAACAAATAGGCGGCCTTGAGGCATACAACATCCAGCAACCGACACAGATGGCGACGCCTCTGCCAGGCACGGTGCAAGATCACCTCGAGAACAGTGCTTCCGTTTACTCCCACAGTTCGGATTCATCGTCCCCTGTCATCGAGCTGAGTTACCAGCCATTTGACCAACCGAGGTCTGCCGAGGTATCTGCGCCCAGTTATACCCCCAGGGTGTCAGGCCCTCGATCCATTCCTCCGCACCACCCGGACCGGTTCGACAGCCGGGGGAGGTTAGTCCCTCCTGCCCCGGTGTTCGAACCAACAAAGTCAGAGCCCTTGGACGCCGCCGGGGACAGGGTCGAGGGTGAATTGTTCTACCTCTCCGAACGTGAGGTCAACCGAGTATTGGCCGGAGGCCATCAATCCTTTGCGAACCAGCCTCTGGACGAGGACATCGTCGTCCGCGCGGTGCTACATGGATGGCGCGACGTGCAGGACCTGTACCTCCTTGATCGAGGCTGGCAGGCGCTCAGGAGCATTGATCAGTCCATCTTCCGCGACTGTGGCGTTGTCGAGAGGATCGCCATCCTCCACATGATGCGGTTGAAGCTGCTCCATCAGAGCAACGTGAATCCACAGTTTCTGGCCCCTCTACCATCCTTCTTCCAGAGAGGCCCCGCTGAAGATCCGGAGGCCCTGGAGAAGATGCCCCTCATCGAGCACTTTATCTGGCCGGGTATGCGGACCTGCCTATGCAAGAATGCGACCCGGTATATCAACAACAAGTTTTCAGATTCATTCAGACGATCGCTCAAGTTCCTGTGGCCCTACAACGTGTCAGACGTGTACGAGCGGGACCCCGTCACGCAGCTATACTCAGTGATGCCGGAATTCAAGCGGCGCGAATGCGACCTCCGTTCGTGGACGATGCGAAAGGACTTCTTTGCACATGCAAGCGAACTGATGGGTGCCATACCGGTCTATGAAGCGTCTGTGGACCGATCCCTGCTTCTAGCCGGACAAGTACCTATGCAGGCAGGACTGAACGCGGGACAAGCCTCCCGACGGACACTTCAGAAAGCACCTGCTGGGGCCATGGAAAAGCAGGAAACCGCAGAGTCGCAGATGGCCTCGATGCGTGCACCAGCCCATGTTCACTCCTCTCACCATCTCGGCAGCCTTCCACCTGTCTCGACGGCAACCATACCCGTGTCGCAGATTCCGCACGCTGCGGAGGTCGAGGCTTGGCTCGGCGATCCCGATCTGGTGCCGCAGTATTGGAACATGGGACCCGGCATGAATGTGGGATTCGACGCCGTTTCGCCGCAGTGGACGGGTGTCCCGCGAGGATTTGGAGGATGATGATCAACGACGACGTGGGTGGCCACCTCGAAAAGCGATGTTTTGTGTCGATGCGTCTATGTTGTGTTTGAATGTATTGGTATATGGTTTTCCCCCTTCTGTGTGATCTCGTGCGGCTTTCCACGCGCGTTTCGGGAGATATCTCGGCATCCCAATAGAGTATCAGTTGCTTTGTGCTCCAGCCTTGGGGTTCCGCACCTTGCCGATCAAGCGCGACATGGGCGTTCTAGATGACATCAGGATATGTCGTAGACCGTTTTGTATCGCTTGTGATCGTGACGCCAGAAGGGCTTCAGATATCACTCAATCACGTGGCCTGCAGCCCGCTGACATAACAGTCTCGCTGTCCATCAACGTTCCCACAAGTTTCATCCAATTTATCCTGTTCATCATTATCTGAGCAGATGTCCCCATTCACTCCATTCAGCCCCCATTAACTGACGCCTGCAAGACCCTCATGCGACCTTTTGCCGCTTGGAGCAGCTTAGAAGCTTCGACCGACTAAGCAGCATCATTGAATGGCGGCCTCCTCTTCCTCCATTGCCCACACTTCTCCATCGTCTCGATCCTATTGCGACTGAAGGCACATTGCATCAGAAATCTACCAGAGGTCTCGGTCGTTTCCTTGTCAGAAAGCGGTTTGCCCCTCCTCTCCAGCTTCAGGGACGAACAAACCCCCTCCGGCCAATCCGGTTACAGGTGGCCAATTATTAATCATCCACCATGAATCTATTGTCGCGCATGACTTCGAGCAAGGCGTCTCCAGAGAAGGAGAACAGAGGGAGAGCGCCGACCGAACACGATGCTGGGACAACAGAGCGGGTGCCCGAGGATACCAAACCATCACTGTTTCGCCGGCTGAGCAGGAAGACCAGCCGATCGAGAGAGAGAGACGGCCACGCTCAGAATGAGACGTCGATTCCACAGCCGACCGAGGTGAGTCTGTAATGTGTTGCCTGGCAGAGCGGGCTGACAAGAAGGGGGTAAAGGTGCACCATCAGCGAAAGGTAGCGCCTGCAGATGTGGGCGATAAAACCATTTCATCAAAAGTCGCTGAAGTCCCACCGGAGCTCGGTCACCATGGCACCAAAGTGAATCCGTCGCCTCATGCAGACCACACTGAGGCTCCCCATCCCATCGACCCCGTTTCGCAAAACACAGCTGCCTCACTACGCAGGAAGAACGCCGAGAGGCTGCAGACCAATGTTGAAGCAGGTGAGGATTCACATTACAGGTCTTCTGCCAGGCGCACATCAGTCTAATGTTGAAGGCGCAGACGGGCAGCCGAAAAGCAGTCGCCGACCTGCAGGCTTGACCAAGGAAGACGTCGAGCGTCTGTTCTCCGGGGCCCCTCAATTTGTCCTCGAGAAGGGCCGGAGGGGCCGTTACTTCCCCCAGGCGTTTTTCCCATGGAACAATGATCTCGAGATATCTGATCTCCAGGACCGGAGATATATCAAGCATGAAAGCTTCGCCCTGGCCACGTTACACGCCCACTTACCCATCCCCGATGAAGTCAACTGGAAACCAGGAATGGCGCCCCCCGTCAAGAAGGAGGGTCTTGAACTGGGAAAGCGGCCGATGTTTGAACTCGGAATCTTTGAGCGACCGAACATGTTGGGCATCGAAGGTCGGGAGCCGGGCACCGTGGGCATGCGGTATTTTCTCGAAAGGCCTGTTGCAGATGGCCAGACAGACGAAAAGATCAAAGAGCACGGTAAAGACGTGGAGATTGATCTGGCCCTCGCAAATGCGCCCTCGGTGGAAGCCTTCAAGATGCTGGCCCTCAGCAGAGAGAATGAGGAATTGAATGCGAAAATCGGCAAGCATGCGCCTGCCCAGGAACGGACCAGACTGATCAAAGAAGGTCCCCACGCGTGGAAATCGGTAGGTGTCCGGGATATCAGCATGGAGGCCTTGGCCGAGAGGATGGATCAGATTGGCGAACTGCGCAATCAAGTTCTCGACGCGGGCTGGCGAGTCACAGTCTTGAACCACATTGACGCGGCCCAACTCTATGCTCATCTCTTCAGTGAGCTGCTCTATCCACCCCATCGGGTGCCGGCAGACGCCAAACACGGCAAGACATCTCTGAAGATCCAAATCGAAGCGTTGGTCAAAGTCCTGACCACGCCTGGTGCATGGCTCGATCTGAGCGCTCCCGAGGCGCGCTTGCGGTTCGGGAAAATCCTCCACAGCCGGACGACGCGACATGACCATGACACAGGCCTGCTGGTCATCGACCCGGAGCGCAAGTGGTTGCTCATCCAGCTTCTCCTGGCTGTAGAATTGGTCATTCGCCTCGACGCCGCTCTGAGATTGGGTGTGGCACTCCATGCCGAGCATTTTGAGATCAGCAGCGAGGAGATCCACCATTTCAATAAACTGCGCAACCTCAAGGTCGATTGGGATCTTGTAACGGCCAGACGGTTCCTGTTTCTCTCCTACGTCAAGAGAATCCGAGGGAGGGATTCGGCTCCCGTATCGCCAGTCCACACTTTGGAGCGGCCTCTGACTCTCAGGCAGAAGTCTTCGGCTGATCACCACCATGGCCTTTTCGGCGACCTCAGACACAAGATGAGGCTGGAGAGGTCCGAGTCGGAACCACCCGTGGTGCTCGACGCCTGTGACGTGGCCATCATGGCTCGACAACCGGCTGTCATGGTGGACGGGCTCTTTCGCTTCGCCACCAACATTGGGTGGCCGCGAGGCGAAGAGCTTCACGACTCTCTGAAGCACAAGCTATGCACGGCGTCCGTGGAAGAGAGGGAGAAGCTGCTCATGGATGCGATCGTGTGTCCTGATGACAACATCGTCGCGACTCACCCTGTCAACTTAACCCCCTCGCTCCAAAGTTTCAACGTCGATCTACACGCCGCGACGCCCTCCACCGTCGGCGGCTGGCTCTCACACAGCTGGCTCTCGGGCTTGATCCTCCCGGGAACCTCGATCTGCGATATTCTGATGTCTACGCTGCTTGAGAACGATCCGAACCCACGAACTCTCCAGGATCTCGGCACCGCCAACATACCGCTGCGAGGATCGGGCTTCATCCTCGACGGCTCCTCATGGTGGTCCAAATCCTGCATCGTCGGGCGGGTCATGGCCCCCATGCAGGGCGCAAAGGAGTCCATGGGCTGGATCCACACGCCCAGATTCGTGCCCTTGTATGAAAATACCCGCGAGCCCCTCAGCAACCGCTGGGTGAAGATCAAAACTTTCCCCGTGCCCACAGATCGCGACCGGCCTAGGATATTCGACGGTGACAGGCTGGCCGAGGATTCGACTCCGCTGGGCAAGGGCAAAGGAGGGATCATGGGAACCGAGTTCAGTATGGTAACGGACCATGTATTGCTTGACGCGGGCATGCCCGAAGTCACTGTCAAGGATATCAAGGTCCATTTATCCAGCTCGGATGCTACAATGACATCTGCAGAGCACCCGTTGTCGGCGTGGGCCCAGTTCGATCTCGTCCTCGCACCACCGATAACACCGCCATCTCCATCCTCCTCTCCACGATCAGCAGACCCCCCAACCATCGAGCCGTCACTGCTCCAGATCCGCTACGGCCTGGATCGTGCCGTGTATTTTGTAACTTCCCACCCGTGCCGCCTGCCCCACGGCCACGCCACATTCAAGCCGGGCTCTCTGGATGCACATTATGAACAACAACACCCCAAGCATATCCGGGGCGTGGCGGAACACATTCCTGCCCATCCACTGCACAAGACGTATGCATACGTGACCAAGACACTGGCAGAGCTTGTCCAGAATCCCGAGTTGGACCCCCCGAACCCGACGCGAACAGGCGAGGAAGGGGTCTGGGTCATCGATGCTCGCAGCCACGGTTGCTCGCCTTACAACTCCGAGACGTCCCTGGCAGGCGAGACGCCCACACCGCCGCCCACATCAGCGACAGGGACAGAAGCCACCGCCGGCCGCGGCGCCGTCACGTCCCCTAAAGTCCACCTCGACTATCTCCAGCACTACCTGCACGGGAGTAACGACCCGCAACTGTGGAAGAAGGACATCCTCGTGCGGGCGTGGTGTGCCGAAAAGGGCCGCAACGCCATCGTCGCCAGGGTCGGGCGCACGTGCTTGCCTTGTGCGATCCGCGAGGCCAAAGCGCTCGAGATCTCGGTCATCATCAGGGTCGGCATCAAGGAGTGAGTGAGTGAGTGGTACCCTCTTGTTCCAGCGCTCGCCGGGCGGGGGTGGCGGATGGATTGATCATGAAGAGATGAAGAAACTGGTGAAGTTGGAAAGAAACGAAGAGTAATGGAAGCGAGGGCTAGCAGCACCTCCCCCGCCCCCCCGGGGCTTTCTTTTTTCTCTCGCGCCGCCCGTCTGGTCTTGCCCTTCCCCTGCAATGCTTGGACATGTGATCGGATCAGGCCTTGGACATGACCATGGATATGAAGGAGGAAGACAGGGACAGGGACAGGGTTAGCGAGTGTCATGTCTCTCTCTCCCTCTCAATCCGACTCGCCATGCAAAGGAAGAAGCAAAGAAGGGAAGACCTAATCAGCCCAAGGAATTTCTTTTACTCGTCGATTGGGCCGGTCGGTCAGTCAATCAGTCAGTCCGTCGGTCGACTATGATGACGGCACGGCGGGAGGACGGGGAAACGCAAACTACTATACTATTCACGAATGATTAACGAAAACGAAATCGCAGGGAGGGAGGCAGCAGGAACTCCCTTCGAGGAACAAAGGGACAATCGAAGGAAACGAACGCTATATATCTTCCAGAGAGAAGTTTGGATCTGCTTTTTTGGGATGTTTTTCTCTTGACTTGGAGCTTGTTTGCCTAAGCAATGATATTTCTTGGAATACCGCGAATGATACTCGTTAATACAATACAATACCTGACATACCCTTCCCCTGTTGTGTCTTCCGTGCTGCAATATATGATCTTGATATGTGCACATGTTTTATTCATTCTCCAACGGGCAGTGATATCATTCAAAAAGAAGGAAGCATAGGTCACGATGGGCGAGCATATGGAGAGGGGAGTGGTTCGGAAGGAATCGATAATCGAGACGATCGTCTCCTCTTCCTGAACGGAGGGCAATCTCGAGCTTCACAGCTGCTGCGTTTGTGAAGCGTGCAGTTCGGAGAGTATCCAGCGTCCATTGCGCGATCACGTTTGTTTAAACAGTCAGAGGCAGTGGGAGACGAATAAAGGCGGAAGAGAGAGAGAGAGAGAGAGAGAGAGATCGAATCATGCCGCCATGGTTGAGCACTAGCTAGTTAGCATGCGCTCCTCTGTAGCCATCTACCTTCCCAAGAGTCCCAGTGAGTGAGTTGAGCGGTAAGTCCCTCTAGCAAAAAGAAATTTGAGGGTAGCCTAGGTAGCTGAAGTCTGGTCGGCACGCCGGCCGTCTGCTCAAAAGGACACCCAAGCAGATTGGCTGGCTGGCCACCGTATTTCTCCACGGGCAATCATTTCGAAAGGATTTGTAAACCTGAATGGAGCGACAACGTCGTCCTTCCCTTTTGGAAGGGTATCGGGCATCCCGACCCTTCAGACTGGGTAGAGAGGCACGCAAATGCGCAGTGTGAACGTATGACACACAAGGGCCACAGGGTGTTTTGATGACGGCCAGAGTCCGGTTTGCCTGTGGATCGCGATGCTCGGCACCTTTCGCCGGCATGATTCAAGGAGTCATCTTGAGAGGGCGAGCCTGGCGGGTCAGCTGCGAAACTGCCTCACGTACCGAAGGGCATGGAGACGTCGCTCGCAGAGCAGCGACCAAACTGCAGGAGCTTGTGGCTAGTGGTCTGGCAGATGCTGCCTGACACCGCAAGAGAACAGCAGATCGCACCGCCACTGCCACGACCGCAATGACGATGCATCTTCTTGAGATTTCTCATCCCACCTACCCTTCTCGTGGCACGTGCAAGATGACGCTCCAGAGCGCTCCGCAGAGAATGTAGACGTCAGCGCCGTCCTACCCGCAGCAATGACAAGACACTGCCCCTCGAAATAAAGAGAAGAGCATGCAGGGGGCTCAGCTAGAAAACTGAAAACGCGAGACTGAGTGGTGGAAGTTTGAGAAAATCGATGGGTCGAGGACCGCAACGGCGTCAACCCAACGTCCCTGGCTCCTGCAACCTCGAGCAACGCTTCGCTGGAACAACCAAAACTAAGTTGCCAAACTGAAGGAAGCTGAATGCTGTACTCAGGCTCGCGGAGGCGCCGTGAATCTAGAAGTCCCCGTCTGCCTTGGTTTGTGGCCTGCGATGCTGTGCGCAACCTTGATTGATGTCTCGTAAGAGTCCAGGAGACGGGAGAGTCTAGACTCTGTATTCCAAATGCAGTTCGGGCAGGCTAAGAACTCCCCCTTTTTACCTTCATGTGATGGTGAAAGCTAGTGTGCAATTTCTGGTGGCAGCACGCGTTTGGAGGAGTTTGCTTTAGGCTGCTTTGATAGCTTTAATTGTGGTGGCATTCCAGGTCTTAGGACTCTAAATTGTACGAAGTACTGGTGGTTTGTTGTTCATTTCGAACATCTGGAACAACCACCTTCGGGTGTTTTACATTTGAAAGGCCGCTATCGGAAATATTTGCCCTAGCGAATGATACATCCAGCGTCAGTAGGTGAAATGAGGCACTTTTTGGTATTGTCGAGGTGACTGGGTCGGGTGCTCAGTGTTGTCAACGGGCACGCGCTGCATGGTGATGTTCTAGACCAGGGAGATCATCCAACTTTCACAAATCGCGTGAATAACTCGATGCAGTCATAGACTATTCGTGCAGGCTTAGGACAGGGACCAGGTTGGAGTCAGGAGCGTCAAGGGGTGCTTGTGACACCATCACCATGTCCCTGCAGTTGGTCGTGTTCAACGGCCGTTCGCCACGATCGTTTGAAGATCAGAGGATTTGGCTTCGAGGGCGAGTGGGCTCCTCAGAGCGGGGTTCGGTACGGCGTTCGGAACACCTGAGTAGTAAATAGCTTAGCTTTGCTTTTGTGGCTGCGTCAACGGGGCTAGATACATTTGTGTGAGCTAGTGGTGAGCCTGGAGAGGAGAAGGAGAGGAGACCTGGCCTAGAACTTCGATGGGAGTCTTTCAGAGCTGTCCACGAGGAACCAGCAGCGAGCTCAAAGAATCGACGAGTGAAGGAGCACTCAAGTCATTGACTATGCGGTAGAAAGAGAAGGAGAAGAAGAAGAAGAAGAAGAAGAGGGAGAAGAGGGGGCCGCAGGCAAAGCAATTTCTAGCGGTTGATTGCACGTTTCGGGAAGAGGAAGGAACCATGCGCTGCCCCCGTGGATCGTCTCAAATAATGCCCTGTTCTTGTCCCTCTCCCCATTTTTGGTATTCTTTGACACGACATGGGTCTACTACCCTCATGTCTCAAAAAGACCTTTTCGTCACAACTTTCCAAGGCAGGCTCCAGCTGGCCATGAGGGGCGTTTCGATGCTGGGAACCAGATCGACAAACCCAGTAAGAAAGCGCTCCATGGTATCCAGATCGAGCCCAATCAGAATCATTGCCACTTGGCGAATACGCAGTGCTTGCAATGATCTGCTCTGGATGTCCAATGGTGCGTCGTCTCTCTCTGCTGAATGAAATTGGTTGGCTGATGGTGAATGACGCATTGCAGTACCCATACCTACGACGCCTTGCGAGCCACTCTATCCACAGCATTCAAAAGAGGGGGATGGATATCTTGAACAAGTACTCCATAGGTAACCTCGTACATTGGGTGATGATCAACACGCCCCCTACACGGAGGCACTCGTGCACATGATAGCACTCCCTCGACCGTTGATGAGAGACGCAACCCACCCGAAGCCCATCCTTCTGCGGAGAATTCTATCTTGATGGCCGAGCTCGGTTGGGATTATTTGCCGGTACACGTCCTAAAGGAGTTTGACCTGGGCCATCAAGCTGCCGGGTCAAACCCAGAAATCGTCTCACCCGCTCGCGTGTGCTGCGCCGGCATAGTCCCCCGGAGACAAACCGCCCTGGGGACTGTCTTGGATGTTCCTTTCAGCCACCGAGATAATAAAATGAGACTCTTTGACGTGAAAACCCAGACGAACGCACGCTAAGTGTAGTATTTTTGTCTGCGCACAAAGTTCCAGTGAGCTCTCTGGCGGGATTTGCCAGTGACAAACAATTGCTGAGCTGGTAGGATAACATGTCGATCCTCAGTGTTGGGAGAGGATGCGAGGGATAGTTCGACGGTGCCAGTCCCTGAGGTCAGGCATGCTGAGAGGCTGGAGCCGAAAGTCGGGCATCAAGGAACGAGTCTTTCGCTTCTCCCGCATCCTGAATAGGCGGAGGCCCTTGGATTCTAGCAGGAAAGTGGTCTGATGGTTGAATCTGCCACCAACGAGCCCACTAAACTCTTTTTTTAAAAATAGATGACGGAAGCCTCCAAGAGCTCGACCCACCAGGTAATAGTAGATATCCCAACGCACCTTCGTATGGCAGACCAGGAGTTTCCTAAGCCAGTAGTCAGAAAGAGAGAGAAAGGGTCGTCGGGGGTAAAACCTTGCCCTCTTCCGACCAGCAGAAGTGGATGATCGCTCTCAGCTTAATTTTTGAGCCCCGAGTCGGGCATGGATTAGCGGTGGCAGAGGTTCTTGTGGCAGAGTTGCAAGCTGATCACTTCACATTGGTTCGTTTCCTGCAGAATGAGGCGGTACTGCCTGCGAAGATCGACAAGGGAGCTGGCATCCAACTTGTCCCCCCTGTTTGGCCACTCTGCCGAACTCCGAAGCGTGCAGGAGGTGTGTCTCTAGTAGTACCGTATTAGACGACCTCAGTGCTGCCCCCGGAGTAATTGGTCGTCGGCAGAAAAGCCTATTGAAATACGGCCAGACGGCACCAACAATCTCGGAGCTGCCAGTGATGCCGCATCTTCCAAGTCCTGCATAGCCAGAGGCGGCCATTTGCCATGATTTGGACCATGCGCAATCAACCACACTTTGGCGAAATCGGGTAGATGGGAGTAGTCGGTGTTGCGGAACCTTTATGGTGCCTTTCAGTGGTGGCCCCCGTGTTGGCGCCTCAGTAGATTGAAGAAACCACATGGTAAGATCCAAACAGCGTTGAGAGCCATGAGTTTTCCGAGGGGCGCGGATTAAGCCCTGAAGACCCGCGTTTGAAGTGCTTTTCTCTTGGTGGATTTCTCTGGGACCAGTATGAAGCCCTTGAGCCCTGGTCTGTCCTCGCAGCTTTCTCAGGCATCCAGTTCCCAAATTCTTCAAACTACGTGGTCCAAATCCTGGAATAGGCATGATCAGAAATGAGCGAAGACGCAGTCGCAGTGCTTCCAGCGACCCCGAGCTCGCTCTTCTCACGTCTCGTCTGGAGAACTGTCAAACCTGTAGCTCCTACAGAGGGGACGTGGTGCTCATTATTGCCTCCTAGAGCAAGCGCCCCAGGGTGCTTGATCCACGTGGAAAACTGGTCGCCACTTGGGCAGACGTTGCAGAAACGGAGTGACGGACGACTGCCTTTGGGTTGAAAAAGGTGTACTGGTGCCGCTATCCTTTAGGCCTGCAGAATGTACAGGGATGTGGGTGCGAGGACAGTAGCTTTGAAGCTACCAACCATGCCATCAACTGGCAGTGCACCGGCCCACGATTCCGTTCAGTCTAGAATCCCTGAACAGAGTCCCTGGAAGATCTGGTTCCAGGGGTTCGGGGGAGAGCCGCATCAGACACCACCCCATTATCGTGGGAGTTTGTCTGGAATCTTTTCCCACGGTGGTTGTGTCTCTCCCCAATGGTAGCTCCTCAGCCAATTCGCCTCCGAGATACGAGCAACGGTTGGCCTTTTGTTCCGTTCTCCTCCGCAATGACACTGGTGTCCCAGGCTAAAATGAATTATGCCACGAGGGGCAATGATAGTCGCCATGCTAAGCGAGGAAGTCAGTTGAACGAAAAGAGAGTTGCCACTTCTGCTCTGCCCCCCAAACCACTTACGAGGCTCCCTTAGGCGCTGAGCCATGGTTCGTCACCGACCTGGTTGCGTCTATCTCGGCCAGCACGAGGCTTTGGCCGAGTTGATGGCTGCGAGTGGGTCTGGGATGGACTCCACGCAGTCGCACACACGCCACCTTCTCGGCTAAGACTTGCTGACAAAAGGGATACAGAGCCTTGGTGGTGACGTGAGTGGCATTCAAAGTGGGCGGATCTTGATGCGCCTGACAGGTACAGCGACCTAGTTCACGCAAAACGTGGCATCTGGTCCAGTCTTGCCTGCACGTATAGCCGCCCGCCCCCAAGAACCTCGCAAGCTCGCCGTATTTCTTCGCGAGAGAGACGTTGGAACGAGTTGCGACCTGTCTGGTTCCAGTTAGACTGAGCCTCAGCACGCATGAAATGTCGGGTTTGGGCCTCGACTCACTAAACAGGGGTATCACCTGCCATGCGCCCAGCGAGCTGGAAGTGGGCAGAGTAGAACAGAGTTTACTCAAGACTTCCTTGGCCTCCACCATGACCCTCATACATGGATAGCCGCTCTTCAGATCATGGACTTTGAGTGGAGGAAGTTCGCTCCCTCAACCGAGCCATCCGCACCTACAGTAGGGAGAGACCAACTTCCACCCCGTGAAAGCCACACAAGACTGGCGTCCGGTGGCGCTAGCTTTTGAGGATCAGCCCAGTGCTCTCGGGGCTAAGTGCTGGTAACCCCAGCTCGGTGGCTCAAGTGGAGAGGAATCCAAGGCGCTTTCGCTCGACACCGAAGCGACATTGAAGATCAATGCACGTTGTCATCCGTCAGAGCCGGTTAGCTTGCTGGGAAAGTGTCTGAGGTCTAGCTCGCGAGTTACCCTATCGACTACTTCGGACTTGTAGGGCCTTGTCGTAGTCTCTTTCGAGGCGTTGCACGACGACGAACAGTAGCTGAGCTTTCCAGTCCAGAATGATAGTGCCTTCGCTAGCAGCAGAACCCGGCCAGACGTCGGGTATAAACCACTTTCCGGGATTGGTCTTCGAGTTCCTGAGAGGTATGTCGCGTTCGTATTTGTCGTTTCCTTGGGAATCCTTTGTCCGGGCGCCGTTGTCAGCTCTTCATTGGTGGAGACAGGATGGTGCAGATCGTTCCTAGAAACCGAACTTCCTGGTAGCTCTGTCTCGGCACCAACGCGATACACTCTTGCAGGCTAAATGATGGGCATCATCATCATCCCCCACCCCCCGACTTTGACCAAGTGCTGTCGTTGCTTTCTTCAAAGTCGATCCAGGAAACTTAGAGATGGTCAGCCGCACCCACCTAGGGACCCCTTTCAGATATCTAGATCTTCAATATCCTCGTTTTACGGGTGTTCTGGCCTTTTGGAACGTAGATGGAATCGAATTGTGGCTTTTCTCCGAAGTGGATCTTATGAAAGACCCTGGCCATTCAGTGAGAGCCATAGTCTCCAAAAGGGGACCCAAAGTCAGGCATAATCGTTTGGGGGTTGTTCTCGCATCTCGCCGGGGCTGGCCCCGTCTGCCTTGGCTCATTAGGGAGTACGTCGTGCGATCACCCATCCGCTTCCTCTGCAAGCAACTTCGACGCCTAAAAAAGTCAATGGCGCGAGCGACTGGACCCGTATCTTTCCTCCACAGGTGGACCAGGTATCTGGTTCTCGTGGCTTTCATCGCCAGTTGGGAGGAGCTGGGGGTCCAAACTGCCCATGCGAGATTCCGAACCATACCTTTTCTGCACGATAGTGAGAGTCATATACCACCTGTCATGCATGTTGGAGGCGCTTGTCTTTTTCGTTGATTCGTCTGTTGCAGGTATCCGTGTCTCTCTGCTGTGGCTGGTCATTTCTTCCGACAATATTTTACGATCCACGAAGAGGGAACCCCGTCCTTGTGAACTTCAGTTCCCTATCCCTATCACTGGTCAGTCTGCTGAAGCCAACTTTCAGGGCAAATCCCGGTCTATCCCCATCAAGAGCCCTTTGTTGAATCTGACTGTCCTTTTCATTTCTCTTCCATCTCTCTGATCTGGACGCCGGGGCGGCTGACAATCCTCTCCACTCTCTGCACGATCGAAGGGGTCGTCTTAAATCTTGATCTCCTGATGTGGTTGCGTTTTGTTGACCCTTCAACAATAACGATTGGGGACCACTTCCGATCAATTCCTCGAGTAATATCCCTGTCTGCTTTAGCATTCAGTGCGACGTGGGAAGCACATTCCACACCTCTCTTCTCCGATGCGTGGTAGATAGCACTGCCAGATCTGTGCAGCGCGAACGGTCTTGGATTTAACGAGGTTCTGGTCGCTGTGGCTTGCAATTGTGTCCTCGTTGCAGCATCTGAGTCGCCGCAGGCAAAACCAGCGCTGGAACCCGTCAATCAACTTGCGACAAATCAAGTTGGGTGTGAATTCGACTTCTGCTCCACGGTACCAGTGATGTTGCCAGTCTTCCCCGCTCAACAGCTCGACGAGAACAGTGGTGGAAGACGAGAGACCAGAAGCGATCATCGCCCAGCCTTTGTGTCGCGCAGGTAGTGCTCGTCGGCGAACCCAAAGAGATGCAAGAGGGAGGAAATAATTTCGGGGCTTACGCAGAGGGAAGTGGTTCTGCGCGAGACCAGTCTGGCTCCGAGATTGAGCAGTTCAACATGCCTGGTTTGATCCAGAGCGGTAACTCATCGCCCAACGTTCGCGACATGGCGGCAGAAGGACCACCTCCGTCACCGGCCGATAAGAAGAGGAACAAACTGGGGTACCATCGTACTGCTGTCGCTTGCGGTCAGTCTTTGTATCTGGCTTCCCCATGCGCGACTCCTTCTGACGAAGTACTTAGTCCATTGTCGACGGCGCAAGATTCGTTGCATATCTGATTATAACGACCCTGTAGGCCGATGCTCAAATTGCATTCGCCTTAAAAAGGAGTGCATTTTCTTGCCAATTGACCCGCAAAATCCGCCGACCACGAAACGACAACGCTCAGCGGCAAAAGCGGGGGATGGCATATTCAACGAGGGAGAGGCTTCAGTCGCATCGTCCTCTCCAAGTGGCATCCTAAGAAGCAACTCCATGGAACAAATGAACTATGCCAGACATCCTTTGGATACTCCTCCTATGTCCAATGAGAGCCCCGGGCTCTCAGGGTTTCATACAGGCACCAGATCTGTGCCTGTCCATAGTAGGAACAAGATTTCGACTGCGTCTTCGAGTGTTGACTTATTCCAGGCTTCGATTTCGGGCATGGTTACGATCCTACTCAACATCAGCGTTTACAGCAGCAGGGCTACATTCCGTCTCCGTACTCACCGAGGACCTTTGACGGGGATTCGGTAAATCCTCAATTCTATCAGCATGCGCAGCAGCACCCATATGGACACTCAGCACCCACGCCATATTCATCTGCATTTGCACCTGGTTCCTTACCTTCCACAATGACAACGATCTCCCAAGAACAGGCATATCCGTACCAGACTTCGGTTCCAAACGGGGCTTACAATTGGGCAAATCCTCCCTCGAGGTCGATGTCGTCTGACCACACTGACGAACTGTCATCTGGCTTCCCCACCCCCTATCGAACAAACACGTACCCGTCTTTCGAAAGACCGATGACAGGCCAGATGCAGCAACTACCCCCGACTAGTTCGAGCCTGTTGCCAATGGGTATAGAAAGTCAGCACACTTCAACGCATCCAAGTTTTCCAGAACAACCCTCATATCAAACCGTGCAGGGCAATTTGCAGCAGGGATGGACGGCGGGAAATCCTGGAGCATTGCAGCAATCACCTGCATCTGTCGACCGCTCATATTCTCACGGCTGGTATCAGCCTCATCCGGGGATAACAAACATGCAACAAGAGGAGGGACAGCCTCATATACTGCCTTCGCAGATTCGCAATTCACGATCCAGTCAGCACAAGCCCGGCTGAAACTTGCTAATTGTATCAATATCAATCACCGAGTTGCCTCAAGCCTTCTTATCCCAGTCGCTTACAGCAGATGGTGCCCTAGCTCTAATGCCTATAAGCTCGACTCGCACCGTTGGAATCTGCAAAGATCTGGGTGATATTGGCTCTGAACGTGGACGCCCGTGGTGGCTGAAGGCGTGATTCATAATCTTGAGGGATTTATGAGCTCGTCAAGCAGTGAACGACTCATATAGTCCGGCCATCTCCGCGACGAACCAGCTTTGACCGGGCCAGGATCCATTGACTCTCTCGCTTTGGTTCGGCGGAGCAAAAAGCAGAGAGGAGTTGTTAGGGGGACGAACTTGAAATGAACCCCTGGACCTGGAACAAAGACGGAGCTTCGAGCTTTTTTGACAGGGGGCTGGCAGAACACGTTGAGTTCTGAGCGTCGAGGCTAAGGTGCCAAAGGGGATCCGAATCCATCGGCAGCATGAAGTCACATAGTGTGTTGAATTCTTCTTCGGCTTCCGCCACTGGCTGTCTCAGAATGATCTCCATTTTGACGCAACGTCGATACCCGAATAGCTATGAGGACTCAATATCTTGTGCACTGTTTGCTGCCGTCCTCGGCAACGTGTCCAATCTTCTTGACCTTCTTCCACGTCGTTCGAGACTTTGTCCGCGAATCTCTCAACAAGATCAAGTGCAGGTTCATCGAGTCGTGCAACCGCCAAAAAAAAGACCATCTCTCACCCACGAGGTTCCCAGCGAAAACCTTGTACTAAGTGTCAGCGGCAAATGGACGAGAGGTGGCCTGGAGGACGTCCAATTTACACCGACCTCAACATGACCAAGCGATTTTGGCGCCAGACGGGCGCTTATGGGTTTTAGACTTGCAATGAACATGCGGGAACCTTGTTCAAGTGTGACTTCCCTCGTGCAAGCTGGCTTCTGTGGCACAATCACCACAACGACCGCGAAACACCACAAAAATGGACAGGGGTGAGAGCTGCGTGGGACCGCCGGTCACTGTTCGAAATGCTGTCCTTGACACATAACAGGTTATCTGATCAGCCATGGAGTGCCAAAGGTGCCCACAAGAGGCTGCGTTTGTCTGGAAATGTCTCGGGCAAGATTGGATTCTTTCCTTACGGGCTGGAGAGCACCTCAAGGCTGGTTTGATCTTCACGGATCGGATCAGGGCCCATGATTGGGTGATGCAGTGTGGATGAAGTGTCCTACCAAGAGGGATTCCGGTGTGACGGCAGAATCCATTGGTTTTGAAGCAGAAGTGACTTGACTTGACCATGTCATCTGTTTGGTGGTGGGAACATGATTCGCAGAGCGCGAAAAAGGGAACGAATCATGTCAGTCACGTGCTACTGCTACGAAGCCAGCTTCAACCTCCTTCACTCTCTCCTGCGTCTTTCTTTGTCTCCTCGCCTTGTCAACCACCCCCTGTTCAGGGCTTCATACGACGCCAACATGCTGCTCGCAATGACTTCCTCCTCACCTATCGAGACTTCCAAAGGACCTGCTGATGATCATCGATCTGGACCTCTGAGAGCTATGGGTGCTTTGTGAGGATGCCTTTGTGAACAAAGGCTGAGCAAAGGAATTGAAATAATGAGCCCGAGGCAACAAGAGCTGGATTCACGCAATGCATGGGATCATGGTCAAAGCTGGACACTTATGCTGCGTCCGAGGAGCGCTTGGCAAGTTCAAAGAAACTTGACTGTGGCAGCCTACAATCAACAATGAAAGAGAAATAAAGAAACATTGTTACAGTCGATGTCTCCTGGTGCACAAAGGCAAATAGTCATGTCCAGTCAAAGCGGTTGGATGACAGGGCTTCACCTTTGTGTGCGTATATTGCCACTGCTTTCGCCTGCCCCTTCAGTCAGTGTCAATCGGTTGCTTAGGCAGTAGCAACAAAGCGCCTTTACTTGAATTGTTAACTTCCTGTTCACTATCGATGGACCTCTTCTTCCCCAACCACCATCTTCCCACCTTACTCCATTTCTCGATCCTGACACACAGACAATATCAAACTGAAGCTATTCCAGCGATGGCACAACCTCCAGAGCCAGCAGACGATGATGTATCGAAAGACCTGCTGTCATCTCTTCCCGGTGAGATTGAACTCGAGATTGCCAAGCATCTCAGCTACGCCGATCTCTGCAACGTCCGTGGAACATCGCGAGCGCTAAGCGGGTGTTTCGTTGACCCTGCAACTCGCCTGGCCGACGAGATTTCAAAGGCTTGGGTTGAAATTGGAAGCCACTTTCGGGATGAATACTGGGTGAGTTTGAATCTGTCGCTCCCAGGCTTGATTGTCAACGGCAAGACCCTTGGACAACGAGTGGAGGAACATGCCGTGCAGTGTGGCTTCTCGAAGACGCTCGCTCGGTGGCTCGCTCATCCCAAAGACTTCCACTACCCTTGCTCCAAGTGTCGTGTCGTGAAACCATGGGATGACTTTCCATTTGACAGCCTACGCCGCACATACCCTATAGGAACACCCATGAATCCTCCGGCAACCCAGCAAGAGGGTAAAGACATACTGAAATATATGCTGTGTGGAGATTGTACGACTTCAAAAGAACCTCGCAGATACCATCGTCTTGGGCACATCTGCGACGAGCGTTGGATCATTCGATGTGGACGATGCCGGACCATGAAACGCGTGGAGGGCACTCTGACTTTCAGGCTTCGGGTCTCTGGACTCTGCCAAGAATGTTTTGAAACGGTGAACAAGCCCTGGTTTGCATACAAGAGTTTCTTGCAGGACAGCCTGGCTAGAATGGAGGCCTATGAGAAAGGAGAGTACTTCGATTCGTTGATATGGAGAGGATTACCCCCGTGTCCTGTGCCTCATGATTTTGTTTCAGTGCTGGGCAGGTCAGATAATCGACCACTGACCTCAGGCATACAGACAATCGCTTATTTCCCAACCTACCCTGTGATCAGCCAGAGGAAGCATCGACCGCTCTGAACGAGATAGCGTACTTCAGGTTTCGCTGGGCCAGGTATCAGGGCTACGGTACAATCCTCCTACGGCGGTCACAGCACGAGATCACGAACAACCGGAGTCGCACATGCTGTCCACCCACCCATACTATCGTCTGGTTACGGAACCTGACGCGTGAAGAGATTTGTCCTGACTGGTTTCGGACACGACGGTTTGATCACAAGTATTGAGCATCGCAGATATCGTATCTTTGGCACAAGACCTTGTCTGTAATAGGATGCGAAGTATGCATGAAGGTGTTCGAGAGTAATCAAGTATCTAGTTTCCCTTGTGGTAGTACAACGAAAAGGCTTACTACTACCGAAGGAGCTCCTCTAATCGAGTACACAACCCTCCACAATTCCCCTTAATCTCTCGATATTCCTGTAGTTCGCTATGCTTTGAGTATAGATTTGACTTCATAGTCTGAGCAGCTGTGGTAAACGGTTTTTAGATGGTCTGGATAACCCCCCTGCTAAGTATCGGACACAGGGCCTTCGAATGGGGACACAAAGACAGAGAAAGAAGTCGAGGAACTTGATCGAACGAGGAGTTAAAGTGATAATGTTTTCGTTTCCTGTTTCAATTGAGCCTAAAACCCTGCCGAACAATGTGCCTCCTGTACCTTTGAGCCTCGAACCCGAAAAAAGACTTCAACCAAGGTATCACAATCCAATGGGAGAAAACAACAATATTTCAACCGCACGCTCCGCTATCGCCCCTTTTCATACCTCTACCCGGGTTCACTCCGCCCACCATCTCCCGCTCCCCCCAGCACCGTCTATGCCGAGCTGACAGCAGCTTCACACCCCGGACATAGATGGGAACCCGTCGACCCGAGAGGCACTTCGGTGTGGCTGATGGCCCAGCAGCGCTGACACCGAGTCGCTCGAGTGCTGGGCTGTGCCGTTCTGGGCTCTGCGGCGGTCTCGAGCAGACTCTCAGGGGGTTTGCGTTGGCACATTTCACAAGTCGCTTCGTGATGGCACAGTTCACACATTCCCTCATTCTTGGACTCAGGAGTCGGCGTCTTCAGGTTGTTGCACGCCTTGCAGAGGACTAAGGTACATCTCCCGTCCCTGATCACAGTCCCCTTCTCCCAGATCCCCTTGGTGACGCCACAGGTCCTGCAGAACCGCCGGCGAGCCTCGTGGTGGCCGAGACTCCGCCTTCCCGTGACCTGGCTCTCCACAAAGCACTCTCGCGGCAGGGCCTTCAGGCAACTGTAGCAGTTCAGTTGCTCCGCCCTGGTGATGTGGTTGCGGTGGATATTGTTCAGGGCGGAGCCCAGCGAGATGATGTTCGCCACAACATCGGCCTGAGGTGGAGCAATGGGTTGAACGGACTGTGGGTACACGCCCGCCCAGCGACGCTGGTTTGCGTAGGCGACCTGCCGGCGCTCGTACTCAGCACGTTCCCGAGCGAGCAGCGTGGTTTTGAGAGCTTGCCGAGCTTGGGCGACCGTGGTCAGCGGCACGAGGGAGGCTGCCAGGCGACATGTCTGGCGGAAGGCGAGGACGGACTCATAGTCTAGAGTGGACATCAGGTCGTCGAAGACTTCCAGCGGCAAGCCGAAGATTCCCTTGTGGTCGGCCATTCTAGAGACGGTTTCCGGGAGAGTCGAGGGATCTGAGAGCGAATGTTGGGAAGATCTCTCCTAGGCCCTTAGATGGCA
The DNA here is from genome assembly GCF_001651985.1 of Fonsecaea erecta. Lineage (NCBI taxonomy): Eukaryota > Fungi > Ascomycota > Eurotiomycetes > Chaetothyriales > Herpotrichiellaceae > Fonsecaea > Fonsecaea erecta. The sequence goes on along the minus strand of NW_017387251.1, from coordinate 1,328,105 downwards.
AGCCTTCTTGGGTTGTGTAGTAGGATCTAGCTCCGTTGGATGATGATGAGTCTTGCTGACGGAATGAGTCTGCATGGCGAAGCAGCTGAGCCCCTTATATATGCCTATACTCCATTTATGGTGTGGACCCTGACTCACAATGCAGTGCAGAGTTGGACAATAATGGACCGAATATATATGGTATAAGGGCAAGCAGTGATGTAGGAAGTGAAGAGGACTTCGAGTATAGAAAGGACATGAATAGGCATCAGGTGGTGAAGATGGATGGATTATGATTGTTCCGCTCCGTTATTCCGCGCCAAAAGCCAAAATAGGTGACGGACCTCAAGGCTTCACCCCTTTTTGTGGTCTGATCCTATGTATCGAATACAGTGCGCGACTTTGTTTTGTATCATGTGGCGCACCAGCTAGACAAAGCACCCAGATTCGCGTGAAACGGAATGGCACAGCTAGATAAACAATAACCTGGCTCTGTCGCGCTGTTCTAAAGACCTGGACATCTTATTTTGTCTGCCCAGCGGCCCGAGTGGCAGCGTGGTTCACAACCCAGTTCTCCGTATCTGCGACCTCGTTCAGTCCCCAAGCGGTGCTGCTGTCGTCGTGCACTGTCGTTCTTCTTAGATCTCGCTTGTATTTTCCCTCGAAGGCTCCGCCATTAGCTCTGTGGAGCGTGCACCGGTTGTCCCAGATAATCATGTCCGATGGGTTCTTCCATTCGACGCTAACGGTGTACTTCTTCTGGGTGACGTGCTCGATGAGTTTCTTGATCAGGGCGTCGGACTCCTCCTTGGGAATGTCTTCTATATGATGGGAGTGTGCGGCGATGTAGATATTCCTGCGTCCACTGGGCTCGTGGACCTGGATGAGTCGATGCCGAGCCATAACACCGCCATTGGTCGGATCAAGGTCTTTAAAGAATTCTGGAGATCCTAACTTGCGGGATTGCGCGATCGAATGATGAACAATATAGTCTTTCTCCAGGAGTGCCTTCTGAAGTTCCGGGTCCAGCTCGTCCCAAGCGGTGCGTGAGTCAGCGAAGTCAGTGTTCCCGCCGTTTCCTGGCGGAGGAATTTCAACCGCACGAAGTAGAGAGAAACTTGCGCGCCGAGGGTTGAAGGAGGAGTCGACATGGAAGAGGGCATTACCCTGGAATACGAGATGAGCCTTCAGCAGCTAAAAAGGACTTTCAGGTGAGCTCACCTTGCCATAGTGTGCTCTTGGGCTGTTGGGGTCCAGAACACCACCTTGATCATCGATATTCCCGGCGTCGAACAATTCGTAGAAGCCATATCTTGGCCGCCGGCCATCGACCATATAACGTTTCATGGTGTCAAGATCACCAATACGTCTAGAGAACTCAATGTGGCTAGCATCTTCTAGGCCAGTGTTGCGGAACATACAGACACCATACTAAAGCATAGAGGGACAAAGTCAGCACCAAACTGAAATTTAGACATGGCATAGATTGACGAGGAAGGGTTCAGAAGAAATAGGGATGTTGGTACCTTCGCCATTGCGGCGAGGATCTCGGCGAATTGTTCATCGGATAAATTTTGGAAATCGACGCCCTCGACCTCAGCTGCAAACGTAGGATGAAGCTTTTGGATGGTGATGGTTTTGAACTCCGGTTCCTCAGCGTAGCTGCCCATTTCGCCACCAATTTTGTTCTCCAGTAGTGAGGGATCGAGGAGGCGCCGTGGGAGAATTGACAGCAATGAGGTGTCTGTTCTGCTTGATAGGAATCTTGTTGAGAGTCCAACTTACGATTCCCTGGGTGAAATTGCCCTGTACAGATACCCTCCTCTGCGTTGGAATCGATGGAATCCAGAATCACCTTCACACGAAGAGGGTCGAGAAACCATCTTTTGGGCCTAGGTGAAGATGGGGCTCCTCAAGTCGTGGGGCAGAATGTGGAGGAGGTGCTCTCCGGGTGGTGAGACGCATCAATGGAGTCTCACGAGTCAGTCGGCAAGCAAGAAGTGACAGAGCCAGCAAGATTATGCCGTCCTGAACAAATGCCAACCTATTGGCTGGTCATACCAACCTGATCTGAGGGGATAGCAAGCCACCTTGACATTTTCTCCTGGCGGGGCTGCTTGAATATGCCGACCATTCCTATATCGACAACCAGCCGAAATCTGCATGTGGGATTTCGTAAATCTGGGGTGGGAAACAAAGGTCCGCAGTGGAGAGGAAGAGGTTGGGCCTTTCGGTGGACAGACAGGATGAGCCTCTCGGGACCGACCTGCTTCCCACCGCATACATCAGCAAGCAGCCCTCCAATGCTCTCGTTGTAAGAACATGGGTGCCAACGGATCCGACTGCCATGTACCGCGTCTTTGGTGGATTGGAATTGCTTGGATACAGAACCCTCCACACAGAGTCCAGGAAGGAGTAAGAGTGAGATTCAGATAGCTGCTCAACCTGGTGTCGAGACGTGTTCGCTGGCCCCGAAGATAGGCGCTAGGATCCGCCCGAGGCATTTTGTATGAGAGCTCTAGACGGTGTGCAGGGACAATACCTCCTCCAAGGTTCGAGCGAAGTACTTCTACTCTGGAGTTGTGGTCGATTACCTTGTCTGAGCACCGAAAATACTCTCAGGCTGAGAACTCATTGACAGCGCAGACCGTCTCCCGGTAAATGTGAGCTGTACGCATAGAAATGGGCCACGTAGTGCCCCCAGCTCGCCCAGGTTTTGATCGTATCGGTTTATGGTCTGATCTGCTATTCATTCCTTTTCATGGCAGCCTGGTAGCCCGTGTTGGACGCCTCGGCATAGTTGCCCTAAAACATGATTCCAGTATCAGGTCGCCCTTTCAAGCTTTGAAATTTCTCACCCATATAAACGCAGTTCCGCCTTTTCTGCAATTACCTCAGTGGTGCAAATGGAGAGCCTGAGTGACGAAATTTGGGATGCTGTGATAGCTGGAACCAGCATTCCCCAATCACTTCTGGCATTGTACGTTGCTTCTGACCTACTTGAACCGGGGCTTTAACTGACTGACAAGGCGTTCCTCTCAAGGGCTCTTTCTCGTTCAGGCAAGAAGATCTTACATGTAGATCGCCATGCCTATTATGGAGGTGACGACGCCGGTTTGAGCCTGGACGACACCCAGGGGTGGGTAGAAGATTTACGGCAATGTGCGCAAACTGCGCGTTGTATGTCGCGGCGTCACTGATGATCTCGCAGTCAAAAGCACAGTGTTCAAAGACGCAACCATATCGAGATATACGGATGACGAGTCTGCGTCCTCCTCGTCACTTGGACCATCCCGGTCATACACCCTGAGTTTGAGCCCCCAGATCATCTATGCCAAGTCCGAGTTTCTCCCCAGCCTCGTCTCATCACAGATACATACCCAACTCGAATTTCTTGCTGTTGGGTCTTTGTGGGTACAAAGGGATGGGACACTGCACAAGATCCCCAGCACCCGTGAGGACGTCTTCAATGATGAATCACTTTCAATGAAAGACAAGCGTGGGTTGATGAAGTTCCTGAGATACGTCATGCAAGAGGAGGAAGAGTCGACAACAACCTCGGAAAATGAGGATACCAGAATGTCGCTCAAGGCCGCCCTGTCAACGAAGTTCAGAATCCCAGCCTCTTTGCAGGCTCCGCTGGTAGCCCTTGCGCTATCTCCTGTAGCCGCCGACTTGGTTCCCTTCGATAAAGCTCTGGTCAGGATCAGGAGACACATGAGGTCTATGGGTCATTTCGGTCAAGGCTTTGGCGCAGTTGTTGCAAAATACGGTGGCACTGCAGAGATATCGCAGGTGGCCTGTCGTGCCGGGGCTGTTGGCGGAGGCGTGTATCTTCTTGGGCACGCACTAGAAAATCTGAGTGCTCCTGGTGACACGCCTGTTCACCAAAGGACGGGTGGGGGGGATGACCCTCTTATTGAATGCACGCTTTCCGATGGCACTCGAATCCGGACTCGATATGTCGCTGGAAATCGTGACGATATTCCGGTTTCGAAAGACGCCGTGGAAGATGCGGCCTCGCCCTGCACCACCTGGAGGTCTATCAATGTCATCGCAGATTCGTTAAAGTCAATGTTTCCTCCAACATCAGAGAATGGCCCTACTCCTGCAGTCACAATTGTTCTAGTTGATGATGGCACCCCTGAGTACAAGAACCCTGTTTATCTACAGATTCACTCAGAGGATGCAGGAGGATGTCCCGCAGGTCAATGTAAGTCCATCCCATTTCTGCCTTTTGATTTCACTTCCGTGATGATCCAACATCGAATACTTATCTACATTGCCTGAGCATTATGTGCTTTGCTGATAATTACCCTCTGACAACCTGATCTGGATACCCTCTCAACTATTTCTGTTTCCAACTCTCTAGACGCAAACCAGATTTTGCTGACTTAGCTTGACCAGGTCTTATCTATGCTTCAGTCGTTTCCGAAGACGCCTCCTCGAAAGATCGGCTTGAAGCCGCTGTGGGGGCGTTTCTCAGCACCGTGAGTGCAAAAAGCTCACTCTTGTGGTCGCTCTCATATCGAGCTCTGGGGCCTGCTATAGACTTTTCATCCAGTTTTCCGACGTCGCGGAAACATCCACAAGTCATCATATTTCCACGCAAGCCTCAAGATGTTGCCTTCGACGATGGTGTACTTCATGCGGTGAACGATGCTTGGCAAGTGATCTTGGGGCCAGAGGCTGCTACAAGCAGCACCTTTCTGAGGTTCGAGGAACGGGAAACTGAAATTGAGGATTAGCACAGCATCCCTTGCTTGTTAACGTCTGGCCGGTAACTCTTGTACTTGTTCTGGCCACTGTAGGAATATCTGCACATCCATTCCAACAGCCATTGCTCTATATTAAGCGGTTTACGATCTTCTACGGTCGCATTGAAAGGCTTTACCACGATCTAGCTCTTGTTTCTATATGGGAAGCGTAGTATGTCGACAAGGAAAGCATTATTCCTCTGCCGGAGGCCATCCGATGCATGGAGAGGCTTTGAGTGACATTGATCGCTGTGCAGTACATCCCACCGTTAGCTTGATAGCAACGTTGAACAGATCCTTTACGTAGGTGGTGGACCTGCGGGATCATCCACAGTGTGATCAGTCTTCTAACTGTCCAAGCTATATTCATGCTCCCCTATACAGACGCCTCGCTTACATTGGTCCATGATCCAAGTTCAAGTGACTTCTGGTCTTTGACCCATTTCCAATTGTGCATTTGGAAGGCGTACAGTAGCCCATTGCTATTGACAAATATACTTTGTCCCGTAGTTCTCCCATCATCCCTCCATGATCATGATACCGCATCAGCTAGATTTCTCCAACAACACCGTTTTGAGAGCCACCCCGACCTGTCTCGGAATGGGACCCGAGAGTCCTAGAAACTGCAGTTACCGGGTGAGATGAGTGTAAAGGCGTGCCCAAGTGCTCGAGAAGAGCGATGCTCTACGTCGGTGCGACTGTAAAGAAACAAATCTAGCAAACATGCCAAATTATGATAAGCGATAAGGCGGCCCTTGGCAGATTTGCCATTTCCCCGAACTCGAAATTTTTGGGTTCCCATCTTTTGGCAGTTGCAGAACAGCCACCCACCCATCGCCCGCTCCTCTTCTTTTCGGGCTTTTTGCGCTGTCCTCTCGCTCCCAATCCGCAAAAATGTCGTCGGACGAGATTGTGTGGCAGGTGATCAACCAGCAATTCTGCTCGTTCAAGTTAAAGTAAGCCACAGTTAAACTGGTGCATCAAAAATTCGAGTGCCGCCGTTGCTAACAGAGGGGAAAAACCTACAGGCTGAGCAGCAAAGACCAAACATTTTGTCGGAACGAGTATAACCTGACGGGCTTCTGCAACCGGCAGTCCTGCCCCCTCGCCAATTCCCGCTATGCCACCGTCCGACCAGATCCCCAGACAGGGGCGCTCTGCCTGTTCATCAAGACCCCCGAACGCAATCACCTGCCGTCGAAGTGGTGGGAAAAGATCCGGCTGCCCAACAATTACGAGAAGGCGCTGCTGGCTCTCGACGAGAAACTGCAATATTGGCCTAAATTCTACATCCACAAGTGCAAACAGAGGCTCACGCGGTTGACGCAAGTGAAGATTCGCCAGAGGAACATCGCTAAGGAGGAGGTGCGACTGGGTGAGAAGAATGTCAGTCGACTGGCTCCCAAGGTCCGTCGGAGGGAAGAGACCCGCGAGCGGAAAGCAGAGAGTGCGGCCAAGGTGGAGAGGGAGATCGAACGGGAACTCATGGAGCGGCTAACGAGCGGCGCCTACGGTGACCGGCCCCTCAATATCGAGGAGGGGCTGTGGAGAAAGGTGCTGAGAGGCCTCGAGAGGAAAGAGAAAGGTGAAGAGCTGCTGGATGACGAGTTGGAAGAGGACGAGAATGGGGAAGAAATCGAGGCCGAGGTGGAGTATGTTTCCGATTTGGAGGAGAGCGAGGACGAACTGGAGCAGGAGATGGAGGACTTTGACGACTGGCTCGGTGGAGAGAGTCCAGACGAGGAAGATCTCACCGAAGAGTCTGGAGAAGACGAAGACGAAAGTGAAGGCAGCGACGAGGATGAAGGCGAAGACGCAGGGGGAAAGAAGAGGAAGCGACATACGCGGCAACCATCAAAGCCACAGAAGAAGCCTCGTGGCCGAGTGGAGATTGAGTATGAGACCGAGCTGCCATTGAAGGAGACGGTACTGGCTTAGGGTCTGCATTGTGTGGACTTCAAAATGGTTATCGCCTCGATACTGCACGTGGTTACGGAGTTTGGGAGTCAACCAAGTCTTTCCTTAGAGACAATCTCAAAAGCGAGACGTTTAAGATTGAGTCTCAAGGTCACGAATAACGACATTATCAACCGCAACAGCTTCGCACAGGGTCGCCGAGCTCAAGTCCCTACCTCCGTATCGTACTGGAACAAATGTCAGACGCACTTTGCTGATATATTCTTGGTTGGCCACTGCTGGCAAGGGGCCAGTCTCGTCAAGCTTTGCGACAGACTCCCTTGACATATCTGAAGACCTGAGAGTACTCGAACGTCAGTGTTGGCATTTGGGAAGAGGGAAACGAGGGCTGAACACATGGTAAATCTCGAGCGGCTCTGGAGTGCATTTCTTACCTCGTGACCCTTGAATTCAGCTGTAGTGGTTATTTTCCTTTCATCCCAACCACCCATCCCCAAGACAACCCGGTCGAGCTTCCCGGTCAAACGACATCCACCCATGAAAACCGGCCAAATCCAGTCTACAAACCATACGTAAGACCTGGTGATGGAATCCGAGTTGTTCTCCACATGCTCGAAAAACAGGAACTCGCCGCCGGGTTTGAGCAAGGCCTGGACGACAGCAACCGTGGCAGCTTGTTGTTTCTGCGGTGCTGAGCAAAGACTCTTGATGGCGACGATGGTATCAAATACGCCGTCCTCCGGAAGACTCGACGTCGTGCTGGAGATCACGCCGGCCTCCTTGAGCGCAGGGAGGAGACTGCTTGGCTGGGCTCCCGCTTCAAGAGCCACCAGCTTTTTTCCGAGGCCGTGCTTCTCCGCAGCTTCACGAAGCTTGTCATGCAAAAACACGTTTGGTTCGGCGCAGTATAGCACATCGATCTGGCCAGGCTTATAGTGGAACATTTGGTCGCCTGCCCCAGGGCCCAGTTCGAGGACCTTTCCGCCTGCGCGGGAAAGAAGTTCCTCGATGTGATCGACTTGGACTTCCGAGGCGGCCATCTTGGGGCCAATGACTCGCCAGAAGGTTTCGAACCATTTTGAGCGGAAGGACGAAGGGGAGGTGACGAGCAGCAGCGGATGAGAAACGAGGGTTAGGGGGAGGTAGGCAATGGAGATGCTGAGAAGGAAGAGAGGGTCTATGTATGCCTGCAATCGCACGAGCAGAGGCACAGGCATGATTTCGACACAGACAGATCGGTATTGATGAAGGAATGGAGCGTGAGAGAATGGAACAGAGAGGGAGACGGTGGGTGCCAGTCACATACTCTAATCACAGAGAGATATCCCGGAGGAGCAACGTTAGAAACAAGAGAGCAGGAGGCGGAGGGGTTATAGACTCTTGTAAAGCGTGCCATCTTGGTATCCGAGCTTGATAACCTAGGTTGGTAAGTACGAAACATTGGAGAATTGTCACAGAGGCGGCGACTTGACCGAAACAGCGAGCGCAGATACATATTTGTCTATCGGGAGCGCGCTATCGTCACGTGGAGATAAAAGAGGGGTTTCGCTCAACTCCGCAATCGGCGGCGCGGGACCTTTGATGCAATTTTCCGTGTCGGATTGAAGAAATCTCTGGGAGTGTCGGTTGACTCATTTCCTTGTTTATCACGATTCCTCGCAAACACTTGAGTGCAGGTTGACGCCCCTCAGTATCCCAACATGGCATCTCTCATCACCACGATCCAATCCAAGCTGGGCTATTCTTCCCAGAAGGCCCTCCTTCTCGGCGCCGGGTTCGTCACCAAGCCCACCGTCCAGATTCTCGCAGATGCGGGCGTTGAGGTCACTGTTGGTTCGTCATCCTAGGTTCATGGACGATCCGTCTTGACTGACACATTGTAGCCTGCCGTACGCTCGAAAGTGCAAAGAAACTATGCGAAGGCATCAAAAACACGCGCCCAATCTCCCTCGATGTCACCAACGAAGAGGCACTGGATAGTGAGATGGCCAAAACCGACCTTGCAATCAGTCTGATCCCCTATACCTTCCACGCCACCATTATCAAGTCTGCAATTCGGAAGAAGAAGAATGTCGTCACCACCAGCTACGTGTCTCCGGCAATGTTGGAGTTGGAAAGCCAAGTCAAGGAAGCAGGCATCACGGTCATGAACGAGATCGGTCTCGATCCGGGGATCGACCATCTCTATGCTGTGAAGACAATCGAGGAGGTCCACAAGGCTGGCGGCAAGATCAAGTCGTTCCTATCATACTGTGGTGGACTGCCGGCGCCCGAGGCTAGCGACAACCCCCTGGGATACAAATTCTCGTGGTCAAGTCGAGGAGTCCTGCTTGCGCTGCGCAACTCGGCCAAGTTTTACGAAGATGGCTCCATCAAAGAAATCGCGGGGCCAGACCTCATGAGCAGTTCCAAGCCGTATTTCATCTACCCCGGATTCGCGTTCGTTGCATATCCCAACAGAGACTCGACGCCATACCGAGAAAAATACAATATCCCCGAAGCCCAGACTGTGATCCGTGGTACGCTGCGGTACCAAGGTTTCCCTGAATTTGTCAAGGTTTTGGTCGACATTGGCTTCCTTTCGGAAGAAGAGCAGCCTTTCCTCAAACCATCCGCCGACAAGAAGCCACTGACCTGGGCAGAAGCCACGCAGAAGATCATCGGCGCGACCAGCAGCAAGGAGTCCGACCTGTCGTGGGCAATAAGCTCCAAGACGACTTTCAAGGACACACCCGAGAAACAACGCATCATCTCAGGAATCAAGTGGCTCGGCCTGTTTTCCGACAAACCAATTACGCCACGAGGCAATCCGCTCGACACACTCTGCGCCACTCTCGAGGAGAAGATGCAGTACGAAAAGGGGGAGAGAGATATGGTCATGCTGCAGCATAAATTCGAAATTGAGCACAAAGATGGGAGCACGGAGACCAGGACGAGCACCCTCTGTGACTACGGTGACCCCAACGGATATAGCTCCATGGCGAAACTGGTGGGTGTCCCGTGTGGCGTGGCTTGTTTGATGGTGTTGGACGGACGCATTAACGAGAAGGGTGTCCTGGCGCCGCTGAAGTGGGAGTTGGCGGAACCTATACTGAAGGAGTTGAAGGAGAAGTACGGGATTTTCTTGACCGAGAAGACAGTCGAATAAGCGCTGAAGCGCGTCCTTCTTCTGAGACCTGGCGTGTTTGTAGATTGCAATGTGTGAAATTGAGGTGGTTGATGCTTCATGAAGCCCTTGGACCATGGTTCGGCAGATAGACATGGGAAAATGGAAAAGCCGTGTTATGATCAGACCTTGTTATAGCCGTGCTTCCAGCTAGTTGCCACGACCGACACTCGAACAGATGGGGCCAGTGACTGTAGCGCAGTTGGACTGGGGTGGCACTATTACAAAACTAAGGAGCGTTGCAATACAGTGCCGAAACCTCGAACTCTTGCATGCCTTACAAAGCGCCCGGACCAATAGGTGCCCAGATCAAAAGCACTCAGTCCTGTACTAAATGAATGAGTCAAACCCAAGATCTCGACCAACAGCAAAGGAATTGAGTTTCTCCTTGCAAGGCGTAAAATGAGAGGAAGTGTGAAGTTTGTACAGTAAGAGAGTGATCGAGCCTAGGCAAAGGCAGAGCCGACCGAGTTTGATCTCAGTGGGCGCCCCACAAAATTGATGATATATAATTATTACCCCAATTATAAGTGTTAAAATGCGCGTGTATAGTTCAAGGGTAGAATTCGAGCTTCCCATGCTCGAGGCCCGCGTTCGAGTCGCGGTACACGCAAATAATAATCTCATGTTTTTTGCTTTGTTACACTTTCTTTTTTGTCCATGAACGTTAAGTGTTAGTATCCGGGTGGTTTCCGGGTGACATTGCAATTCTTTCCTTCAAGAGAACCGACAATACATGTGAGTCCATCTCCGGCACTGGCAGTGCCTATTGCGGAAGTGCCTGCATAAGGGTGGAACCCTCCCCACGTGCCTGTAGCGCCAACTCCATCCAGGCATCAATTGGCTCCTGTGACTGGAACATTCGCCGGGGCCCGCGCAGGCGCAGGCGCAGGCGCAGGCGTCACAAACTCCTCTAAACACGCCACTCTTCCACAACATCCATCTTCCCTACTTGTACAAAGCTTTCCTTCTTCCTCTTCCTGCGCTCACTTGCCCGCATCCTCGTCTCTGCTCTATCGATACCCTGCTCATCAGCACGCAAAATGGCTTCCTCCACCAGATACCAGCCCGCCCCTCAGCGCGACTCGTTCGACGAACAAACCTACCCTCAAGCCCCTCCAAACTACCAGGCTACCGGTCCTGGTCCTGAGCAGGGCATCTTCGGTGCTCCCAGAACAGAAGACGACAATGTCCCGGACGATTTCAAGGTACACTTCCCAATTCTCTCGCTCTGGCTGCTGTGATCTGTATACTGACGACTCTGTCTAGTTTGGTGGCGCCGTCATCGAGGCTACCCTCGACATCCGAATGTCCTTCATCCGCAAAGTCTACACTATCCTCACCGTCCAGATCCTCCTCACTGCGGCGCTGTCCACGCTCTCGTTCTTCTCGACCGGCTATCGAAACTGGATCCAGTCTAACTCGTGGATGATGTGGGTGTCGTTGATCGGGGCGATCGGATTCATGATCCTCACTTTCTGGAAACGCAAGTCATACCCGACCAACATGATCTTCCTGGCTGGCTTCACCGCGCTCGAGGCGTACAGCATCAGCGTCGTCACATCGTTCTTTGAAAGCCGCATTGTCATCGAAGCGCTTGTCCTCACACTGGCCATCTTCGTCTTCTTGACACTCTTTGCGTGCCAGAGCAAGTACGACTTCACCAGCTGGATGCCCTACCTGTTTGGTGGCCTGTGGATCTTGATCATCTTTGGATTCATGGCGGCCTTCTTCCCGCACGGCTCCACGGTCGAGTTGGTCTACGGCGCGATTGCCGCCCTGATCTTCAGTGGCTACATTCTCGTAGACACCCAGATGGTCATGAGACACTATCACGTGGAGGAGGAGATCGCAGCCTCCATCAGCCTTTACCTCGACATCCTCAACTTGTTCCTTGCTATCTTGAGGATCCTGAACGCGACTCAGAACAACAACTAAAATACGGTGACAGATGCTGGGGTCAGCTAGCACGGTCTTACCGTGAGAGGGGTGTGTTGAGCTGGGGAAGTCGGGGTTTGAACTCGTCCTGTGGGCATGCTCGATCAGATTCGGGCTATGCGACCATTCAAAACAAGGGGTTTTGAATAGGGAAATGGCTATTCGCATGATCGGGATAAAATGTCGCTGGCTTCTGCTGGGTGCCGACACCCAGTTTCTTTTCGGCCGATTGTGCTGCGAAATATACAGTCAAGCACTGGGGAATCATCACAGAATTCTTGGACTTGGCTTTGTACCGTCACGGTTTCGTTTGGCTTTAATTAGAATCGTTTTTCAATGGCCAAGGGCCAACATAATGGGAACCGAGTATGCATACATACATTGTTATCTTACTTCGTTTCGTTCCATAGTTCCGTCTGTCTTTTCCATTCGCCGAAGTTCCTAACCAAAGTACAAACATCAGACGAATCAAGGTCCATATCCGTCTCCCCCTTCCCTCCCCGACAACCTTCCTTCCTGGATATGCTCGCTCGAAGATAGATCTTGTGAAGACAGACCAGACCAGACCCCAGCTGGCCGCCACGGAAGAAACAATGAGAGACGAATTCACACCAGGCAGGCAGCTAGGCAGGCCATCACCGTCATCGTCGTCAAGGACGTACGGAATTCATTGTGTGAGGATGACTAATTCATGAATGAATGAATGAATGAAAGAGGCAAGGAAAAAAAGGGGGAAATTCAAGAACGGAATACGCACGGACGGACTATGGATGGAGTATTGCGAAGGACAGGTCCAGTAATGTGTTCACTGTTGGTCGTACTGTATGCAATGACTCGAACTATGACTATACTGTACTATGACTATGGCTGGCTAATAAGGATGGTGTGGTATAGTATAGTATGGTATGATGTGGCATATGGGAAATGGTAATACTATAAGACATAAAAATCATCCCTTCTCCTGCCTGCCTGCCTGCCGTGCCTGGTGCCTGGACGCCGTCGCTCTACGAGACTTTGTTTTTCTATCCAAGTTTCAAAAATCAAGGTCATGATGGGATCGACAAGTCATTTTATTTCTTCCCTTTTCCCCACTGGGGGTGTCGATTTTGTGGTTGGTGCAAGAGATTTGGAGCACCGTTCGTACGCCATTGGTTTTGTTTGTATGTTTGCATATATGGGTGCTCTTTGATCCGCATCGAATTTTTCCCACCATGAGGCTCCGCCATTCCAAGTCGGACGAAGCGTGCACGACATAACTCTTCTTGTTGATCTGGCCAAATGGACATCCATATCTTGGGAAGCTCTGAAGGAGATCATGATGATGTCTGTCCCGTTCTCAATTGAGCTCCACGATGGTTTTGCACAAATTGTAGATGAATCGATTTTGGAACGGGGTAGTGCCTGCAGGGTGAGATGTCGCCCAGAAAGCAAGTATTTGAGAGGCCCTCTGATTAGTTGATGGTAGTGGATATCGACCAACTGGCCTCCATTCTTCTTCGAGATCCGACGAGCAGGTCATAATCCCATGATATGGTCAACAGCTGGGTTGAACAGTCCACTCTTATAAGACCTCAGCTCTCGTAAGGCGGCACACGTGCACATCTGACATTCCTATACCGGCGCACACACAAGCGCTTCGCTGCCTCCTCTCCGCGACACTTTAGTGTGAAACAATGAAAAAAGTGTTCGTGATGAGACAGACCACCATGACGCATATGCCATAAATGGCTAACGCGAGGCTGAGCTTGCGAAGCATCTTCCGGCGGAAATTCCTCGTCCGTTTCAACAAGCTGACCCCGCTGATGCTCAGTATCCCCGAGTTGCCCAGCAGATTTTGGCCTTCGTGGTTCGGTGGTTCATCATGAACACCTTCGTCGTCAGATTTGTCGCTCTCATCATCACCCCCTTGCCAGTCGTAGTCGTCTTCCTCTTTCACGAGTTTTTGATGCAAAGGTGAATCGGGCGAAGAGATTTTATAGTAGAACAATCCCGGAAGGATGAAGGAGATGGACGTGCTGCCCGTTGAACCAACATATGCCAGGACGGCCTCCAGACTGGAAACGGTCATTGCGACGATGTAGCTGAGGATGATGATCGCGGTGGTAATGGCAGCGAACCGAGCCTCTCCCATCTCTGTGTTCCGCTTTCTGCCAGGTTGGAGCAAGGGGACGTCACGCGGAGGACTAGAATCGAGTGAATTGGGTGTGGCGGGAGTGGAGCGAAGTCTCGCTTTGAACTTGTCGGAAGGACGCCATTTGAGCACCGCATCAATACTAGCTCGGCAGGGGTGAACTTGCAGAGGGTAGGAGAACATGACGAGAACCACGATCATGGCTTGACCGATGGTTGTGGACACTGAGGGTGCATATTGTGCCACAATGTTTCCTCCAATTTCGTTGCCGAATGACAGGTATCCGGTAATAGCAACCAAAATATATATGGAGGCAGCGGTGCCGTTGGATGCGAACACCACGGCGCTGGTGCGGAAATGTGAATTGTCGCTGATCTCGTTGAGGATGCTGAACATGTTCTGGTGACATGTATAGGCGAACACAATGACTGGGAAGGAAGAGAGCGCCGGGATAGCACCCGCCCATTTGAATATCCTCAGCGGAGTCTGATAGTGCCCATCGGGCAAGGTGTCGTGTGCGACAAAGTGATAGACGACCAAGATGACCAAGTACCCAATGGAAATCAGTGCGATGACCGAAGTGTATTTCAACGAGTCGAGTCGACGGAGGAAGGAGAAGGGGATAACGACCAGCATGAAGGCCGTGACCCAGAAATGGCGGTCGAACATGAATTGGCCCAGATCCTCTTCCCGAGCGAACCCTCGCACGACACCGGGCATGAGGTCGCCAATGATGATAAGATAGCTGACGCCCACTCCAAAGCATTTAATCGCAATCGCAGCATCAAAGATGACCGCAGCGTTCGGGTATGTGATCTGAGACAGCGCAAAAAAGCTCGACGAGCCCCGTTCGAGGTATGCGGCGCAGCGAGTCTGCAGGTAGAGGCCAAACCCCGCCGTGAGGCCCGCCCACAGTATCACGATTGTTCCCAGCAAGATGCCCATATGTGACATGGCGAGGGGCATAGCGAGAACCCCGGCGCCCACGATCGTATTGAGGAGATTGACAACGCTGCTGATCCATGTTGCCTGACCGACAGTTCCTGTGAGATCACGCTTGCTGAGAGTCGGGGTAGCGGGTCGCCTGGGACGCAGTTAGGACACAAAAACAGCACAGTCATCGTCGGAGGGGAGAAATGGGAGGCAACATACCGACGGGCTCGAGACTGCGTCCTGCTGGAGGAGGCAGGCGCAGGTAGAGACATGACGGATTGAGAGCGGCGCAGTTTATCTCGTTGGATCGGGGGTGCTCATCTCTCTGCGTCTCTCGCAAGAGCCACTTGACTGAAGAGACAGAGTCGACACGGATAGATGATGGGTGGAGGAAATTAGCAGAAAATCACCAAAGCGAGCGGGTGAGAAGAAAGAGCAGGAAGTGAATGAATTGATTGTGGAAATGTTCGGGGTACAAACGAATGAGTGAGTGAGTGGGCGACGGATAATAATATGATACGATACGTATGTAATAATTGTGGCTGCGGATGGCGTCAAATGTCCGGCCACAATCGGGAGACACAGTGTCTCCCCGTGTCCCCCTGTCACCATAATACAATCAATCCATCTCTGCATATACATACTCTTTGTGTATAGTAAGTATATCATTTTCTCTCTTCTCTCTTCTCTCTTCTCTCTTCTCTCTACTTATAGCTGAGGTGTGTGTATCCTTCGTCAATACTTCCCCCACCCCGGCTTCAACTCCCCAAGCACCTCTTTGTATATCTTCTCACCATCACTGACGCTCGCCCCCTGCTTGCCCGTCGCATATGGCCCAACATTGTTATAGAGAGGCACATCTCTGACGGCACCCGCCAGCACTTCCAAGCAGGTGCCTCCCTTGATCGGGATCATGTCCTGCTGCTCTCCATTGACGCCATTGGTTCTCGTGCTCCCACCCCCAATAACACTAGAAACCTCATTGTCCTTCACCAGGGCGAGCATCACCTGAGCGACCTCCTCTGGCGTCACCCAGGTGTCGGCCCCTTCTCCTTCCTGCTTGACAATCTTCAGCTTCTCCGGGTGGTCCGTCCACAAGGGGGTCTTGACCACCCCAGGCATCACGCAGCTCACACGTATCCCGTGCAGGTGTTCCAGGTCGGCCAAGCTGCGGACCAACGCCTGGACGCCATGCTTGCTCACATAGTACAATGGGAACGCGAGACTCGCACTCTCACCGGCAATGCTGGCGATATGGACAATTGTTTTGGGATTGTCAGTGCTGCATGGGGGATTCGCTGCCAAAAAGTGGGCAATGGCCAACTGCGTGACGCGAGTGGGATGCGTGATGTTGATGTCGTACAGAGCATACCTGCCCCCAGCCGGGTCGTCCTTGGATTTCTCCGTGCCAGGTGGGTACCAGAAGTTGCTCCAGTGAGGCTCAAACACGCCTGCTCCCGGGCACACAATGTCGATGGATCCAAAGTGCTGCTGGGCGGCGGCAAACATGGCTTCGAGGTCAGGCCACGAGGCCACGTCTGTTTTCTGGAAGACAGCTTTGTTAGGCGTTGACTGGTACTTCTGGACCAGTTTCTCGGCTTCTGGTCGCAGACCAAGATCGGCAAACAGGACGTTGGCGCCATGTTCCAGCAGAAGACGGGCAAATTCGAGATTGATGCCTGTTAGGAGACGCTCACGTTAGTCCTGCTCCTGCCTCGGGGGCCAAGTCGCGTTGGAATTGATATCTACCTGAGCCGGCGCCCGTGACGATCGCTGTCTTTCCTTGTATCTGCTGAGCCATTGTGGAGAATGTCTGGGGAGCAAGAGCAATAAAATGGCAATCTAACAATCGAAGTGTATCGGAGATCAGCTCAACCTTGTAGATTCATATTTATATATACACTACTTCTGCCTCGGTATACACAGCACTTGAAGCCTGCATTGTCATTTGCCATTGACAAAGCAGACCCTCCTGAAAGACGTCGGGCCTGATGTAGCCAGCTCTCCCCTCACGACGAAATGTGGGATGAGACTCTCGGGCACAGTTTGCCCGAGGTTATGATCGTCTGGTTTGGCGCAACATGGGTGACTCTTATTTTTGCCCCCGAGAAATACCACACCTTTGCCTCATCCGACGCTACGCCTGGTTGGGAAGCGTATCCGGTTCCTCTTGCGGAATGATCAAGGATAAATTCAGACGGTGGAACGCAGCAGAGAAGTCGTGGGAGACTGAGACCATGAGATATTCATCCTCAGACTGTCCCCTTAGAGAGCAGAGACCATGAAAAACCAGCTTACCGCTGTCTTGCGCCGTGCCGCATCCACCTTAACCAAAGAGGCTGGTGACATCAGCTCCGTGTTTCCTTCGCTGTCTGGCAAGAAGTCTGACCCTCTGCCACCGCGGTTCAGTGCCTTGAAGAAGACGTTGATCAAGGGCAATGAAGACGCCATCACAGCGTCCTGGCATCGGCTGTCGAAGAGTCTGGCGCGGGAGATTGCCGAGATCAGATCAGAAGGGAGTAATGTCGGTCCCATCTCTACCCTCGAGTGACTGCCACGGCTGACTGTTGAGTCCAGGTTATACCAAGCATCGACTTCCAGGATGTAGTTGCCGGGACTGTCCCTCAATCGAAGCTTGACGCGATCCGGCATCGAGGCACTGCAGTCATTCGCAATGTTCTCCCGCGAGAACAAGCATTGGATCTGAAGCGGCAGGCCAGGAAGTATATCGAAGCAAATCGATCCAAAGTCAGGGCCTTTCCGCCAGATGACCCTGCCGTGTACGAGTTGTATTGGACGCCTTCCCAGGTCGAGGCACGCGCTCATCCAAACATGCTGAAAGCGCAGGCTTTTCTTGCCTCTTTCTGGCACTCGTCTGACCCGTCATCAGAGATTTCTACCACCTACCCTCTGACATACGCCGACCGTTTTCGCATCCGGCAACCGGGCGACGCGAAGTTCTCACTCGGTCCACACACTGACGGAGGGAGTCTCGAGCGCTGGGAAGATCCCGAGTATGCTCGCGTGTATCAGGCCATCCTCAAAGGTCAGTGGGAAGAGTATGATCCTTTCGACGCACGCCACCGCATCGAAGCGAAGATGGACCTGTATAATGGGGCAGGCGCATGCAGCATGTTTCGCCTGTTCCAGGGCTGGCTCTCCATGTCCTCAACAGGACCTGGTGAAGGCACCCTGAAAGTGTGCCCCTTGATCCGACAGGCGACATCTTACCTGATATTGAGACCCTTTATCAACCTTCAGACTGGCAAGCTGAATCTGGATGCCACATTCCCAAACTCTGTACCAGCCGCTTGTCAGGAATATGACCCGGTGTCTCACCCAGGCCTCGAGCTTGACACCACCATGGTGAGCATGCCCAAAGTTGAACCAGGCGATTATGTTGCTTGGCACTGTGACATGGTAAGTTTTGGTCCTCACCGAGAGATGTTTCCCCAACATCCCTATCTTGGCTTGTCGTGGAAAGGCTGACATTGGTCCGTAGATCCACGCCGTGGACCAGGAGCACCATGGAACAAGTGACAGCAGCGTCATGTATATTCCTGCATGTGCAATAACTAGACCGAACCTGGAGTTCTTAAAGAGACAACGGATGAGTGCTTTGGCATACAGCCCCCCACCGGACTTCCCAGGAGCTGGTGGTGACGGCGAGGTTGGCTTTGCTGGGGCTGTGGCCTGGGATCAGGTCAATGATGCAGGCAAACGTGCCATGGGACTGGGCCAGAAGACGTGGGACTTCAACTCAGGCATGAGTGAAGGAGAGCGGAAAGCCATTGAGGCTGGGAACAGGACACTGCTTGGTTGACCATTCCGCCTCAAAAAGCATCCTGTGACAGGGCATTGTCCTCGACCTTCCCGGAATCATGCCTGCCACATTTCGTCCCAGCTCTGCATGCCGATTTATCTCCTTGGAAGAAAAAAAAATCTCAGACGTGGATTCAGACCTCTGGACTCATGGATATCTGATCCGAGTGGGAAGACACGCTGTAAGCTCCACTGATAGGTCAGGGGACCTCCCACTGCCATTGGAATGATCATCAAGTTTTGCAGAAATTTCCTTCCGACCGATGTCTTAATCCATTGTGGGTTGCTGCAAGAGTGAGACAGCGTGGTAAGGCAGCCAGCACACCTATCATTATCCGACCCTCACGAGGTCCCCGATGCTGGAGAGTTCCTTCAAGTGGTAGCGTAAAAGAAAGTAAGTGTGGAAAGGGCAGACATCATCATGCAGTAAAGATCAACAAAAGGGGAAAGGGACAAGTATGGGGCCTTGCCTGTGCAGCCATATCCCTGGTTGGACAACCGCGACAAGAACGGCCCCAGTCTTCAGGGTGAAACCGAAGTCGTGAACGCGAAGACAAGAACTTTGACAGCTGTCAAATAATGTCTATCTTAACCTTGAGTGGATGTGCCCCAACGGCCATGCATCAGCCTGCGCGCCAGGCCCGCTGTCAAAATGTCCACCACCGTAGGAAAAGCGCCTACTGTACTTATGTATGTTAATTAGAGCAGGCTGTAAGGCGCACGAGCAGGTACCCCGTACGGAGTAGTCCGTCCAAGGGAGGTCCCTGGCGATTCCCTGGAAGGGCAAGCACTCAATGATTATCCCTCCGAGCGCGGCGGTTGAAATCGTTATTCAATGAATCCGAGGGGCTGGCTGCTGATGCCCAGGGAGGATGTTCCTGGCTAGAGTAACCAGAGAATCAGGAACACCAATGATGGCTTCCCCGGAGGTGGAGGTGTCCGCTTGGTCTCTCAAGTGGATGTCCGCTGAAGTCTCGGTAAAGATCAACGCACAGAAGGAGTGCAAAAATGTTCAAAGCAAAAATTCCCGAGGGTCGCTTTCCCCCCCAGCGGTAAGGGGCCGCTATAGGGCTGAAGGGATGCCAGGAACACCTTCGGTCACGCATAAGTAGGCCAGTGGCGTGAGGGGACAGCTGAAACCATCTAGGCGAAAGGCCAGCAACAGCGGATGTGGGCATTCTGTGGGCGGGCATTCTGTGGGCAAGACAAGGTAATACAGAATAGGGAGTCCTCGTCTCCATCCTCATGCGAAGAAGAGTCCTTGATCCTTGTCCTTACGCGTACCAAAGTCCCTGGTAGTCGCCTAGGTGGTTGAACGCGACTGCGGACTATTGGGAACGCACGGCTTATAGACTGGGACGGGCTTTTAATGGAGAAGCCACGACAATCAACGTTACGCTTGGAGCAGATGGGATTAGCTTGTCCAGAAAGCAAAGCGCCATGTCGCGCTTCGTGGTGATGAAGAGACCGCCGAGGAGTGTCCAGACCCAAATGCGCTGCTCGCGCACAAAGTTCGTAGGTGGGTTGCTGGTCTCCTCTGTAATAGCTTGTATTTAGATGTGGCTGAAGTTTGAAATGATTATTGAAGCCACCGAGACCCTCAAAGGTGCTAAGGCATTAAGTGGCAGAGAAGCAATCGTTGAGGCAGTTGACGACTTTTTGACGGATGGAACCAGAGATCGGGCCGCTCATTGTACCAGACAGAATAAAGTAGAAGTCCATCGTATGAAGCTTCACCGCTTGATCGAGGAGCCAGGACCTCTCACGGCGTGCCTGAGGGCGGTTTGGCTCGGTCAGGAGCCCTCAACTCCTACCGTTTTGGTTTGTCCGGAACTCGAGCGTGGAGAACCTGCGGCACACGCATTGGACATTCGCAGGCTAAGGCAAAAGTGCCCGGATGCCTGAAGCATCTGTCAGGGGGAGCTGCGCCATTCCTCCAAGCAGTCAAGGGCCACCTTTAGGTACATACCAGCTTGACAAGGTTCGAGGATACTCCGTAGGGCGCTGCCATGTGGTAAATGCAGCTTTTTGCGCTACAATATACGAAATACCCTGGCCAGCAAGCTACAAGGGGGAGCTAGTAAGTCTTCCGCCTCATGGAGCTCCTGCGGCAGGAAAAGGAAGACTCTCGTTGGCTCGCCTCCAGGTGCCGTCTGCTGTACCGAGTGGAAGTGCCAGTGACGAGCGAGCGAGACTCGCGTGCTTTCACCGTGATAGATCATGCTGGATTCGAGACTCAATAATGCAGACAGTTCCGACGGCTGCTCTCCATAGCCTTGAGTTGCGATGCTGCATTCCAGGTCAACAAAGGTTTCCGTCCAGACGCTCCCCAATAGCTGATGAGTGGGCACTGTCGTATCATGGAGCCGCAGAAGGCATCAGGTGTACCGAGTACACATTATCTCTCACATGTCCTTGGAGGCGTAGATTGTGCACAATTTGGCCTCTAACTTTAGGCTGGCGGATACGAGCCCCTCATGCTCCCAACACTGGCGTCGCTGGAGACCTTGAGACAGCCGAGAAAGCATGATTGTGCGATTGATGAACAAAGCGACGGGTCCCTGCAGGCTCGTGTTCTTGGTGAATATCCCACGTAGACGTGCAGACAGCTCGCTTCGTGATTTTCACTAATGCCACCAATGGGCTTGGAAGATTATGGGCGGTAGACGCGTGGGATTTTTGTGAACTCCTGCCAAACTCTTAATCTATCTTCACCGCTCTTGAGAGTTCCTGGCAAAGATGGCTGGGACGTGCTCCTTGTAGCTGATCATCGCCTCTTCTTCCTCAGTTCCAAGCTCTTCGACTCCCGTCAGGCATGCTGACCGAATGGTGGTCCTGTTTGCGAGAGGAAGCGAGAACGATAAGCGAGTTCGGAAGGAGTGAGGGGCGCAGGGGGGTCCTCAGGGCAAGTCGGTTACTTTTTCAGCTGTTGGGTGTATTCATAGGCACACCACAAATAGGGGACGATGCGAGGGGAGATATTTTCCGGTCGGCTGAAAGACGTGATGAAGAAACATCCATCTGCGGTGCAAGCACCCTGTTGTCACCAGGGACTTTCCTTACCATGGTAGCGGCATGCGGCGAGGTCCAACACCTGGTCGGTGTGACTGATAAGCTGCAATCGTTCACTCCAGCAAAAAGAAAGCAAACGGCTTGGAGCCATCACGGCATTCCGACCGTCGGTCGTGGTCGTCCTCGCTTCAACTTCGAGATAAGGCAGTAAAGCAGATCGACGAGCCGTGTGACCGATCTTCATCAACCATGAACCGCGTCAAGAACAAGAAGAGACTGACCGGGTGATAGCAAATCTGGGGCCCGAAATTAGAAGCCATCTTGGATTGCTGGTGGCTGGTGCGATGATTAGCCTGCACTGCACGCGTAGACGACGTGCACAGGAACACCAGAAAGGTACCTCGTACACGTGCATATCGAAGACCATTGCTTTTGTTGATCTTGACCTGGAGCTCATCCACACGCTAATGACATTCAGAAAAGCATCTGTAAAGAGACTTGAAACCGTATACGGTGCGGTGTACACAGATCACAACAGGGGGATCGTCACCCGCAGAGCCAAAATGAAAAGTCTGCCTCTTGTACCGAGTAGACATGATGTCTCGTGTCCTTTTCAACAAGCATTGGCTTTTCATCCTCAATCTTGATATCTCGGTATGACCTGATCAACTTCCGGGGTACCATCTCTGGCAGAAACTTCACAGACTCCATTACCCCAAGGACTACAGTAGCCATCTCGTGCTGGGAGTTTCATCCTTGATCGATCACTCAAGCCTGATATTGACGGGTAAAACCTTCTGCCATCAAATTCTGTGCCCTTCATAGGCTACTCCGTACACAACACGGAGTCAAAGTTATCCCAGAAGGTAGTCGGCACTGGAACAAAACCAGCACGGAGATGTCGATCTTCGGAAGAGCTGCAGAGGGGAATCTCCGTTATAGACAGCGAGGGCAAACCTGATGCTATGCTACTGCTATGCTACTGCTATGCTCCAGGATATGTTAGACTTCTTGCTGTCCGTCCAGCAGCTCTTGAATCTCATGAAGACCCTCTCACCGCTCTCTGGGGAGAAATCTGTTCCGAACTGGATGAGCCGAATCTCCAGTTGCAGTTGCAGCAAGACCAGAGATTGAAGAGCCCATTTAGGTAGGTCCATGGTATGACTTGTCCTCAGATTTCGTTATACCATATTACGAGGAGCTGGAACCCCAACAGACGAAAAGAAGCCGTAGCAGAGGAGCAGATATTACATGGGCAGGATGCAATATCTTCCCAACTCGGTTTGGCGTGTGTGATGCATGAGGGGAGGAGACGCTGCCTGCATCACGCTAATTCCATTTAGCGCGAGTCCATCTGGTACTAGCACAGTTTCTAACCTAATACAGTATGGACCGTTGAGTAGATCTCTGTCCCAGTCTGTGATGGATCTTCTTCGCGTTGTTTCTGCGCAGATGCATTCCGTTTCTCCCGACTCCCTCACCTCGCTAGCTTTTCTCTGCTCTTCTCTCAGAACCTTCTACCCACCTTCTCGCCGAAGTCTCCCCTAAGGTACCCATTTCCTGCCTTCGCGGAAAGGAGGTCGTCTGCTTCATCGCCTAGCGTGCCCAGGACCCGTTTCATCAAGCCCCCAGCCTGGTACCCAGCCATTATTGACAAGCCACTGCTGACTGCGCAGAAGTCGCCCTGTCTGACTCGGTCCAATGTCGATCGTCAAGCCTCTGAACCGGTGGTCCCTCTGAATTCTTCAGCGTCTCGCCAACGAGGACTTCCTCACGAGGTCGGAATGTAATAGGGGACAGACACATTGAAGTGGCTCTTGGATCTGATTTGCTACAAGTCGTCATCCGTCCACATGGCTAACACGAGATGGTGCTGGAGACTCCTGTCTACGTCCTGATGCATGAACATTGCATTGCTCCCCTCTCCCTCCTCTCCCTGCTCGACCGCGGCACTTGCCATTGGACGCGCGCTTCAAGTAACGGACAATGATGGAAAAAAAGCCAGGGGCACGCAGGAAAAAAGAGAGTTTCGCAAAAGGCACGATAGTGGGCTAGCCCGTCTGGGCGTCGGAGGATGACGCCGATGCGCAAGCAGCATCGCACTACCACCATCCTGGTTTGCGAGGCCAAAAACCCCCTGGTTCCCGAGTCAAAGGTGCCGGGTTGTGGCTTCCGCCCACGCAACGAGTGCGACCCACTGACAAGAAGTCAGCGCCGAATCCACCTGTTCCTGACGAGAACATGGCCCCATCAAATCTCCTCGCCTGCTCCTTCACACCTCCACCATAACGCAACGTTTCCCCAAGTCCCCTGCTTCCTTCTCTACGAGGATGGGGGTGTTTTTCGAGCCGGCCGTCTCAGTCGCGTCTGTCGAAAAGCATTACGCCCTCGAGCCATTCCTTCCGCGGTTTAGATCGTCCTTTCACCCCGTTATCCCGCCATCAAGCCTCGCCGGCAGTTTGGACCACTCGCTGCCCCTGCTTTCGGGCTCTATCTTCTGCATGACTACGCCTTCGACCCATGAACGACGAGGTACTCACTCCACTCTTCGTCTGGTCGGGGCTCTGCCAATTGGTAAGATCAGGCCCAAATATCTCGTCTCCCGCTCGTTGTGCACGTCTGTCTTTCGTCCTCAGCTCTGTATATCACCCAGCTCCTGCTGCTGCTATTCTAAGTTACTTGCGCGGTGACATTCTTTCGTGACATATTAAGATTTGTTTTGATACGACTGCCGTTTCCGAAATCACTGGATTCACGCGTCAACAACAGCTGTTCGGCCTGCCACTTCAACAAAGACAGGAAGGTCTGGTACTCTCTTGACAAGGAGATTCCTCAGATATTTGCCGGGCTCTTCGAGATATTCCAAGATACACCTTGTTGGCGGGCTGTACTTTGAAACCCCTCTGCCTTCAAATGTTGATTTTTGGTAAGAGTGGTCCTGAGGAACGATTGCACGGGACGTTTCACGTGATGGCAATATCGACTAACTGAAACATCAGGTCGAGGCAGCTCGTGTGCCATATAGACCCCGCTGCTGGTCGAGTTCTCCTCCCGTACCCCCGGAATATCGACAAAACAATTCCACTTGAGTAATCGACGTACGACGATCTTGCCCTGTCACATACGCGAGACCAGGCCGACCCAATTCTGTACCTGTCCACTTGTGGATGAGACACTGAAGACTTGTCGTGTTGGTCCCGGGATACTGTCAGCCTCCTAACACCCCAAGATCTAAATGGGTCGCTTCCCATGGAGCCAGGCACATTCAAAGCAAAGCAGCGACAGGCTGCATCTGGTCGCCGGTGACTGGTCTTCGAGGGACAATGGTGAGCCGTCGGGTCAAGCCTTGGCCGACTTGATCAAAGAGTACTCTGCCGAGTCAGGAAATGCCGACATATCTCCTAAAAGTCGAGTGAGGTCCCGGACGAACACTATCACTTCATCGTTTTCTGCCTATACTCGGTCTTTGTCGGATACTTCAAATGAGATGGCCTCCCGGCCTTCTTCTCGTCAGAGTTTCGTCGACGGTGGACTTCCTATGGCCGAGCGCCAAGAAAGTGCTGCGAAGACCTTACTGAACAAGGGCACTCGCATGTTGAAACGGCAAGGTAGTAAGCTCAATCTTCTACCTTCCCAGATCGAAGACAGACCAAATGTCCTCCCCGAAGCAAGGATTGCCGAGATGGCTCCGGTAAAAGCTCTTCAACGCCAGCCCACACTGATCTCCAGACGTAAGAAGCCCTTTGCCGGACCTCTCGTCGATGCCGATGTCTAACGAGACGCAGGATTGAAGCGGAGTATTTCAGGACCCTTTGCCTTCCAGCATTTGACTCACGGAGATCAAGCCCAGTTCCAGAGTCTGGATTCAGTCAGCAAAACAGACCTCACCTCAGAATTCAATGCCGTCCAAGCGGACCAACAACCGATCAGCCAGATTCGTGGGATACCTGTCACGGACCTGCCTGTGAACGATGACGAGTCAAAGATACATGTTGGATTTGATGAGCCGACTTCGCCGACTACAAATGCCATTCCTTACCTACCAACGACCCCGACACGCCCAAGCCCGCCGCCCAAGGATAGCTTCGTGCCACCATACAGTCCTATCGACTTTCGACTGTCTCGCTCGATGGAGAATTTCTCTCGACCGACGAGACTATCCGTGGTTGCCGTGGATATCTCTCCTTCCTCAGATGGAGGTAGAAGGTTGTCTGCCATGAGCCCTATCAGCCATGCCAGAGCCCTCGCCAAGCCGCTCCCACACCTGCCAAACGATTTGGTTGTCCACGCTGTCTCAACTAGGGACGACATTGCATTACCACTCCGCACTGCTCCGCTGCCCTCGCCTCCGAGGACATTGATGGAGGTGGTTGAAGAGGAGAATACCGAGGAAAAGGTTGTCTCAGAGGCGGCCCATACGTCTGGTCAGCCACCAATTGTGGACGCCCTCGCCTCACCTTCAACCAAACAGCGCAAGCGGCGAAGTCAATCATCCGGTGAGATTCAGTTCGGTGCTATTTCCTACATCTCGCCATGCAGGACGTCGGATCGAGAAACGACCGGCTTGGAAGATGCAGGCGCGGAGGCAAGTCCTAAATCCAAGAACCGATTCTCTGTTGGTGTGAAGCCTATCGATATTGAGAATTGGGAGGATGCTATTGATTATTCGTGGGAACATGCCGCAGAGTTTGATGAGGACGATGGCAACAATACTTCGAATACAGCTGCAATCTCTCATCAACCCAGGGCTCTGAGCATACCTTCGGAGAATTATTTGGTGGTAGAGCAGCCGTCTCTGGACGAAGCATCTTCCTCGGCCTCGACCCCGTTGACCATGCAAATGCCCAGCTACCCTTCTCGAGATGACAGTGGCCCTATTCGCCGGCTCGAAGGCGAACCCTCATCCCCACTCCTTGGGCTTGGAATCGAGTCTCCGAAGCCAGTTCCCACCGTCTCCTTGGATGAAGCAGCAGTCAGTGATTCCCAACCACAGGACAGTTTTGTCTCAACAGACGCCTTCCGCAACCGGCCCATGCGAAGTCCCGTCTCCACCATGAGCAAGTCGAGCTCTCAAGAGAGCTTTATTGCCTCGATTTTCGGCACACACCGGTCGTCGAATTCCAGCACGAGCCTATCTGATCTCGCCCATCTGGCTAGTTTCGGAAACTCGATGGAAAGTCTCAAGCTCGACCTCCAAGATTTCGGCGCCAACGTGGAAAAGCACTTCCGCGAAGGAAGCCAAGACACGATACGGGAAGGATCACAGAGCAGTAAGACGGCGGATTCCCACGTTCTCGAACCTGTTGGACCGTTCACTACATCTCCGACCATCAAACATGACCGGGGTGTCTCTGCGTCCCAGATACCCGTGCCTGAGAGGAAGTCGTCAATGCCAGGAGTGGAACTTTCGAAGGCTCAAGTTGGTCGCAAACGAGCCACCACGGCCACTTCTCGACCTAGACGCAACACGCGCGTCTCCTATTCTCTATTTCCTACCAATGCAGCCAGCTGATGGTTGCTTGTTACCAGCAAGCCATGATGTACGCTTTGAATATCTCTGGCTCGGCTAAGATTACTTTGTTGAACTATTCAGAATTTTATTTTCGCCAGATCTCACATTACGATTTAATGATTGGGTGTCTTCACCAAACACCATGAACGATTATGATTCGAGACGAATAATCCTGAAGGACGAATTTACTTTTAGGATGTGTCAATTCAACGGGAGGGCCTATGGTTGGGGACGGGGGCTCCGGATACAAAAAAAAAGGACGAGCGGTCGGTTGGTCGGTCGGTCGCAAAGACATATACTGACCACAAAATTCTTCCTGGGGGTAAACAAAATTTCGACTTGGACAAGATTTTCTTCGTTCTGGATAGCAAGATTAAAGATGTTGGGAGGGCCACGAGTCCCTGGGAATTGTCGGTGAATGCCTACTCCTACCCTTGTAGGCTTGGACTCTCCGGCACGGGCGGGAGGATTTTACATGCCTGTAGCCTGTAGCTCGCTCTGGGAATTTACCTTATAAGAAGCTAAAGTAGCCTCATATTATCCTTTTCTTTTTGCGTGCACCTAGGGTGTAATTCCCGGTGGAAGTACGTAAAGAACCTGGTATACAGACATGTGCTCCTTGGAGTCCGGATAAGTGGCCCATGGCTTTCATCACAGAATGTCCTCGCTTTTCTTCTTTGTCCTGAATTACCCTACTGACTTCTTAGGCGTGGGGGGAAAGCAACATACAGCGGGAGATGGTCATCAGGGCCCTTGGAACGTGGGGAGCTTGGTCGTTTCGTTGTGCGGACAAAGAAAAGGAGAGAGGGATCGAAGGACTCAGTGGCTAGGTGTTGCTGGGAAAAGATACGCGAGCACAGAAACTGTTGCAGTGGAGGCAGCAGTGGTAGTAGCAATAGTAGTGAATAGTTACTGGCGAGTGTGACGGGAGTCTCGATGGTCTAGATGAGGCGAGAAGTGAAGTTGAGAAGGTCGAGACAGCGGGCAGCGATGACGCCAACGCCAACGCTGACCCTGCTGCCCCCTGGAGGCCTCTCCGTAGCCCTCTCTTCTGTTGAGGCCGTCGCCAACAAACACCACCTCGCAGCCTGCACCTCCTTAGACTTCTCGACCTGCGTCCTGCATCTTGTCCCTGGCTCGGACATTTTATTGGTGCTATTATGACGGGTGAGTGAGCTCTACATAGGGGTTTCCAGCCAACCCCTACGAGTCATTATTCACACAGCCCTGCCCATACCGCCGATACCTCGGATTCTGAGACGCCATCCTAGCCCCGTTCTTTTCTCATCACACTACTCCAGCCCTGTTCTCCGATCCGCGGCCTTGCCACCCCTTCGCCTGGTCGGCCAAATGAGTCGGGGCAAAAGGCAGAGCATGCACTGGGAAGGGGAAAGATGCTGGAAAAGGACCACTGGGCGGAAGAACCAACCACCTCTACACGAAACACCGTGGTCCTTGTTTGAGGGCACGAAAGACTACTGTAGGGTTCTGCATCTGTCTCTGAGTGACTTTGATTCATTTACCTATCGGTTAATCAATCGACCAAGACTCCACAGCGCCCAACAACCTCTGGACTTCTTCTCTTACTTCGTCCAGTGGATCGAATTCTGGGGGTTTCACATTGAAGCAAACATCTGTAGCCGTCAGGCCACCTTCGTTATATGCCAAGGAAGCTGTTTGAGCTGCTTGCTGCAGCAGCCAGCGAGCACGAAATGGATTCTGCCGTCGCTGGGCCAGACGAGACATTGAGAGTAAGCACTTGACCCTGACAGCGGACACCTGTGGACGCTCCTGATCCGGTCCCGTGCTTCGCCAGCCAAGTACCTCATCAAACAACTGCTCAGCCACGTCCGGTTCGCCCAGCCGCATATGCGTCTCGGCAAGTCCACGGAGGGCATCGCAGGCCTCTGGAGACATAGGTCCCCTGGCGGCTTCTTGTTTCTGTAGCAGCTCGGTGAAGCGGGTGAGAGCCTCCTGCCCACGACCCCTTTCGAACAAAGACCAAGCCAAGCATTCCAGAGAATCCAGGGCATCTGGATGCAATGGTCCCAGTTGCATCTGCACCACGTCGAGGATACACCGAAGGACCATTTCTGACGCGTCGATCAACGGGACGGGAGATCGGATAAACAAATCCGCACTCTGTCCGAAGGGGTTTCCGGGACTCATCAACACTTCTGCGAGCTCGATGATATACTGGAATACCCGTCGCCAGATGGGCGTAAAGAGCGGTCCAGAGAATTGAGCAATCAGACGGCACAACGTCGGCTGTCCACGGATGTTTTGTAAGATCAAAACTGGCTTCAGCCAGGAAAATGCCTCGTCAAACAGCTGGAAGGCCTCTTTCAATCTGCCTGCTTCCAAAGCTCTGCAACCTTTCTTCATCAACAGCTCGAATCTCAGTGCTTCCACCTGTGACTCTCGAGCGGGTGCAGCCTTCTTCACCGAGCAGACGGCAGAGAAGGTCAGGTGGTGGCATCGAACCATTTTCTCTAACCTGTCTGAGTCGAGGGGCGCGGACAATGAAGGTGCGATCGAATGCCAGAGTCGCACAGTTTGCTGGATGGGAAACTGAATGGTCTGCCGCCGTCGTTGGTCATCTCCCCATGTGGCGGGGACAATGGTGCCTTCGATTTTGGGTGAGGCATTCTTATCGTGGACAATTACGTCGCTTCGCGAGGGATGTTGATCCTCAGGCTGCGCTCCTGCCGGGGAGTCAGCTTCTGTCGCACTGTTGTTCTTCACCTGCAATGCATCTAGATCCTCTTGTTCGATCGGAGTATCATGGCTAGAAGGAGGCGTCATCGGCGTCGTCGCAAACTGGACGGAACAATGTGTGCGTGATGGTGAATCCTGGGGTTTGGGAAGGGTTCTGCCGGCCAAAGGTTGCGCAAACTGGACCTTCGGGGCGGCTTTCCTTTTTCTGTTGATCAAAGGACTACTGCGCAGCCTCGTTGGGCCAGTATGCGTCTTTGACCACCGTTGGACATGACTCCGTACCGCTTTTTCGTAACCGGTGGTGGTAGGATCCGAGGCGCCACTGCTTGAGCCTACCCACAGGAAATCCGATCGAAGCGTCTTCATCTCGCCTGCCGAATCACTTCCAGGAGGTGTCATCGCCATTCTTGAAGCCGATCAATGTATAATATTGGGATATGCTGGCACGCAAAGATTGATATTGATGTCTGGAGGGCGACCATGACGATGCTTCATCTTTCTCCGCTCCAAAGATGCTTGAAATCTGGCACGCAGCGGTCGATTGGCTTGTTAGCCACATCATCGCTTCGGGTGCGTTTGGTCCCCGACTTGCTGAGTAAGAGCAATCGCTGTCAAGGGCTACCTAGAGGCTGCCATTGGATCTGGACGACCGTTTAGCGTCGGCTCGTTTTTCTCGCGTCTGATACCGCATCAAGAAAACCCCATAGGCCGTACGGAGTCCCCTTGGTTCAGTCACCATTCGTGAGAGAGTGGAGGAGGGAACCAGGCGTCCATCTCCCAGGTGTTGAGGCCTTCCCCAGCACCAAGAAATAGCACGCGTCCCGTCCGTCATGCCTCATGCGGGACGTTGCGGGTCCATGCTGACACCAAGAACAGCCTGCTGGGGCAGCGGACCGAGGCTCACTAGCCCATCTATCTCTTTCCCCCCCAGAGTGCATCGACATTGCTCGCTCGAGATTGACATGGTCGAGGTTCTGGAGTGCTCATCAAGCTGGTCCGAGCATTCTGATCTCCAAGGCCGCGGTCCTGCGAGCTCCATTGTCAGTTGTCGGCCGAAATGGACCCATCATGCGCCTAACGGTGCGTCCAGACTTCGAAGCCAGCAGTGTCGGAAGCGAGTCGCGACGAAAAGTAAAGTCAACATGGTGGTAAAAACGAGGTAGGCTGATGCCCATTGGAACAAATTGACGAAGACAGTCAAACAAGCCACCTCAAGATACCACAGTCGCTGCGCAGTCCAGGTCCCAGGACATGGCAGCGCTGCCGATAACGTACCTGAGAGGCGCAGGACAGAAAGGACGTCCAGGCGCTGCTGCTTTCGCGAGGACCGACGGACGAGCGCAAACAGTCACCGCCGCCACTGTGCCCCGACTTCATCCCTGTGGACTTTATGGCTGGGAGATAAGTGTGGAGTTTCATGGACCAGAGAGAGCAAGAAGAGTAGGAAAGGGGAAGACCACAGAAACGCCCGAGCAAACAAAATAAGTTAATTAAGGTCAGAACGCCAATGGAAGCGTCGTGGGGTCTTGGGCACGCGCTATGGATTCCGTTAGGTGAGAAATTGATAAGCCCGGTCAATCGCTCCATCGACCAAGTGAATTGAGGAGAGTGAGGAGAGATGTTGTTCTTGTATAGCCGCAACGGGGAAGAAGTCGACTCATTTATCCCTCCACTTATGTACCACGAAACAAGCAATTTCTGGTGCCTTCCAAGGACAGCGTCTATCCTGTGAACGGCTCTTTGAACCGGGCAAAAGTGCGAGGGCAAAGCGGTTTCAGGAGTGGATTCCGGCATTTTGCTTGGATGTCTCTATCTCTTTCCTTGTTTCCTGTCCCTCGCTTTCGCGCTCATATGCGCTCATTGTTTCTGTCCCCCACGAGGAGGCCACTATATGGCCAACCTGGGCAGCAAACAGCTGACTCACTGGTGACCGACTAGCTAGCTACTTTTCACAGAATGCAATGCCTCGATGACAAGAAAAAAGACTGTCTCGCTCTTGCATGACATGGGGGTTGCAAAGGAGCCGGCATAGGCATATGAGTGATCCCCTGCTTGGCTAGCTGGCTGACAACGCGTGCTCCAAGGTAGGTATGGTTGATATATATGTATGTATTGAGCTGGGTCGAGCAGAGCTTGGGAGTTGTTGTGGTTCGAGTTTTGTCTTCGTCCAGTATCATCACCGCCGCTACCACCACCGAGAGATTTGGTTCGCCGAAAGACATGATTTTCTGCATTTCTCGCGCAATCTGATGGGCCGTAGGCTCGTATGTGTCGCCTGAGGCAGGGGAGGGAGAAGAAAAATAAAGAATAGATTTCGCGTGTTAGACCTCGAAGACTCGAACCTCCTTTTTGGGGCCCGCCGTCACCTTGATCATCGTCCATCGTCCATCGTCCATCATATATGACAGATCCAATCCAAGCCAATGCAAACGGCAACGAGACCCAGACTTCATCCATCCATCCAACCCCTTTGAGATCAGACGAAACCACCGCGCTCGCGTGCGCGCGCGAGAGAGAGAGAGGGACATTGAATTGATTGCTTCCCCACCCTCTTTCCCAACCTTGAGCCGACCGATTTCTTCAAAATCCCCGTGCCGACACCATGATGGTGTTGACGATGTTGATAGTGGCGGCACTTCGATCAAAGTCGGGCAAAAAGTCGAATTCGGAACTCACCCCTGGTCCCCCACCAAAGCTGTGGTCTCTGGTAGTCGCGCCGAGTAACAGCTGGTGCTGGTGCTGGTGCTGGTGCTGGTCCTGCAGCCGCGAGAGGGAGTCTTCTTCTTCTGCTGCTGCTCCTTCTCCTTCCAAAGCGAGGAGCGGCCACGGCGGCGACGGGCGTTCGTTGTTGTTGATAAAGGGGTTACCATCACCACCACCGCCCAGCTCTAGCTCTAGCGGAGGCAGCAGGAGTTGATGCCGTTGCTCCTGCGGCTGCAGCAGCCACGGACTAGACACCATCTGCTTCAGGTACTGCTGGTTATGCTGGAGAGAACAGGAGCGTCGTCCGGCGCCGGCGGTAGCACCGGTGGGCGTCATGATCTGAAATGTTCGCTGTTGGTGCTGGTGCTGGGTCTGGTTCTGGTTCTGGCGCTGTCGGAGTTTCTCTCCTCGTCGGTGGTGGTGGTGGTGGTGATGTTGGGCATGACGACGGAATACAATCTCCGACGGACATGCCGCCACCGCTCCCGTGCTGCCGGGCACGACGGGGTTCTGTGGCGACGAGGAGGAGGAGGAGGAGGAGGAGGAGGACGAAGACGAGGAGCCGAAGCTGGAGCTGGAGCTGTCGTTGCCGTTGCCGCTCGACTGGTTGAACCGCACCCGGAAGTGCGGACGGCTGGGGATGGTGGGCGGGATCGAGGCGGTGATCTCGTCGAGGTGTCCGTCGGACACGGGCGGCAGGGCCTGCAGCAGGGTCGACTCGAGCTCGAAGAGCCGGCCTTCCAGCACGTCGATGTAGCCTTTGACCGGGCCCCTGAAAACAACCCCAAAAAAGACACACACCGTGTCAGCATGAGCTCATTCGAGGACCGGGGTTTTTGGGCAATCAATATGGCCTTCCCGAGACATCAGGTTGTGTAGATTTAGCCAGGAAAGGGTATCGCTCTTCCAACACGTATGTAGAAACGTAGATAGAGCACGAAAGAGAGAGAGAGCGAGGGAGAGAGCTCTGGCTTACCTTTTCTTCGCGTCGGGAAAGGTGCAAAAGACCCGGAGGGCGGCGCATTGCGAACAGCCAGACCTGCAAGAAGTCGTCGAGGTTAGTGAGTGGATTCTGCCCCAATTCGAATCGAAAGCTCTGAACGTGCTGAGAATGCATGCATGCTATGCATGGGACCCCCCAAAACTGTTGGGATAGAGCAAAAATCCGTCCCATTTGAGCGAGAGAGAGAAAGAGAGAGAGAGAGAGCGCGCGCGCTGCCGTCTACGGCTTCCTTCTCCTTGCACATTTCCAGCAACAAGTGCACTCAGAGTGGCCGCCCCGAGGAGGCGCCCTCCTGGGGATACATGGACGGAGACGGAGGTAAAACACCCAGCAGAAGACATCAAAAAAATCAGCTGTTGGCTATACTTACTTGTTACCGTCACACTGGTGGACAAGAGTTGGTCAGTCCAGGCACAGACTAAAACGGGAGGGGGCCGAGGGAGAAAAGAGGTCCTTGTGAGGCTCATCTGTACTTTTTGTCTTTTGAGGCGACAATGGTTGCAAGCCAAGGTCGTGCGCCTGGTGGTGTCTGTCGACGGCGATGCCATGGGTTGAGTTTCAAATCG
Source organism: Fonsecaea erecta (assembly GCF_001651985.1). Taxonomy (NCBI): domain Eukaryota; kingdom Fungi; phylum Ascomycota; class Eurotiomycetes; order Chaetothyriales; family Herpotrichiellaceae; genus Fonsecaea; species Fonsecaea erecta. The sequence continues at coordinate 1,293,948 of NW_017387251.1, read as the reverse complement.
AGAGCGTGGCAGGGGAAAATCAATCTGGAGCCGGTCTCTCAAAAGTCACTGGTGATGGACTCGTCAATTCAACTCGAGCACAAAGGTTTCGACGTCGAGTTTAAGCCTGGCGGTCGCCTCGATACATATCTGCCGCCGCGAAGATAAATGTATCGATTACGGAGCGCGTACAACACGTGAGACCGTGGGCCAGAGGAGCTGTCGGCTGAAGCTTTGCACAGGTCTCTCGAAGGGAAGAATGGCGCAGTGAGAGTATGTAAGCCTTCGATAGATGGGCCCCGAACAGCCCCTGCCCAGCTCGAGAGGAGACGAGGAGGATCGCCGTTACTAGTGGTATGGTATCGTCTACAGTATGCTCCGCTTACTCGGCCCCTTGGGACGATCTCGGCTGAGGTGCGAGACGAATGATGCGGCGGGGAGGCCAGACGTGGCGAGAGCTCGAGGGTCTGCGAGATGCCTATGTGTTTGCTTGATATTGCCAGGGACATTGAAGTCGAGTTGGCGCGGTTTAAAACCCGCGGACTCGTCCGGCCCTGCGGGATCGATCCAGGCTCGCATGATGATGGATGACGGTCGTCGACTCTGGTGGGATGGGTTGGGGGACCGGACCCCCGGTTCACGGTGTTGTTGGTTTGTTGTTCTCGTGCGAGGCTTGTCGCCCGTCTCGCGCGAAGAGCGTGTGGCCTGAGGAAGCTGACAAAGCTCAGCATGCCAGCCAGTGTTATGTACAAGCCACCCAACAGGCATAGTACGAAAAGACGGCACGCCTCGCTAATCCGGGGCGAGATGGAGGTTTGCTGAATGACATATCGGCTCCAGGGCATTCCCTCTTCACTCGACGGGTGTGGTCAGCATCGGAGGAGACGGATTGGAGAGAGGTTCGTACAGTAATCTTCAATCGTCGATGACACACACAACATATGAATGAATAGATGAGTGGATGGATGAACGGGCACAGTGGCAGATGGCTTGTTTGTTCAGAGCCTCCCAGCAGATGGTAGACGACGCTGAAGGCGGGAGGGAGGCAGCTGGCTCTCCTCTGCCAGCCGGCCCAGAGCTATATGTATATCTATGTGTGTTGAGAAGCATCTCGATCGACAGGGCAGGCAGGGTATGAGACGGATTGATGAGCTGCGGGCTTTGGGGACTTCTTATACCCCTCTGCGACACTCTACCTTCGGGGGGGGGGAGGACAGAAAGTACCGAGTAGGGCTCGGGCACCATCTTCGACCAGACGAGACGCCACAGACCTCGCTCGCCCTTCGAACCAAGCGAGGAGAACTAATCCGTATTTGAACTATGGCCCGGATATGGACTAGTTCGACGGGAGACGCCCCAGCGGCCGTGTGCCTTGGCCCTGCACGCCATCCTTGACGTGGAGGCCCTCTTGAGAAGTGGTCGAGGGAGGTGAATGGATGCCGCGGCACCGTCGCCGAGAACAGCGATGACATGGACGGTAGCGGGTTCGGAGAGCTCCCGTATCAACCAATGTCGGATGGTGCCGCGAGCCAACGACATATAGAATTTCATGGTGGAAACTGGTATATATATAAACGACATTTCCAAGAAGCTACCACTCCTGAAGAAAACCCCGGTGGCTAGATCATCAAGTTGGCTGATGATGCAACCACAGCCAACAGGATCCCGAAGACCATGCTTGACAGGCTTCCGGCGGCAAACGTCAGCGACCCAGAAGCATTTTCCGTCGACTTGTCCTGCTCGGCGTCTTCGCCCCCAGGGTTGTACCCGGTGACGTTGGAGGGCTGGCCCTGTTGGAACAGCGTCTGGTTGCCGCTCAAGCTACTGGGCTGATTCGTGCTGCCGGGAACACACAGCGAGTACTTCTCTTGACCGCTCAGTCCCCAGGCCTGCTCTGCCACCGTCTTCCAGATCGCCGCAACGTCGGTGATGTGGGCCGTCTGCAACCACAGTCTGCAGTCCGCAGCCTCATAGACAAACTGGAGCGGCGTCTGCGACTCATCATACTGAGCAATAGCGTTCAGAAGGTTGATCTCGACAGCCCCGATCGTTGCATCCTGCCGAAGCAGTAGCGTCGGGCCCTGATCCGCGAGGTCTTTCAGTCCTGTCTTATTTGCCGCTGTGATAGCATCTGCTGAAGCATTTTGGTAGAACACGTCCACGGCTGTCAGGATGTTGGGCAACGGTAGTACTTGGCACCCTTTGGTCCCTCCGATACCCTGCATTGGCCCAGTCTGCGGTCGACCTCCGATCACAATTGACTTGACCTTGCCTTGATATTTAAGAAGATGCGTCAGAATTGTGCATGACGATCCACAGTATCCATCCCCAAAAATAACCATGTTTTCGGAGAGGAAAGGCTGGGGGGCGATCTTGGAGTTATTGGCATAGCCGAAGGGGATCATGCTGCTGGTCCTTTCATCATAGCCAACGTCTGAAAGGTTCAACTGGTACTGGTGCGCGAAATTGTCACCATGGACCTGGACAGGGCCGTAGTAGTCTGCCCAGGATGGGAAAGGCAGACCACTGTCATTGTAGAATGTCGAGGAATCGAATGTAGAGTATTCGCCTTGAAAGATTGGTGTTGTCATGTCGGTGGTGTCTAGATCTCCCTGCTGTCTGGCCTGCTGAACTATGGGCGTGTAGAACTCCCCGAGGATATTTACCTGTAGATACTCCTTTTAGAATACTGGCTGTCAGACTTTGGAAAAAATCATGGCGCGTACCTGTTCCTGCGCCCGCAGCTGGGCCCCTAAGTATGGCTGAATGGTTGGAAACAACTGCTTGAAGATATCGTAGGATAGCTCAATCAGGCCTCCGCCATTCTGGCTGAGATCCACAATGAGATGGGTCTTGTTTTCCTGCCGGCATTGTTGCAGAAAATGGGCCAGGGTCTGCTGCGACGAGACTCCGTCATTAGACATTGCGTGGATTGCTAAGATGGCCACACTGGGTTCGTCGTCCAGAAAGTAGCCAGCCAGCGTCCCATCGTCAGTGATTGCGACGGCGGTAGGATAGAACGGGAGCGCATCCTCCGGATCGGGTGCCGCGGTCGCCGTCGGCTGGGCCGTAGCTGTTGCAGACGCGCTCGCTGATGCCATGGCCTTCACCGTGGCATTACAGAAAGTCTGGTAGAAACTCTCGCCGTCGACCACGTCCGTGAAGTCATAGAGCAAAACCGCGGTTATGGGAAAGGAGGCTTGGGTCCCGTTCTTGAACTCGACCGCGACCGACGAACCCCAGAACCGACTCAAAAAGGGGGCGCTGAAATAACCCGAGTCGCTGTCGGCGGTGGCCAAAGGGCTGAAGAATATACGGTTGTACAAGGCATCCAAGTCCTGGTGAGCCATGGTCCCATTGAAAGCCATCTGACTGAGATAGGGAACAACTTCGGTCCCGTTGACCTTGACGATCGGAGAAGGGGTCCATCCTTCTGCTGCTCCGGCTTGTTGAGCCAGCATGTCGGCCAAGGCGTAGATTTCTGGTAGCTGTTTGCCATCACTCGAGACGGAAACTATGGGCAGCTGCAGGTTTTCGTAGTTGAAGACAGAGTAGGCATCTGGGATGTAGTTGAGGTGCCCATCGTGTACGGCAGATATCAAATCTACCAGCCGGGTTTCGAAGTCAATCTCCTGGGTGATGGTTCCATCTTCCACCTTTTCGGTAAGGTCTTGCAGTCCTCCCACCAGGTCGGCCGGAGCAAATGGCCAATTGGCTGGTGGATTCTTGACCCAGATCAGAGTACTTTGCCACTCTACCAAAGCTTTGAGTCCAGTGAGTACGGCAAGTGTATCCTCTTTCACCAAGGGAACCGACTGTTGACAGGCATAAGCCATATCTATTTGCATCCATCAGATACGAACGGGATTGGCCGAGTGGAAGCCAACAAACCTGGTGGTACGGGAACATAGGGGGCTATCAATTGTGTCAGTAGATGGCCGTGTACCGTCCTCAAGAGGTAGGCTTACCTGAAGGACTGGCCGCCTTATATTGGCTCGAAAAGGCACTCACTTGCGCACATGGCTCCTGGGTGGTGGGTGTACCGGTTGTTGTGGCGGACTGGGCTCCCACTGTAACCGTGAGAGCAAGCACGCACAAGGCGTGGAATGCATCTGAAGAAAACATTATCTCGGGATGCAGAAGGTACAGTCAGTGTTCCGGCAGACCGTCTTCATGTCGCAGGCTGCTACTTATATTCTGTGGGTGTATCTCACTTCCAGTCTCCAGCCCCAAATCGACGGAGTCTCGACAGGTTTCCGACACGACAGAATCACCGTCCTGTCGCTAAGTCGACGGCGGTTGACCCCCCCATCTTAGTGCACGCCATGTCGAAGGCTGAAAGGTCTGTCGATGCTGACCTGATCCACAGCCTCAATCCTTTGGTCCTTCGCGTAGTATGGAGTTCTTCAATGACAACAGAGACGAAAACAGCAGGTAGCGCCGGTTTGGCCGCAAAATTTGATCAACGAAATGAAACAAAGTCGTCTGACTCTTGTGGTAGCTTGATTGGCATCAACGGACAATGTTGTTTCCTGAGACCCGCTGTACCCAATAGGTACAGTAATGAATCCTCAAACAAGCCTCAGCTGTCCGGGAATAGAGGCCTTTCGCGCAGGATAGACAGGGCGATTGACACCTCGCACAAGCCACAAGCGGAGCAGCCGGCCGCCCGGGCAAAGCTTCTTGACGACTCGCCACTACCGAGATCCACCTTCAGTGCAATATCCCATCAGACACGTGAAATTAGTTGTCCCTGAGGCTCGCGGAAGAGTCGCTATAGAACGTGGCAAACAACAGGATTGTGTTGAATCCATCGCGGCTCTGCATGTCTCATAGAAGGCATAAGCACGCATGCAGTTAATCCTGGGACACGACGCGGTTCGCCTCTGAGGCCGCAGATACTCATAACCGTAGCAGCGGGTATGGTTCGTTTGGCTGTGGTGCATTGCCGGTTGTCTCTTTCTCAGCGTATACGAGCATCATCTGAGATACTGTTGTCAAGCGCTGAGCGCAAACGCTCCGTCGTCTAGTAGTGGCCAACAATAATGAAGCGAAATTCCACCGTATCTGTGTATTTGCCGACGAGGGGGCGCCCATTCGAGGCTGTGGGACGGTTATGCTGAATCACCCACCAAAGCCCTGGCTCACGCTCTAGACTGAATCCTTCCGAAGAAGCGCCATTGTGGCCAGATCGGGGCAACATAGCAACCCGACTTGGACTAGTCGCGGACTTGGTCGTTGCAAGGAAATTTCGATGAGACGCCTTTTGTTGTGCGGTGGGATTAAGGATCCTCACACGAAAGCGCTAAGGATATCGCCACACCGTGACATCGAACGAATATAAGCAGAGCCTTGGCTGGGAGCCCCAGAAGGATTCGCCCTTCGTCAGGTTATGCGGGCGCCGTCGAGTAGAAGTACAGCAGCCGTTGGGGGCCAGCTGAAGGCGAAAACAATAGTTTGGGGTCCGAAATGCATTTGACTGAGACCGGAGACGTCTTACCTTTGAACCCCGGGAGGGGCTCTTCTTTCGTTGTGGTATGCTCCATATGTAATCGAAGCATAAGTCTTCTGACAAAGTGGCTTCCAGCGTCGTCAGCTCCTCTTTGGGCACTTCTCGTTCTATTGACCTCGAGCTGGAAGGTCGGCAAATTGTGCGTTTGATTGGCTCTGTTTTGCAAGTGCTGTCGACGATCCAGGAACAATGGCGTACAACCAGAATCCGGGCGGCCAGTACTATCCTCCACAGCAATATGGTTCGAATGGTAAGACAACGAGTTCGATGGCCTTCTCTTTACATATCTAATCGTGACAGTGCCGTATCAGGACCAGGGCTCGTACCAGAATCAATATCAGAATCAATACCCTCAGCAGGGCCAGCAATATCCACCGCAGCATCCACAGCAACAGCACCATGCTCCCCAAGGAGCGCCAGCGACGGGGGGCTTCGATTCCAGCTGGCACTCAACAGTGGATGGCATCTCATATTCGATCACTAACCGTGACGCGAACGCCATGGTGAACGTGCGTATCCCCCAAGGTGTCGTCATCAAGTCCAAGCCAGGGGCCATGATCCAAATGTCTCCAACGATCGTCCTTCAGGGGAAGATAAAGTTCAGCATGAAGAAAATGTTCACGGGATCGGAGATGGCTGAATCCATGTACACTGGGCCGGGCGAAGTGTCTCTGGCACCCACCTTGTTCGGTGATATATCCGCCATCACTGTTCGCGGAGACGAAGGCTGGAACCTCGGAAAGGATGCCTTCCTGGCGTGCACGAGTGGAGTGACGAAGGAGGCGAAGAGCCAGGGCCTCGGAAAGGCTTTCTTCAGTGGGGAAGACTTGTTCGTCTACCGCATTTCTGGCCAGGGGACACTCTGGGTCACGTCCTTCGGTGGTATTGTCGCCCGAGATGTAAGTGGATCGTCCCTCTTGCTATTCCGCCAAACCTCACCTCTCCCGTCCGTCGTCATCTTTTGAAAGGTACATCTAACCGTCCACTAGCTCCAAGACAACGAACAGCACATTGTTGATAACGGTCACCTTGTGGCGTGGAACTGTCGATATGCAATTGAAAAGGCCGGGAAGAGCGGCATGAACAGCATGAAGACCGGTGAAGGTCTTGTCTGTCGATTCACAGGACCAGGTCGGATTTACGTCCAGACCAGGAATCTGGACGATTTCGGTGACTGGGTCAGTTCGCGCACTGCAGGCTGATGACTTCAACGCAGAGTCTGAGCAGCGCCGACATCTGATGCCATCACCCTGACAGTATGAAGAAGGCATATAGTTGCCTATATTGTCTTTCTTCCATTGGCTGTTGGTCGTTGGTCCAACGCCGTCTCATACCGATGTCTGTACCGTGATTAGGAAAGCATTGGCTGTCTCTGGTCTAGATGATTGAACAACAGCAGAGGAGGAATTACTTATGTGGACAGACGTACATAGATAGGGTGCCTAGCTGATGGAAGAGATCTGAGAATCGGCACCGAGTGCGCAGAAGCTGCAATACTCCTCCGTTCCTGTTTTCTACATGCACTGGTCAGATGCTCCACCGGAGAAAACCCTCCGGACCTCGTATCTACACGTGATTGTGGATTCAACGTCATTTTCGCCCTTTCGCGCCAGATCAACATTATTGAAGGCACTTCTGTATAGGTTTCTCCTGCGCCTCTTGTCCCTTCTCCTGCAGCCTCCGTCGCCAGAGGTGGCCCAGCTTTGTTCCCGCAAAATGTTGGACGCCTTCGAGATCTTGACGACCTCCGGTGTCGTCTTGTGGTCGAGGTCCTCTTCCAAGATCGGTGCCGCCGCAGTCAACAGTTTGATTAACGATGTCTTCATCGAAGAGAAAGTCCGCCCGACTGCGACCAGTTCAAACAATCCCACGTACAGACACGACAAGTACACCTTGAAATACACGCTGGTCAAGGATCTGGGCCTGATCTTCGTGGCCGTCTACCAATCTCTCCTTCACCTGACCTGGGTTGACAAGTTGCTCGATGACATCCAGACAATCTTTGTCGAAGTCTACAGAGGCCAGCTTGAGGAACTCGACTACGCTGCTCTGAAATATCCCTTTGATCCATACTTCGATGAAGAGATGCGTCGACTGGATGAAAGTACAGGTGGCGCCGTCACTCAGGAACCAAGTCACGTTGCACCGCCGCTGGAAGAAAAGAAAACAAGCGCTGAAGACGGGGACACTGGAGGACCGCCTCCGCCACAAACACCCCCGCTAGCTAAGGCACAGCTGAAAGCTGTGCCCGGCATCAACCAAGACTCCTTCCAGAATACTCCTGTACACTCACCCGATGCATCTCGTCCGACGACTCCTATACCCGGCATTGCACCACACCTGTTGACGGAGAATGGCAGACCGCAAAGTCGTGGCTCTCGGAGAGCAAGAAAGGCTGCTCACGCTGCTACTTCAGCAAACGTGTCCAGCGGAGACGAAGCTAGAAAACAAAAACCCGGCAAAAGTAGCGCAAAGAAAGGCCGAGTTTGGGGTCCTGATGGAATCGCCGACGTGGAAGATGATGTGAAACTTGACTACTCGGCCGGTGACGCTGGCACGAACGGAGAGACAGGAATGCACTCTCTGCCACCGGAAACCATTTCACAAGAGAGTTGGGGAACCAAGAACAAACAAGGCCAGTTTGTCCTTAAAGATCTTGGCGATGAAGTGAACAACATCCTCAAATCGGCGGACGCCAACAAAGGCGAAACCACTGGGACTGGAAAATCGACCTTCGGGGCGATCTCAGGATACTTTAGAAACATTGTCGGCGGGAAGACACTGACCAAGGCAGACCTGGAGAAGCCCCTGAAGTCCATGGAGGAACACCTGATCAATAAAAACGTCGCCCGTGACGCGGCTATCCGCTTGTGTCAGGGAGTGGAGGCTGAGATGGTTGGTAAAAAGACGGGGGCATTCGAATCAATCGATGCAGCCTTGCGACCAGCGCTGGAAAATTCACTGAGAAAGATTCTCACACCCAGGTCGTCGCTGGACCTTCTCCAACAGATCGAGACCGTTGCAAATCCGACGGGAGCAAAAGCGCAGCCCCGTCCGTTCGTCATCACCATCCTGGGTGTGAATGGCGTTGGGAAATCCACCAACCTGTCGAAACTCTGCTACTTCCTGCTGCAAAACAACTATCGCGTCTTGATTGCCGCAGGCGATACCTTCAGGTCCGGCGCTGTCGAACAACTGAATGTGCATGTGCGGAATCTGAGGGAGCTCACCGCTCGCGAAGGTCTCGGCGCAGTCAGCATCTACGAACGTGGCTACGGCAAAGATGCAGCAAATGTGGCCCGGGATGCCGTGACCTTTGCCAAAGAGAACGACTATCAAGTGGTGCTCATCGACACGGCCGGACGAGCCCACACCAACACGCAACTCATGGCGGCGCTGGAGAAACTTGTCGACTTTGCCAAACCCGACTTGATCCTTCAAGTGGCAGAGGCGCTGGTGGGCAATGATTCGGTGGGCCAGGCGCAGAATTTCACCCGAGCATTGGGTAAGAACCGTAAGCTCGATGGGTTCATTGTCTCCAAGGTCGACACGGTGGGATCTGGGATCGGGACCATGATCAGTCTCGTCCATGCTACTTCCGTGCCAGTGCAGTTTATTGGCGTGGGTCAGCATTACGGAGATCTACGCCAGTTGTCAGTTCCTTGGGCGGTGAATATGCTGATGAACTAGATTCGACAACGATCGAGGGGCCCGATTGATGAATGAAGCAGGGCCCCCCTGGTGTGGCCGAAACGAGATACGGCCAAGAACTTGATGGGAATGTGAGTCTCGCACTGCTGAAGATGATGGATGGCTATGTGAGAGAAACCAGAGCGATTTAGAAGGCCAGCCCTGCCTTGGATTCGAGGTAAGAGGACCAGCTTCCCGGAAGGGACTTTTTAGCAATGCCGTGACAGAGGCAGCGACGGGGGTTAATCATGGCGTGTCGCCGACCCTGCAGACAAGGAGGATGAGAAAAACAAAACAAAACAATCACTGGGAAACTGGATAGATACTCTTTGCCCCCTTTCTCGAGATTGCCATTTTCATCTTTGGTCCGGTCTGCGTCTCTGCACCTTGCGGAAGCAGACACTCGCGACGCCTTGGCCCTTTTGGCCCCCGAACTCGAAGACAGGGTACTTGATCGTATGGTAGACCTCGAATACGCCGGTTTCCGAGATTCCTGTGCTTTGCCTCTGTTCTTCTTCTTTTTGTTCGGCGGTTTCAGCGGTTTCCGTAGTATTATTGGTAGAGTCCGATCCATTCTCGCCGCCGCCCATCGTGGTGAACCAGGCCACCACCTCGGCCTCGGTCCAATTGCAGCTCGTGACGAGCAGGAAGCCGCCCGGCTTCACCATGGCCAGGACCTTGGCCGGGTAGAGCTCGCAGATGCGTCTGGGGCGGTTGGACGGCGCGTCGAAGACGGTGGATGACGACAGGGAAATGGCGTCGAAGGTGCCCTTGTCGAGCACGAGGTCGAAGCCCCCTCGCGACGAGGGCCACCAGAATTGTGCGGCGGGGATGTCGTGGATGATGTCCAGCTCGTGGAACTCGATGTTGTCCATGGACGATGATGATGAGGTCGAGGTGGCGGCGGCGGCGGCGTATTGCGCGCACAGCTTCCGCGCTAGCTCGACGCTCTTGGTCGAGTAGTCGACGCCGACCATGGGTCCAGCGTAGTGGCCGTGGAGACGTAGGGCGAACAGGGCGCTGCCGTTACCGGTGCCCAGGTCCAGCACCGAAGGTAACAAGGTGGGAGGATCATCGTCGCTGCTGTTGTCTCTCTGTGTCTGTGTCTGAGTCCGTCTGGTGGATCTGTCATAGTTCGGAGACAGCGGGAATGTGGTCGACGTCAGGAACGCCAGCGTCTTGGCCGGAGCGCCGACGTCGTCGAACCACGAGTCTAGTTCTGTGGGATCGGGTGGTGGTTGGTGAGAAGAGGCATCATCTCCGTTGTCATCCCCGCCACCAGCAGCGTCAGCATCCTGCTCATCTCCATCCTCGTCTTCAGACAGGGCACCGGTCTCGTTGTCTAGATCATTCTGGTAGTATTCATCCCAGCTGCGATCAATCGGGGCACATGTGTGTGTTAGTCAGTTGCCATGCCTCCGTCGATCAAAGGAAAAGATGAGGGAGAAGAGATGCCAGACGCACTCACTACTCCTTCGTGCCCAGTTCGCTTGGTTCGAGGTGAACTGGATGGGGCTTGTCGACAGACATATTTTTTGGCGTTGTGGTGATGATAGTTTTGTCGAATCATTGTTATATTCCTGTTTGATTGCCGCAAGTACAAGACAAAGATAGATTTCTGCTGATCGATCTAATCTTATCAGGGCACCAAATCAACCCCCGCGTCTTGGCTCAATATGGACAGTCACGACAGTACTCGGTACAATCTTTCTAATCACCAGCCAACTCTCGTGAACCTGGAGTGTACGGGACTGTGACTGCCTGTATATCTCACTGATACAGACCAATGCCCTCCTCGTCCGTCCTCGCCGGCTATCCCGATCTTGGAGAGCGTTGCTTGCTGGAGGGGCAAAGAAATTCGATGATATTTGTGTGCAGAGCTTTTGTCACTCCGTGTGAAATTGTCACGACGAGGATGCTTGTGCTGCATCAGCCATACATTTGCACCCCTGTAACTGTTCATGCAGCGCATGTGCAAACCATCTCCTCTGCCCATTGTTGATGACCATTCCCTGAAACATACATACCTTGACGTGCTTGTAGTGACTCATCCCAATTGGTGTGTAGAGCAAAATTCATGAATCATCATTCCATCCCTGTGCCATGTTGCACAGCCCGTTTCAAGCCGAAGAGTCGTCGTCACACTCGTTCCTAGCTAAAGGATCCCAGCCATTCCCTCGGTGTAGGCATGGTCTCCTGAGACATGTTTGGAAAAAGGAAACCTGCCAGTGAGCGCTTCCGACCCTCAGTGTGGCCCACGCAAAGATCAGTTTGCCGCCAATGAGTCCCGCCTTGCGCCCGAGCGCCATGCGAACCGAAATCCCACGTCCGTAAGCCAAGCTCCCTTGCAAAACGCTAAAGCGACGGATTAAACCTGTTAAAGTCATAAGACGATGGTTGAGATGGAGGAAATGGTTGGAAATAGACCCGGCGTGAGCCAGGAGCATTTGCAGGTGGGTAGGCTTGGGAAACCCGCGGAGCTTTGGATGCTGATCCATCCTCCTCCTCCTCGTCATCACTCAGAGTCAAATCAATGACTTCGCGAGGTCTCTTTTTGCCTTGTGCTGATGATTTGGACGCCGGAGGAGCTGTCGATACTTCTCGAGAAGATAGTGGCGGCGTCTTGACACTGTGCGGTGTCAGTGTTTCGAGTTTCAAGGGCCGGAGGCTGGATCCACCGGTGATCTCGACGAGGTCGCCGTCTTCGTCCTCCTCCTCCTCGGCGTCGTCGCCATCGTCATCATCAGATGGCGTAGGGTTGGACGTGCGACTGAGATTTTCGTTTTCGTTCTTGATGTGCCATCTCCCATCGGGTTCGACAATAACTGCCTCGACACTCTTTGGCGTCAAGTTCAGAATGTCGTTAACAAACTGATCGAGGGCCAGCTGGTCGTAAGGGGCAGGTCTACTGCAAATTGGACAGATCCATGTAGGGGCTTGTTCTTGGAGTTGGAGGTATAACGTCGCATCGAAGCACTGCAGATGGTGGCAGCCGAGACCACGGCAGGGTGTTGTGATGCGTGTGTAACCAACGGGGTCCTTCAACGATAGAAGCATGGATGTCGCCACAACCTCATCTGGGTCTTCAGCTTTCCGACGCACTAAATTTTGATCGTGAGCTTCCAAATCAGTCTGAGGCCAAAGTGAACTCACTCTCCCGTATCGTCTGCTCTTTGGTGATCATGCGGCCTCGTCTGATATCGGCGACCATCGCGTCAATCGGCTTGAGCAGGACGAGATTGACCACAATATAGAAGCTCTGCGGTTTTGATTGGTCCTATTTAGCATGGAGAGTTCTTGAAGTGAGATCGGACACAAATAAAAAGGAAAGAGAAAGACCGGGGGACAAATCGAATCATCGAGCGCACCTTTGTGGTTAAGGCATAGATCATCTCAACCGTGTGTGAATGACCGACGGGCTTTTTCTTGATAAAGCTCGTGATATCCGCAGGTCGAGTCGATCCCGGTTTGCCTTTCAGTCCTTTCAGATTCGCCTTGACCTCCTGACCATTACATTTCAACTCCACGTTATGAGGAAATGCAATGTCGTAAATGTTGTTGCGATACAAGTGGTGAGGGTCTCTGTCCGAGGCTAAAGGTTCAGCGGCGCAAAATACCATAACACGGAATAACGGATCCTTGTGCAACTGATCCATGGTCCACTGGGGCAGGTGCACAATGACCCTTGCAGTGTCTCTGCTCGACTCTCGGGCTGGATTCTCGTCAGCGAATGCAGACGCCTCAAAGGGGGAAAGACATCAAAGCGACCTTTGCACTCGAGCGGCGAAGTGAGCGGCGAAAATATGGTGTAGAAAGGCGTGGGGCTGAAAGCCAGTTGGCCTGCTCTCGGTCAGCGCCTCTTCCCTTCTCTCATCAGAGGTACACTCCATACGTGGGCCAGGCTCATGGCGGGAGGTCATGTTGTACGAGTTGCCAGCGTTCAGTGTGGAAAATTGAGGTGAGGCCGAAGAGGTGGGCGCGTGGTTCGAGTAGTGGGAATTGAACGTGTTGCCATTTTGATATGGATGAGAGACACCCCTAATCATCGCGCGCAGTCGATTCAGCGCGGGTATATCTGCTCCGTTGCGCAGCTTCTCGATGTCTGTAAAGGCGTAAGTCAGGGTAAAGGCAGCAGAAGAGAAGGCACTTGACATACACGCTATTGTTCTGATTTGAAGCTCACTTTTCACTCCCGACACAGGCAGTCCTTCGCTGCGCAGTACATTCTTCAACTTCTCGACAGTCAGGGTTTTCACATTGGCAATCAATGCCTGCACATTATCCTGTGCCTGGGCAGGCACGTAGCAGGCCATGTTGCCTGCTACTCTTTCTCTTTCTTTCTCTTTGGGCGCTTCTCCTTACAAGATGGCCGAACAGAGAGGAACGTATCGAAGTCAGGCTGGGTCGATCGGTGGCAATGGGCGTTGAAACATGGTCGGAGAGGAGGGCGAGAGCGAGCTTGCGCGCAGTCGCAACCTCCTCGGACGCCTTACTCTGACCGCTGGGGAGTGGGCTCTGCGAAGAGGAAGCGAAGGGAGTGTGAGAAATGAGGACAGGTGCTGAGGTTAGGCTTCATTTTCCCCTTGGGAGGATGGACTTTTACAAACGTGTGAGGTTGATGCTGTCGCCGAGTCGTCACAACGCCGCAGTCACTGCCTCGCGAATCGGCGCAACCCCGGCAGTTTTGACTGGCCGAGAAAAATCCCATAGAAATTTACAGTACTATCCCCACCACCCCTACCATAATTCCTGCAATTCCCTCCACTACCTGAGTGTTTGTTCTTGCAAAGCACACACTCTCGTTGAAGCAGCCATGGCCAAGTCTGCCAGGGCCTCCGTGGTCAAGAAGAATCACCGCAATCTCCGGGCCAAGGTGTATGGCCCTGCGTCTGATGCTCGCACTGCCAGATTATCTGCAAAACTCCAGGAGTTGGCAGCCAAACCAAAACCAGAGTCTGAGAAGGCCATGGACGTGGATGACAATTCTGAACAGGCTGCAGGAGACGAGCCTCGCAACAACAACCAAGAAGGTTATTTCCCTCACCCTCCAGTAAATCCAAGCCACCGCTAACCTCAACCACACAGTAATGGATGTCGATGCACAAGGGACGGACATGAAGCTGGTCAAGTCATCCACGGCTCGACATCAAAGCAACCGCAAAATCCACAAAGTCTCCAAGAAGAAGAAACCCAAGAACTCCGTCGTGTTCGCCTCAGAAATCGCCAGGAAAAACAAAATGGCAAGAAAAAAGACCAAACGATGAAAGAGGACAGGGAAACCCGAATACCTTATGGACGGTAATCAGCCTGTGGTTTTCTACAGCGAGGAGGCCGTGGCTGCCGCGATCCTCGATCATGTTCTGCCGTTGAGCTGCTTGTGCTTGCCATTCACACCCCCTTCTGCTCTTGCTTCGTCAACTAGCAGGGGATCAAACTGTTGAGGCTGTTCTACCTACGAGCTGGCTGCGGCCTCATTCTCTTCATGCATTTACATCAGCCATCCACCGTCCGTGTTCGGATCCATCGTTAAAAACAGAATCTTACCGTCTATCTTTCAGCTTCCCGAGTCTGGGGAAACGCCCGTTTTCTACCGCCATCTCATCATTCTGCCTGCGAACTACGTATCTTGAAACGCACGCCCATCGAACAGACCCTACGGCGCTCGAAATGGACGGTCTTCCGACCAGTAGCCCCTGCACTCCAACTGGTCCTATGGGCTCCCTGAACTATCCTCCAGAAATTCTGAATCAGATCTACCACGAGCTCTTCGTCGATGACAACCAGGTCCTCTGCTTTCTGTGTTCTACAGATCCAGCTTACCAAACAATCGACCTGAAACAGGCGGTCAATGGACATCAAGCCTCCAGTGTTGGTGAATTACACTGGGCTGACCTGTACGACGACCGGTATTATGTCCACAGCAGCGGTCTCTCAGCGCAATTTCTCCGTGTTTGCAAGAGGATATGGAGAGAAGGCACCGGTGTGCTCTACGGAAACCTGACGATCGCCTTGCGATGGACGCCAAAACCAGATCCGTGTTTCAGCCCTTTCTTCAAACGTAACACTCCATATGTTCTCGCCTGGGCCCGTGTTGTCTATCCTCGGAGCAATGAATCATTGCTCTATTTTGACAACGCACATGGTCTGTTGCATCTTCTGCACTGGGGTGTCACTCATCCTTCCGAGAGTTGGGAGTTGGACAGACCAACATTCAGACAGATACGGGAAAAGCGGTTGTCTGAGACAAGCAGGAGAGGTGCGGGGCCCAAGGGGAGCAGATCTGCCAGTTTTTGATCGAGATTCACCACCCAGGTCATGTCAGAGACACTTCTGCCTCGCTTGAAGAGCGTCATTCTTCTTCGTGTTGTAAGCGTCTCTTGCGCGTTGGAAAGCGATTATCTTAAATGTTGGAGAGCTTTGAGCATTTATAAAGACATGCAACCAATTCAAAATATCCGTCGTCTCTCCCAAACCTCATGACGCTTTTCTCTTTCTCTTATATGTTACACTTCCCCGTCCTCATCAGCGGCGCACAATGGCTGGGGGACTTGGTAGCCTGTCCTGAGACTAAAAAGGGTCACCACGGGCACGAATATCGTTGCTACACCGCCATCCTGGCTGGCTGGCTGGGTGACACCCACACCAACGTTCGTCAAGGACGGTGCAAGTGATGTCTACTTCGTCAATCAAGAGGGCAACTATCCAACCAAGGAATCGATGAAGGAATTATGTGCCGAGGACGGACTTGCAGGTTCAGCAGGTAGAAACAGGCTTCGATCTTTGTGTTCTCCAGGGCGGCAAGCAATCCTTCCTTATCTGAGCGGACGGGTAGGTGTTCAGAGGAGCAAGGCACCGACATTGCTAGCACAGCATAGTATAGATAGATGAATAGATGGATGGGTGCATAACATCATGCATCAACATGTATCGACAATGACACTGGCAAATACTTCGACGGCCCCCATTTCTTCGCCTTTTCTTTCTTTCTTTCTATCTGGAGTCCACGGGAACGAACATTGTTCTTGACAAGCATGCACAACATGCATACATCGTACGTGGATGCATACGCATAGACATACGTGAAATACACACACGCACACACAGGCACAGGTACAGAACTCGCTGCTCTCACCCACAATCAACAAACTCACTCACTCACCCACTCATTCAACTACTCACCACGTTCGAAACCTCAAGCCCCTCTCGCCTCTCTTCCCCATCATTGCGTACCGGGCACTCGCGCTGCCCGTGGTCATTTTGTAGACGTTCAGCTTGGCCGAGGCGCCGCAGTTCTCGGTGGCGTTGCCGGCGCAGGTGACGGTGCAGTCGGCGTCGCCGCCGGCGGAGAGGGTGGCGCCGTTGATAACACCCGCGGCGTTGCAGAAGCACTGGTTGCCGTTCTCCACGCCCATCCAGGTGTAGCCCTTGGAGAAGCAGAAGGCCGCGCAGGCCTCGACCGTCAGCGTCGCCGACGTGGTGGCCGCCGAGCCGGCCTGGTCCGTGCTGCCCAGCGCGCGCGCCCCGGTGCCCTCGTTGTAGCACCCCACGTAAGCGAACTGGGACCCGGGCTGGTTCGGCACGTTGACCGGATTCGGGTTGCTGGGCACGACGTACTGCGTGTTCTGGTACAGAGAGATGGCGTTGGAGCCGCCACACGTCTCGGAGCTGTTGCCCGCGCAGGCCATGCTGCATCTGGAGGATGCGATGGGTGTGGACGACGGGCTCAGCACGCTGCCGGCGAGACACTGCGAAGCGTATTCGACGCCGAAGTACTTCAGGTTGAGCTGTTGCGCTTGCTGCGCGCACAAATCGATGGTCATCGACGTGCCAGCAGTGAAGAGCGCGGTCAACGCTCGTGTCGGCGTGGTCTCGCTGTAGCAGCCCATCGAAGCTACGCCTGTGGCAGCGGGGACAACGCTGGGGGTCGATGATGGCGCAGAGCTTCCGCCGGTGCCGGTGCCGGTACCAGTGCCATTCTGACTTCCAGCGGGAGGCTGGTAGTTTCCTAACGACCACACAGAAAGGCGAGAGCCTCCCCCGCAGAACTCGGTCTTGTCGCCCGTACAGAAGGATGAACAGGCTGATTGCGGGGCGGAAGTGGTACTGATGCTGTTACCACAGTAGCATTCTAGGAGAGTTTGAGGTCAGCCAGATGAAAATATAATTGGGAGGAACAGGGAACGCTTAGCTTACCTTGGCTGTACTCGGTCCCGAAGAGCGCAGAGTTGGTCATGGAGCAGAACGCAGCACAAAGTTCCAGGGTCATACCTGTGCTGTTCGAGAAGGACGTACCCGAGAGGGCTCGGCCTCCTACTCCCTCCATGTAACAGCCTTGGTAGGTTGCATTTCCACCGCCCGGGAGGGTCATCACTGTCGAACCAGCTACAGGGGTCCCCTTGATTGCCGGGCCCGAGTATGTGGTGTCGTTCCATATCTGCATGAGACTCTGTCCACCACAGTATTCGAACTCGTTGCCGGTGCAGATCATGTAATCCTGTTGTGAGCAATTGAGTGGGCTTTGCAGCGGCTGCGTCAGCGAACTCGCGCAATAGCACTGACTGGAGTACTCCATGCCAGCCATAAAGTAGCCGTTTTGCTTGCAGAAAGCTGTACAGCTCTCGATGGACATGTTGGATTGACTGGTGTAGCTCAGACCGGCCAGCGGGCGAGGTGTGCTTGAGTCGAGGGCACAACCCATGTATTGCCAGCTACCTACCAACTGTCCCGGGATGGCGACGGATCGGTTCTTCCAGTCTTGATTGGGAATATAGTTGAGCATCGGCTGGACAGGACAGATGTTTTGAGTGGCACGTATAGGTCCGCCTGTTGGAGGGTTGCATCCTGGAAGCACATTCAAGAGACCGTGAACAGTCTCATTGACAATGGGAGCCTGTTCGGGACAGTTCTGGCTGAAGTACGGGTCCACGGACGCTTGAAGCGGTGGACACAGACCGATCTGACCGTTGTTGACCGCGTTGGGGCCCATGCACTGGTCGATGGCGTCCACCAGAACATCAGCGTCCCAGCCATTCAAGAAGTCACCATGGAAGCCATAGCCGGTGGTGTCACCCTGGGAAAAGACGAACATGCCACCGTCAGATTGGTCGACACTGTCCACGGAATAGATGACTTCGAAGAACAAGTGAGGGAGCAGATATGGATGATCAGGCGGGCAGATTCCGTTGTCCATTCCAGAGAGGTACGCCACGTGGCTTTGGTCAGTTTTGTATAGATTGACACCGTCCCAGCAGCTTTGGAAGTGTATCTGAGCGCGAAGGCCTGAGTCACATTTGGTAGAGTTGAAGCCCGGGGTCTCTGGCTCGGGCCCACTGCTGTCCAAACAAGCAAAACTGACACGGTTGGAAATCGGAGTGCCGCCGTAGGTCTTGTTTCCGTAGGTCATGGTGCTGGGGTCGAATGATCGAGCCGCAGCATCGCCAGAAAGCATACGGAAGCCAGGTGGGAAAGGAACCATGTTAGCGACATCCACGCCACGGTCCAAATAGTACACGACAGTTCCGTCATGCGGGACTTCCTCAAAGGTTCCATTGCGGTGCCGATAGTACAGATTTGGGGTCCAGTAGGCGCTCTTATCTTGTTGAATGCTGCAAGAAGTGCAGTAAGAGGCTTGGAGACTGTCAAACGTCGAGGTCGTGTTGATGTCTACCCGCAGTCAGTGAGGCACATTCCGCGACGGTAGTAAAGTCAGCGCTTACTGTTTGGTCCAGCTATGGTATGACAGTGACCGGAAACCCCGCCGGGGTTGACGATGGGGTCGACTCTGCCAACCTGAACGGTTCCGCAGACCATACGCCAGAATGCAGAGACATGGCCAATGGTCAAGTTGAGCACGATAGCCAAAAAGGCGACTGAGAGGTTCCTCATCTTGATCACGTACGACAGACCTTAGGCAGCGATGGGGGCCAGTCTGGGAGAACAGAAGGAAAAGACAGAGGAGAAGAGTGTCGTTTTGTCCCGGCAACTCATCGGCAAGGAAGCAAAGAAGCTTTCTGGCTGCTTTGAGATGTATCTTCCGCCGCAATTGGCAAGCTCCGCGCCAATTGGCAGATGAGGATAAGAAAACCATGTCGATAACCTATGGGAGGAAATCGAAGTTCGTTTGCAGAGGCCCCTGGGACAAAAACAAAGACGCGAGGGAGAAAATTCGCAAGCAGCATTACGCACGTGGTAATAAAATTGCAGAAGAGACAATGAGGCACGAGAAAGCCTTTGTTTGACAGACAGGATCTGGACCGTGTGACTGGCATTGTGAATGGAATAACTCCATGTACTCGTCATCAGTTTGCGCAAGCTTGTGCAGAAGATCCATCACATATTCGTGAGGAGTTCCTATAGTATGTGCTTGATGAAAACAGAAAGGGGAGAGGAGGCCGTGCGTTGATGTACCGGCGATGCAAGGGTGGAAGTCTAGATGAAGTCGAAGAATGTGTAGCCTCGTGGTCTCAGCTCGTGGATGTGGGATATCACGTGGAAAGATAAGGCGACGCTTTTCCATTTCCACTCTAGCGTGTCACGGACGCGTGCTCTCGCCCACGCGTCTGGCGCCTCGAGATCGCCGGGTTGGATCCAGCCAATTTCCCTGCAAGCTCATCCCTGAAAATTGGAGCTCGAGGCTTGCATTGACGCAAAGCTCAGTGCTTGTACCAGGAAACCCTGATGGGTTGCGAACGTTGTACTGGGCTCCTTGGTAGACTTTGACCAGGTTTTCGATAACAAATTCTCCGACGCCAATCGATACTTTTATCCAGTAGCTTGGGCGAGTTTGTTCTTCGGAGCTGTCGCTGCATCCAACTACTGCATGACCGTTGGATAAGCACCGGTCCAAAAAGTCGGTGACGATCGAAGAGAACAGCGGGCAATCGAGCATCAGAGGGAAGTACTCGGTACCTTGTAGCCATGTTTCAGTATTGAGATAGCAGGCCAGACTTGTCCTTCGTACCGAGTACACCCAGACCCATGGATCTATGCTCGTCTCGTAGGCGAGATGACGCGTTTTGGCCAGCAGTGCTACAGCCAAAACGAGACACAAGCTTGATTTTAATGATGATTGGGAACAGAGTCAGATGACAGCAGGGGCTGCGCCGTGTTCCTGGGTCGACGCAGCAAGACTGTTTGTCTAGTGTAGGCTTCTGCTGTCCTGCTGTCCTCACTTTTTTAACGGGCGCATGTCTTGGTAATGCTCTGGGTTCACTAGGCATTCTTAGGCACCAAGCTAGGTAGTCTGGATGCTTAATTAGGCATCCTAACGGGGTGTGGCCCAGTGGGTGGCTGCCGCCCATGCATCCTGCGGCCTGCATCGGGCCTTTTCTTCCCGGCGCCTTTCGCAGATCCTTCTCCTCCTCGAATCCCTCCACGCCCATCATTTCTGCGAACCTGCGTCTGCTTCTCCGTCTCACACTTCACCCGCCGACTACCTCCCAGCGTCCTCAATACTCATACAACGATCGCCTCTCGAGCTTCAGACCATACCTACGGATACATGCGCCCACTTTTCCCGTCCTGATTGCCTGCCTGCGCGTCGATACAGTCACTGGCGCACGTCTCGACGACTTTGCGCATCGCAAGTCACCTCACGGCGCATTGACCATGCTGCTCCCATCCGCATTCTCGTGCGATGGCGGCCTGCAGCCCCAATTGAGACTCCAAAGACCGAAGCTCCAGTCTTTCGGCGCATACGAACCCCAATTCTCTGCAAATGCGCGCCCGAGTCCGCTATCCTCGAGTTGCCGCGCTCTACAGGCCATTCTAGGAGCTCCTAGCGCAATCCATAATACACGACCGACTCAGTCGCAGGACTTAGGAAATCCCTTTGCGTCCGCTGAAGAGACCATACCTCCCAAAGAAGCACAGACACCACCCAGACGCGCGAATAAGCGACGGCGCAGTGAATTCGAAGAGGACATGAATTCTGTATCATCTACAGATGTACTCATGGAAGATTGTCAGCGCACAACTCAACCGGTTCGAACTCCAAAAAGGCGACGAAAAGTCCCTTTGTCTATACCGATGGGTCTCTCAGCAGATGACTTCCGTGCGCTAGAGACACCTGCCGACGAGGAGGAGCTCGACATACCCGTAATCAGCCCTCACAACCACATACCCTCAGACCAAGACTCGGCTTACGGGTCATCCCCATGCGTGGACGACGCAGAGTGGACCGAAGACGATGACCGCATGTTGGTGGAGACAGTGCTTGAAAAGCTGAAGCTGTCAAAGCGCGATTGGAATGACTGCGCAAGGAAACTGGGCAAGGACAGGGATAGCCTTGGAAAAAGGTGGAGCCTGCTAGTTGGAGAGGGCAATGTTGGCTTGAGAAGAGGCGGCAGGATCTCAAGAACGAACTTGGACATTTCGAGTTGGTGACGGCTCTGTTGACATTGGTGGCACAGGCTGATCCCAAACATTTCTTGTCTGTATAAATATTCTTTTCCAGCTCCAGCGAACTGGCATTTAGTAGGTATATCACTGAGATATCATTGACTTGACAGACGCCTTGATTGTGTTTCTCTTGTTTTTCGCAGACGGTATCTTCCATGCCTCTCGGAATCTCCCAACGGGCACATTGGTAGAGATTGAGCGAACATGCATCTTGGCTTCGTAAGCAGGAAGGATGCGTTAGCCGTGATCCTGTCCACGACAGACCTTTGATATCTCGACGCGAACTGATGCCGTGCTTCCCATCCTCACTGATACCGCTTCCGCTGCATCGGGGAACGTGCCGCTGGTGGTCCAGGAAAATGTCCCAACCGGCCGAATCTCTGTTCATGGCGACCCGGTTGACGGACGAAGCTGTCTTGGAGATGGCGCAAGCTGCCACCGTCAGAGACGCATCGAAATGTAAATGGAACAGCTCAAAATCGAATTTCATAGCTGCCGGCTTTCGTCATGTAGCGGACCCATTTGACACTGCTGTAGTTATTCTTCTCAAAGACCTTCAAGTACCGCACCAGCAACCCGGAGCTCGTAAACATGAGTAACGAAAAGGTCATGCTCAATGGAGGTCGCGACCATGCCTTTTGGTTTGTCATGCTCGTGAGGTGGGCTTCGGCACTGAGAACAAACTCGCTGCCGCCAACGAAGCGGGCAATCTTCCACACGATGCAATTGTTTTCTGGTTCGTACTTGGCCTTCCCTTGGGTGGTCCGTTCTGTGATGTTGGCAGTGTTCAGGGGAGTGGGTATCCTTACTACCACGTTGGTCGCGAACAATTTGCTCCCATAATTGGCCTTGACGGCAATGCTGTATTCCACCTTGGTGGTGCCAACCTCACGGACAATAGCGTGCACCTTGAATGGCAGATTGACGTTTTCGACAGCTCGGTAGCGCATCAGCTCGAACTCTCCGTCTGGTGGCACAAAGGATATGGTCCGGTCCGTCTCAAACTTCCCAAGTTGGACACACTGGTGAAATTGACAATCTTCCAGTGTGACCGAGCCAGCTGCTGCCCGCGTGGCCTTGCGTTTCCCTTCTTGGTTTCCGATGGGACCGTCTAATCCATGCGCAATCTGACCGACCACTAACTGATCGTTAAGACCAAACTTGCACTCCGGTGTGCCGCTGAGGTATGCTCTCATAACAATTTGTCCTGTGACATCTGCACGAAGGACGGTTCCGGTAGCGCTCATGAGCAGGTTCACGTCCTCAATCACATCCACAAATGCCTCATTCTTGCGGTATTTGATGTCCCCTCTTCTCCATGATTGAGCCCCCGTGGCTTGCATTGTGATCTTGGAAGTGTCGCTGGGAGGTGCGGAGACCGATCGAATGGCAGAAGAGATGTTGTCTGGAGTAATGTACATTTTGAGGACATCTATATCGGTGTTTTGGGGGTAGCCAAAGTCGAGGATTTCTATGGAGAGGTCAGCCACAACTTTCTCAGAGACTCGCCCTATTCATACCATCTAAGAGCTCGTATATGAGGACAAAATTGTTCTTGACCGCTTCTTCATCGAATTTGCCAAAGTACTGCTTTCCAAGCGCGATAAATTTGTAGACGAATTCGAACACAACGGCAGCGTTGGCATTGCTCTTTGTGACAGCCACGAGATAGATATTCTCGTGCTTGACATGGCTGAACGTGGTAGAGCCCAAGGTGAGGATGGGCGATCGAACCTGAGCATTGGAGATGACTTGAATGCGGAAGATATCTGCCAGGCGAGGGCGGCAATCAGGACGGAACGCTCTGAAGATGAGGTTCTCGCCTTTCTGGTTGAAGAGGAGGATTCCACTCAACATCTTGAACCTCTCCACGGCCACAGCGGCCGGTACAGGGACGTGCAAGTCACTTGGCTGACATGAGAACAAGAATAGGACGGTTGGGAACGTCTTACTTGGGGAAGTGTGAGATGAAGTCGTGGACATTGGGGGACGTCGGCGTTACGGGGTAAGATTTCTCCGATACGAAGTGTAGTGTCACGGACATGTACTGTAAGTCCTGATATTCGGTTGACAAGTCTACGGCACGTCACTTGTAGTTCTGAACGTCTCAAACTTCGAGCAGTATATTACAATAGTCTATTTAACTCTATCCGCCTAAATGTGTCAAGCGCTCCGTCTCCCATTGCTCGTTGAAACATGACAAGACGGTCTAGTTCGTAGAATACAAGTCCTTTCCGCATAATCTAGTACACATATGGAGGCGGAGCATAGAGTGACTGCTCCTCCACAAGTCCTAAAAGTGGATCAAAACTGCGACGGCTGATCAACGATTGTGGTTGAGCGGCACGAAGTGCCACGGGGAGGCTGAAGTTTGCCGTGTACGGCCCCTTGAGTAAATCATTTCCGATCACTTCAAAGCTCATTGACAGGTCAAGCGTGTAGCTGACTTTCAATAGATCCGTAGAGATTGTAGGGGTCGAGATCGATTCCGGCAGGAGAAGCTCGAGCTCCAT
This sequence comes from Fonsecaea erecta, assembly GCF_001651985.1. Lineage (NCBI taxonomy): Eukaryota > Fungi > Ascomycota > Eurotiomycetes > Chaetothyriales > Herpotrichiellaceae > Fonsecaea > Fonsecaea erecta. The sequence goes on along the minus strand of NW_017387251.1, from coordinate 1,269,855 downwards.
TGACGTGGTGTATTTGGATGTCTCGGTGCTGGACTTGTAGAGCGGAGGTAACGTCGTGGCAAACTTCTGGGTCGACGCGCGATCGCTGTGAACTGTGGATTCCACAGCCGCAGGGCCGGTTGTGAATGTTCTCTTGGTCAACCAGCGTGCCGTTACCGAGCAGTTGAGAGAGTCTTTCTCCATTAATGATTGTGCTGGGCGACGGTTGTGCGAGGGGAAGGCGATATTAACTGAGACTGGCACCGTGAGTCGCCGGCAACCAGTGGAAGCTGTGGAGGAGTCGTTGACAGCGCAGCCGACCAACTTCGGCAAGTGTACAGAAACTTCGGGTTGTGACTGAGACCCAAGCAACCTGTTCCACCGCAGCTGGGGCTTTGCAATCTGTGCAACGTGGTCTGAGTAGCCGTCAGAGGTCACCTCCACCTCCAAAGGAGTCAACCCAGATGAGACGTCCACAGGGCAACTGATCCTCCGCACCACCTGGTTCGTCGGTGACCGCAAGAACTCGGCCTCGAGGGTGTAGGCCACCTGACAAGAGCCCTCCAACAGTTCCCTGTTCGTCAAAGCAGTCACTTTGGTGAGATATGTGGTGCCAGACAACGTCATTGACGGCACAAATTCGTCAGGAACACCACGTCTGGGAGACGGAATGGGGCAGACAAAGTCGAGATACTGTTCTTCGGTTCGCTGTTGGGAAGCCGAGTAGGCCGGCTTGAAGTCCAAGTTGGTTTTGACGATGGATGTGGAAGGGATCTTGATCAATCAATATTAGCTTGTGTCTCTCCTCAACCTTGGAGTGATGGCAGTTCAACCAACCTTCTGAACTGCGGCCTGTGACCCAATTCTGGTGTGGATGGCGCCTTGCAACCGGATACGGACAGTATCAAAAGAGCCATCCTGGTTGAAGACGCTGATCCGACCGTGGAGCCTCAGCCGGGATCGAGTGTTCACTTTGTCATCCACTCTCAGTCCTGCCTCCTCGGCTGCAGACACACCCAGGACCTGGATCGTTGGTGTAGACATTTTCCCTTCCCAAGAAATTGAACAAATTCGATAAGATTTGTTTGTATCGGTAGTTGATTCTACGTGGTTATCGTGTTCAGAAATAATAAGGGTGGCACTGTTGATGTGTCTTTGATCGTTGGGCTCACAGGGGAATGCCAGAAACAGGTTTGTTTCAGATGGAAAGGGGTTGAAAGGCGTCTTGATGCCCAAGCCCCAAACTTACCGGTGCTCGACGCCTCACCTTATATTAACACGCCCGACTGACGCCCAAGGCAACATGGCTCATCCCTGGTGAGGTCACGTCTCATCCCCATACCCATTGAGAAAGAATAATTGGAATTCCTCGGGGAAGATGTCAAATCGACGGGCTAGAAGGCGTCGTTGAGCGGGCGGCTGATGTTTCTTGCGTGGAGCCCACTCAGCGTGAGGCCTTTTCTGGAGTTGTTTCCGTTCGGGAAGAAACGAGAGTCGAAAATTGACTTCGCCCAAAGGAGTCATCTCGGTGGTGAAATACTGTATACGGTAAGCGAGAGCGAGACACTGAAGTCGCAGTTTACAGCGGCGAGCTTGTGCAGTTAGAAGGGCGTCGTCTCGGCCACGACTACCGTATATGGAAATATACAGCGACATCGCTCCTCGGACCTCGCTCCTCGCTCCTCGCTCTTCGCATCCTTACCAAGCTGCACAACCTCACTAATCATGCTCAAGGACACCACATAGCGGTCAGCCTTGTGGAAGACATCATTGCTTTTCAGAATGCCATCATCGTTTCACGGAGCACTTTCCGTTATTGTGTGTTGGAAAGCAGAACCCGTGGAGACTCTCGAACGTTGGAAAGACCTATATCTACCACCATGGCCCCGACGACGAACACGACAAGACTGAAATCAGACAGACCTCGAATACCAACAACAGGTCCAAGCACAAATCCAAGATCCATCAGAACTTCACCAAAAAACGATGGCTGTCGCAGGACCTATCTACACGACCTCCAATGGTCGTCCCATCACTTTCGCCACTGCTTCTCAGACTGTCGGCGACCACGGTCCTATCTTGCTGCAAGACTTTCATCTCATCGACCTTCTTGCCCACTTCGATCGAGAACGTATCCCTGAACGGGTCGTCCATGCCAAGGGCGCGGGAGCATTTGGAGAATTTGTGGTGACCCACGACATTACCGATGTGGTATGCTCGACCTGCAAACTCGCAACGAGACAACAAATACTAACTACATCTCCAGACTTCCGCCGACTTGTTCAGTGAGGTTGGGAAGAAGACCAAGGTCGCTGTTCGCTTCTCCACCGTTGGTGGTGAAAAGGGCTCGGCCGACGCAGCCCGCGACCCACGAGGCTTCTCTATCAAGTTCTATACCGAACAAGGGAACTGGGACATGGTCGGCAACCATACACCAATCTTTTTTATTCGAGACGGAATCAAGTTCCCCACGTTTATTCATACGCAAAAGCGGAATCCTCGCACGAATCTCAAGGACGCCACGATGTTTTGGGATTTTCTGTCCAGCAACCAGGAATCCGTGCACCAGGTCATCCAGTTGTTCAGCGACCGGGGCACGCCAGGATCATATCGGCACTGTGATACCTTCTCGGGCCACACCTTCAAGTTCACCAAGAACGACGGCACGTTCAAGTATGTCAAATTCCACGTCAAGACGGACCAGGGCCACTGGGACATGACGAACGAGGAGGCCACGGCCCTGACGGCAAGCAATCCTGACCACGCCACCGAGGATCTGTTCAACGCGATTGAGCGAGGCGAGTATCCATCGTGGACTCTGTACGTGCAGATCCTGGACCCGAAAGACGCCGAGAAGTTCCGCTGGAATATCCTCGACGTCACCAAAGTGTGGCCGCACTCGGAAGTGCCATTGCGGCCCGTGGGCAAGATGACGCTCAACCGCAACCCGGAGAACTACTTTGCTGAGATTGAGCAAATCGCGTTCTCACCCGCCCACCTGGTCCCGGGGATCGAGCCTTCGGCAGACCCAATGCTTCAAGCCCGCTTGTTCTCGTACGCCGACAGCCAGAGACACCGATTGGGGGTTAACTACCAACAGATCCCCGTCAACCGCCCCCTCCACGCCTACGCGCCGTTCCAACGCGACGGCTTCATGGCCATCACGGGCAACTACGGTGCCAACCCCAACTACCCGTCCCCCTTGAGACCGAACACCTACTTACCGGTGGACAAACCCATTGACGCCGCGCACGAGACCTGGGTCGGTCAGGCTGTGCATAACCTGCAGCCTGTGACAGACGAGGACTTTGTGCAGGCAAATATGCTCTGGGAGGTTCTGGGACGCACCAACGACCAGCAGGAGCATTTGGTGCACAACATTTCGGTGCATCTGTTCGCGGCGGTCAAAGACGTCAGGGAGAGGACGTATGGAATGTTCGAGCGGGTGAACAAGGATCTGGGACGAAGAGTGCGGGAGGAAACAGAGCGCGTCAGAGCAGCCAAGGGGCTCAATGCCACAGAGTAGGTCGGCCTAGCTTCGATCCGTGGGCCACCGTGACACGGTCCCGTTTGCGTCACAACCGGAAGAGATCTCGGCTATATCCAGATTGATCAGCTTTGTATATTAGATAGGTATCTCTTGAGGACGGATAATGCGAACTTGCTCTCTACAACTCAGTCCTCCCTCTAAGATTTGTTACCCGGTAGATTGGCCTCTATCTGTCCTTCATCTTCATACCTTTGACCACTGCCAGTAGTGCTGGCTGCTACACACATAGAGACACGATGGATAGCCGACAGACTGACCTGATTGGACTGCCCAGTATAAAACAAGCACGAGGCGAGATAACTCTCTCTCGTGAAGTCTACCCCAGAGTCTCACTGAGCACTCTATGAAAACCACCCTGAGCAGCACCCTCACCCCACAAGGGGGCCCTCATCTGGCTCTGTGCGATCGGCCACACATTCCTCTCAGCCAGACATCTGTTCCAGATGCGCCTCAGTGAACCAATTAAATGCTTCGTAAGGCAGAAAGTAAGTGTTACTATGTATCAGAAGTAATGTCTTATCATTTTCAAGCGTAGCACCGCCCATGTAGATTATGGTCTAATCCCCGAGACAAAAACCACGCCCAGTGGGAACCATAGGGATGTCTTGAACTCTACAGTCACATGTATAGTCACATCCGCGCCGCCCCCCCCACCCTCGGCTCCCCCTTTCGCCGCGATCGAGAGGAGAGAAATGTAGAGTATACTACTTTAGGCTTCCCTTGAAGAACAAAGGAGCCTTGATTCGCTCCTGGACGTAGCCGCTTCTTAAGTGGTCGTCTTTCGCGTGAGCCACGTCCATACTGTTGCAGGAAACCAGGACGAGTACCACCGAGGTGCACCGGCGGTAGAAGAAGTCTTTCTAACTTTGTGGCGTTCATTCGCAGTCGGGCTGGGCTCCCTCTTCCTCTTTTGACTCACCACACCGGGAGTAGAAGCTATTAAGATGTTGGCGTATCGTGATTGCCCACGGCTCGCGTCTTGGTTTCTCGGTGGAGGAGCACATATTGGTAAGCTTTGGAACCCAGGGCCAGCTGTAGGTTTCGTCCAAGCGTTTGGAAGCTGCCAGAAGAATCGCAAGCCGTGCTCCTCATAGTCCCAGTTTTCGGAATTCCACGCCGCCAGTCCATGTTCTTTAATGAATTGCTTAGCATCCCATTTCTTGCAAGTGGCCGGTCTGATGTCCGCACCACATTCACTCCGCAACAATTCGGCGATTGCAGGCCCATTTAGACGGACGTGGCACGAGTCCTGCCTGGCCAAGTAGCGTCCAGACCAGGATTCTGGAACGAGGGCATAGCTTGCTCCCGGGATTCGGCCTCGAAACCATTGCCCGGGATCTGGCAGGCTAAGGCCATCTCCGTGAACGGTTACCCCAGTACCGACGATGTCAAGACCCATTTGTATCGGCCTTAGGATGATGACCATTTTAGAAAGGTGTAAAAAGACGTCGCCATCTTCTGGTAGGGCCGTCGTGTACACGATGAAACGGCGGGCGGGACTTCCATCCCCTCGTACTGATACCTCGGATACATATACAGAATACTTCATCTCGGAAGGCGTCATCCACACGATCGTGGATCCAGGGGCTTCCACCGCCGCGAAGGTTTGGTAGTGGCTAGTTTGACGTGGTTCAAAGTCGGCTTGGAATATCATCTCGGTGGTCAACTTTGAACGCAGACCTGGATCCTGAGATATCTTGTCGAGTTCGCTGATCAAGTCGGAGTAGATGGCGTCCACGGCATTGATGAAGATGGCTGGGTTGTGTGCTTTCCGGGACGCACTGTTCACTGCCTCTCTTGGGCACGGATTTGTTCTACCTGACCACAGGAAATTATTGTCCGCAATGGTCTGCAGAGCAGGGTACCCGGAGCGAGTCCTCGCTGCTTTTGGTGACGACCAATCTGTCTCATCTGACCACAAATCGTAGTTAGCCGCGAACACCTGCAGAATAGGTTCTTCGTAGTCAACCCGGACCGCATCTCGAGCAGATTCATCAGCCAAAGCCAAAAGACCATAGAGCTTGTCTCTTGGATCCTGACAAAGAGCCGTGTGGAACAGGCGCACAAGTTCCTTCATCGGCCTTACATCCGGTCTGCCTCGCTTCAGTCTCTTGATCGACTTGAAACTCAGTTTGCCGGCGCCCTCCTCTTCAAACCCCGTCCTTGTATATAGGTGACCTGGTTGGACAAGTTGACTCAGATCATCCCAATCGGAGGACCTAGATCCCGCCATGACCCAGAGATTCTGAGCAAGCAGCACCTCTTGTATGATCCACAGGCGACCCCAATACGGCCGACTGATCAGGTCGGCAATAGCGCGCTTGCCAACCTTGTGACCTCTTTGAATGACAGACTGTTTGGCTCTTCGCTGGCGGAGACTGCGAGTCATGTCTATATAATCAAAAGCAATTTCACTTTCAGCAGTCGAATCCCCAAGCCATGCGATGACGCCGAAGGCTGAAGAGTAAATGCTGGCCATCATTTTGACCTGCCAATTTCGTTCGGGTATATCGCGCTGGTTGATGCACAAAAAGTCCACCCAAAGTCTGATTGATCCGTGAATTTGCCATAGATTCCATAGGCACAGCCACAGGTTTCTACGAATACACACTTGTTCGTCATTAACCATGACTGGGATGGTCTCGCCCGGTGAGCCCCAGCAATATGACAATGCGTAGAAAGGTTTGCATTGGGACAAGGGAACCCTCTGAAGTGTGCATCGAAAGCCTTCTGATTTTTGACCAGAATGTATCGTTAAAATGCGAATTTCTTCGTTCACTTCTTTCAGCGGCTCGTACGTCGGGTAATGAGGACATTGGTCAAGATCTTGGAAAGGAAGAGACATGGCGGGCTCCTTGGGGATTTGACTTGGTTCCGTGATCTGCATGGAAAACAAGCCAGGCAAGCATCTGAGCGTCTAAAGTGAGGTTATACGGTATAATAGATGTGATCAGATAGGTGGCATGTCATTCTTCTGCAAGCAAGCTGCTACGACTTGGCCAATTCTGTAACACAGCCTCACTCCAGGCTGAAATCACGTGACTTTAACCTCCAGAGATAAAACACCCCTAGCATCGAAGGTAGGGACCTAATCTGGCTCCTTTCGCCTCACTTCCCAAGTAGGCATGTCGTTATTTCGCATGCCAGTGCAGCCCTAGGTCCGGGATTGGCGGCTATGGCTGGCATTCCCCGAACTCTGTTGTCTATCACATACCATCATCCCTCTGCATGATCACTTCGTCCATATAAGCGCTCTGATTGTGATACCCGTTCCTGGTGTACTTGAAGCGAAACTTCCTATTCACTAGTTCATGATCGGGGAACATGCTTCAACTGCAATAGGTCCAGAGGCATCCCGACTCCCGTTCAAGGGCCATGAGCGAGACAAGGAAGGCCACCGAGAGCCGAGCAGCAGCCATACATAAGCAGTACCAAGTTCTGTCGTTTCTGATTACGACCCATACGGAGTACGAGTATGCTCCTTCAAATGTTTCCATTCCCCCACCATTGCAATACGACGGAGCACCGGGGCGGGCTTCCCCCGAGCAACTAGCCACCCCGTACGCGGAATCTTAATGGTCGATCTTTGCTCCGCACTTCCGGAGAGGTACCTCGCACGATGGATCATCGTCACCTCCACCACGGGTGCTTGGATTTTACTCGACATGGAATCGTGTTGGCTCCTTTGTCCAGAGGGATTCGAAGCACGCTCCGGCTGATGACCGGGGAGATTCAGCGTGCCATCACTCGGAAAACGGAGATTGACGAAAGAGGGGAATGGGGAATAGCCCAGAGGCCTCCAAAGGCAACTATTGTAGGCTTGTCCCAGGGCTTGAACCACTCACGACTTGAGCTTTGGTGTGACTATGTTAACGGAGGACTTTGTACCACGCAGAATGAGCAACAAAACTCGGCACGTGGATCCATCTATCCAGTCCGCCCACCAAGATGGTATCATGTGAAGCGGCTAAATGGCAGGAAGGAAAAAACGGCGACCACAAGGCAATATTAATACTTGTCCGTCGTACTCGGTCCCTGATCCCGCTGCTGCTGCTCCTGCTGCTCCTGCTGCTGAGCTGACACCTACGAATACCGGATCTTATACAAGGTTGTTGCGGCTCAGATATTGTCAGCCATGAAAATACGACTCTCGCCCGCTTTAGCGACGCTCCTACTGCTGAGCTGTGGTACCAGAATTGCCCATGGCCAGGTTCAGGCTCCGGCACTGGCAGGGGTAGGAGCACCCATATCCCCGGCCGACCGAATCTACTGCGGAGACCAGTCGTCCAACACCGTCACCGTCATCTCGCCCTTCGACAACACGGTGCTGGGGACCATCGCGCTGGGCTCGTCCCGCCTCCAGGATGTCATCGGGCCGCAGTACGTGCGGTCCACGAACAGCCACGGGCTGGGATTCTCCAGGGACGGCAAATACATCGTGTCTCTGTCCGTCACGACCAACACGGTCACGGTCGTCAGGACCATCGACAACAGCATCGTCAGTCAGATCTGGACGGACCGTGCCCCGCACGAAGCCTTCTTTGCCCCGGACAATCGCACCATCTGGGTGGGCACGCGAGGCACCAACCACGTCACCGTGGTCGACGGACTGGCGGGGACGATCCTCGGGACCATTCACACAGCAGATGGACCGAGTAAAGTTGTCTTCAGTCCGGACGGCACCACCGCGTACGTCAACCACATCCGTGACCCGATCCTTTCGATTGTCGATGTTGCGTCGCGGACGACGGTGCAGAACATCACAGGTTTGGCCGACGTCTTCTCCTCGGACATGCAGATCTCGGCGGACGGCGGCACGATCTGGGCCATGCACAAGATGGCCGGGACGGCGACCGTCATCGACCTGAACGCCCGAAGCGTGGTCACGGCGGTCACGATCGGGGCGGAGGTGAATCACGCCAACTTTGCGGTCCTCAACGGCACGACCCACGTCTTCACCACGGTGGGAGCCACCAACGAGACCAAGGTGTTCCGCCAGGACTCGCCCAGCAGCGCCCCGGTCTTCGTGACGTCGATCCGGTCGTCAGGCATTGAGCCCCACGGCCTTTGGGGGAGCCCGGACAACAAGTGGATGTACACAGTCAACGAACACTCCGACACGGTGGACGTGATCTCTCTCGAGACGATGGAAATCACCAACACCCTGAATGTCGGTCAAGAGGGCCAGGCGCTGATCTACGTGGCGAACGCGGTGCCCGAGGGCGACGGGACCGCCAATCTCGGGAGACAGGGTCTCTCGACGACGCCGGCACTCAATAAGATCGTGGACGTCACCCCGAAGCAGCCCGATTCGCAGTCACCCATGATGATGATGAACATGAACAACAACAACAACACGGCGCCCCCCACCGCCCTCGTGACGATCCGGAGCCTGGGCGGCCTGGACATGGTGCAGGTGATCGGGCGCGAACTCAAGTTCAACACCAGCTACACCATGTCCGCGACGTGTCAGCAGTGCAACGGCGGCCAGGTGCCATTGCTGTCCTTCAACGCGAGCATGAAGAGCCCCGACGGCTGCGGCAGTGCGCCGCAAGTGCTCAGCTTCTTCAAGTGGTACGGTGTCTGGGACCTGGAGAGCATTCAGATCTCCGAATCATAGGTGTGGTGCCGTTCATTCCGAGAGAGTTGGAGGCGAACACGCATATGCGTGATGATGCATCACCGGTTTCAATAAGAGTGTGGTTATGAATAGCATTGAGGGAAGACTGCACATCGGTCGAAATTGCAGTGGACAGATGTGAAAAGGGACGAAGGCTTCCTTCTTCGATTCCTTGGCCCAGGACATCATCCATGATCAATCTGGTCCACGCGACTGCGCGGACCTGTACATGTATGTCATCCTCTGTACATAGGAGCGAGCAACTACTACTGGCTTGCAAAAACTGAGATTCATCACATACGCAGTCCGTCCCCTGGGCCTCGAACCACGATCGCACACTGCGTAGAGGTGCTCCATCCATTCCAACCATTCTTGCCCATCGGGACATGTCAAGCCCTTGGACCTTCGTCCACTTACATACATACATACCCCCAAGCACATGGATGGTTTGACAACGCATGCCACCCCAATACCACAACACAACCACAACACAACACAAGACCGACCGTGCCCCGGAGAGACCTAGCTCCACCGTCTCCGAATACCCGGTGAACTCGATAGTGCCGCATATATACCCTCCCCAATGCGGCTGGGGTGGCCGCGAGCTATTCCGCTTCAGGATATTCCGGGCGAGTCTCGCACGCACCATACCCGATACGTATGTGTATGTCCCCCATCATCAGCACCACCACCGACCGCATAACGCCATATTACCTCCTATGGGGCCTGCATAAAAGGACAAGGCAGGTACAGGGCTAGGTAATAGCTAGCGAGACACGCTAAAACAGGAGGTCATCACCCGACTTTGTACTGGGTAATGAATTACCTATCTAGCTACGGCAGGAACCATGACAGTACCTACATAGCTCGATAGGTACCGAGTAAGCTACCGAGTACAGCGTACGTACACCGACCGCACTAGTCCCAAGGCGTATATACCACTCCGGTCCCTCCCGTCCTCACTCCCATATATGTACCGCCGATACATTATGCCGGCATTCTCGGCGCTTGCCGCTGATGTTTTCAACTAATCCCCATTGACGCATGCAATTTCGCTTCGCAGCAGGACGAGTCAGCCCACACAAATTCACAAATCGGTACATGCGTGTGGGGCGGCTAATAGAAATTCAGAATGGAAAAGGTAATACCTCCCTCCGTGACTGTGCTGAGTTGCTTGGCTCGGGTCTGTCGAGAGTCTAGAAGCCCTGGATTATTCCCAAAATTCGCCTCAGGCATCACCGGGTCGACACTTCAGATCATGTACTCGGTAGATGTAGAATGTTCAATAATTATCCGCCAATTCCAAACCTCCAAAACATTGGTCATCGACACATTACATGGGCTCATTTTGCTGTTGCAATACATTTTTCCGCACCCTCAAAATTGCTCACCCCGTTGCCAGAAGCCCCCCCAAATATACACATCTTTCTGCTTCATGTTACTCCCATCAGGCAATTTCCTTGACGGTGTCATCTTCCCAGCCCCATTGTTCTTTCAACTCTCTGATCCGGGGAGCCGTCGGACAACCTGTCTCCTTGGCAATGTTGTCCAGTAGTTCCAAAACCACGGTTCGGTCTTCTTTCTCCTCAAAGCATGATCCTGCCAGGTAGAGCGAGTGCACCATTTGCCTGCTGACCGCCGGCGGGGGTTTCCCCAATGCGATCCCGCAGATCTGTCGGCTGTGATGTTCCGACTCTTCGGCAACTTTGCGAAACATCCGAAGTCTGTTCGCCGGATGTCTCGTGTCCTGTTCTTCGACAGGCTGGTTCAACAGCAGGAGGATCTGTGCAAAGTGGTACAGTTGGAGAGCAGCGGCACACATGGGCACACTGAAAAAGAGTCTGGCAAAGCGCGGTCTGCCGTCGGGCAAGAGGTCTGAAGGGTGCTGTGCCCCTGCAGCCGCGATCGCATACGGTTGAAAGGTGAATGGAAGGTTGTCGTACCAGTCTTCGAGCTGTCGGCGCAGTTGTTTCCACCGAGTAACTCGACTGTGCATGGCGCCTGGTGTGCCCGGCTCGGAACCCGCTTTGGCGTCTGTTCCAGGGCTGTCAAACACGCGGGGAGTGCCCACCAAACTTCCGGTGCTCTCTTCCTGCGGCGCAATAAAATTCATGGTCCTCAAGACTATCCAGATCAATGTGCAGGAAACCAGGTCTTCTCTGTCGCCGGGCTGATATGAAACGATGGTGTTGATGGGAGTCGATGGATCATTATAATTTAATGTTCCGTCGTCCATCACTGGCAAACCTGCTGCCTTCCACATGGTCAAATTGTCCGGATCCAGTCGAGTTTTCGAGTGGTTGACGTATGCTGCAAGATAGTCTGCTCGGGCAAAGTTCCAGAAAGCCGCCCGCCCCGCCTTCATTGATATGAAAGGATTCGCGCGTGGACGGGGAATAGACACCACGGCCTGGGGGAGAATCTTGCTTTCCAGGAGCGCTTTGAAGCCATCAAGATGTCTAAGACTAGATTAGAGAAGAAAGTCTGCGATAACAAGCCGCGCAAAAGGACTTACTGTGACCAATCATCGGCAAAGTTGTCGAGAGATTCATAAAGAGAGAACACAGATATTGCGGCCACCAGAGCTTCCATGTCTGCTCCATCCGACGACTGTGTTCTGCTGATGCGTCGTCGCTTGTTTGGGGCAACGCCTAGCGCGGCGCTATTGCTCGTCTCTGGCAGAGTTCGCGGATCGTGGTACCTCGAGGCATGTCCCGTGAGCCCCTCGTTGTTTGTATCACTCAGCCAGCGCTGCAAAAAGATTCGCAGGTATGAAATCCCCCGGTCGTAGTAGTTGGCGGCCTTATAAAACCAGTCCGTGTGCTGCAACGCCCCGTCCTCTCCGATAAATGGCAATAGATGCTGCAAGTCTTCCAATGGCGAGTGGTTTGCCATCATCTGCCCGATCTGATTGGCAGCCACGGCGGCCATTGCAGATCTTAACATGACATTCTGGACAGCTTTGAGAGGAACGATCCTGCTAAAATAGTTGTCGAGGTCGAAGAGATCCATCCTGCTTGTCCGTTAGATATCGGGTCGAAACTCACCAGAAGTCACTGCAACTCACGATGGTGAAACTGATTGGACAAAGTGTCGTGTCAGACAGGCCAATTCGGTTGTCCTTTCGTGGAGGTACTTTTGGCTGTACTCTGGACGGCTGTTGCGATTACCTTCCGAGCTGTAACCACACAACTGTCAGTCCAGGCATTGCGAGGTAAAGGAGGGCAACACGAAACGGAAAAGGGTCAACTTGCCCATCATAGACTGATGATCGGCCACTGATCGAGGCGAAATCACTCGTCAGGAAATCGTCGTCGGATTCAGGAACATTGGTATCGGTCAAAATCACCGGGAGACCAGGAATGAATCCACAGGCGTTGTTCCCCCTCGCGTAGTAGGTTTCGATATCAAGGTCGAAATAGTCCTCGCTGACGGAAGAATCCAAGTCTGACGGTGCATACTGGGGCTTGCCATGTAGTAGCTTGGCGGTGGGGTGTTCCTGATGCGCATACTGACCGTGGTCAGGGAATGCAGGAGGAGGAGGAGCAGCCGCTGTAAATTGGAAATTTGTCGGAGGTGCCGATGGAGGTGCGCTGATGGCCGGCTGGGGAGAAGTATTAGGAAATAGATTGAAGTCGGGACTCTGTTGGTTGAGAATCCCAAAGGCGGGAAACTGTACGTTGGGAATCGAGTTCCGATCGAATACGCCTTGTCTATTGTGGAGGTTGGGAGCGGAAGACACGGGTGGTGAATTTACTTGTATCGGCGGGAGGTTGATTCGACGGTCAGGTACTGCCCCTGCCGAGACTTTGGGGGAATTCGAGACTACAGCCCTCGAGAAATCCGGGGACTGAAAGTTCCCATCATATTTCCGCCGAACCTTGACGCCTTCATCCAGGAACTTGCGTTCCAGATCATAGCCCGTGCACGGTCTGCCTAGTTTTTCACACCGCAGGCAGGTCGGAAGTGTCTTGTCACACTACGCGCCTTGTGAGCAAGCCAAGCAGCGGAAAGCGGCACGTTGGAGAAATGGTGGATGGGAACAGGGCAGTTCAAGCAAGGAACTTTCGGCTGCCTACCTTGACCCGACGCTGTCTGCATGAGTTGCAGGCACGCTCGGCGTGCTCGACCCCCGGCGTGACGTTGGCCATGCAGAAGAACGGCCCTTCTCTGAGCGCCCTTGGCTGTCTGATTTGCCTGGGACTGAATTTTTCTCGTCGGGATGAGGTTGGAATTAGGTGGCGGCGGGAGGGTGTGGTTTGAAGAGATCCACTTCGGCAGCGACTCCGGAAGACACCTTACGACATCAAGAGACAGGTCGCGCGAGACCCCTCGAATCGAGGAACTGGAGGGTCGATGGTTTGAGGATCAAGTCTCATCCATGGGATTGTAGAAGAGAAAGAGCGGGCGACGGGAGAAGACTAGGGGATCCGAGAAGGGAAATAGTCTCCGTGGATGGCCAAGCTCTGACTAATGGTGTCTGGGTGGCCTCTGATTCGCTGCGGCCGGGCGACCTCTCGCTGTCTTTTGCCATCTTGGGTTTAGCCAGTGTCTCGCCCGGATATTGCTCACACGTGACTGTCAGCTCCATCGCGACTGTGTGACGGCGTGGCTCCGAGCGGCGTCAGCGGTTCCCTGTCGCTCTCCTCGTCATAAGCGTCGCTCATCTTCCGTCCCGCGTTGACTACTGAAATAACCAATATTTCTTGGGTAAAGAGGGGCACCACGGGCACCAAACAGATAAAAGTGGTCTGACTCGCCCTCGACTCGCCCTCACCTCCCTCTTCTGGTTTTTTCCTCCTTCTGTTCCTCTGTCTCTCCGCGTCGCCCATGGCTCCCCGATCAGGCTAAACCCGGGCCTGCTTGGTTGCCTCTAACGCACCATGTCACCGATGCCGTCTATCACGGTGCAAAGGGTCAGTGCAGAGCTTTCCCGGCGTCTCCTCACCGGCGAAGTCAGCCCACCATGTCCTTGAGCACCCCGTTGACCATCCAACAGCTCTTCATCTATCCCGTCAAGTCTCTTCCGCCGGTCCAGGTGTCGTCGGTGGAGCTTACCAACGAGGGGCTGCGCTTTGACCGATGTTTCGTCTTGGTGAATCCTCCCAAGGACGGCTCACGGTTGGCCAAGTTCCTCACGATCAAAAAGCAATTCAAGCTCGCCCTCTTTAAGCCGACAATAGTAAGTGTTGTGTCTAGTGGCCGATGGGCAGGACGCACCCACGCTGATTGCTGCCCCTCTGTGCTGTACAGGATGACAGCTGGACGAAGCTGACAATCCACCACACACGAGCCACTCCTCCCTCCTCAGTTACCGTGCCACTAACTCCCTCGCCACTGTCTCTGCTCGCGAATAAGACGTTCGAAGTCAGCATCTTTGGCACCACCGCCATAGGCATTGACCTGGGGGACGAGCCGGCAGCTTTCTTTTCCAAACACCTTGACCAGGAAGTCCGTCTCTTGTCGATAGGAGGAACCGGCCGTCGGGACATCCCTGGCGCAGCATATATCCCCAGCCAACGCAGTGCCCTGTCGTTGGCTCTCCAAGAAGGCCTGCAACCTCAGCGCATCCGATTTGCCGATGCTGCTCCATTACTTATTACCTCGACGGCGTCTGAGCAAGATGCCCGCTCGCGTCTTCCCCCCGAGTATCAGTACGAGGACGTGATACTGCGCTTCCGACCCAATATTCACGTGGACGTCCAGGGTCAACTCCCAGCCTATGACGAGGACAATTGGTCGTCGCTCTTGGTTCGATCGCAGTCGGACGAGGCACAGGAAGTCACCATCAAGTGCATCTTCAGGACAGTCCGCTGTCTCAGCTTGAACGCAGACCCTGACACCGGGGAGATGATTCAACGAGATCGACAGCTGTATGGATTACTGGCCAGCGATAGGAGGGTCAACGACAAGTTTCCTCGTAAGTTCATAGGCATTTTGTTTCTATCCGCAAATCTGACCCTCGACACAGATAAACCTGTCTTTGGTCAATATGCCTTTGCAGGTCCTTCCGGTGCCATCTTGCGCACTGGGGATACCGTCTATGTGACCGAAAGAAATCAACGAAGCTAGCAAACGACTGCTGCACTGTACGTCGAAGGTCAGGGTCGATCGAAGCCGGTTGAGCCTGGAACCGAAAGTCATAGACGTCGTTCCAAGGGCCCTGATACAGAGCCTGCAGAATCGCTCGTGTGTTATTCATCAGCGAGCGTCCGCATACACTCCGTACATTCCCACAGTCACGCGGCCTCCGTGGCAGCGACGACGTTGTCGTCGCCTTCGGATGATAATGCTTGGGACTTATCGTCCAAGCCCATTCAGCCAAACGGTGTTGCTGGTCTCCAACTGCCTTGTCCATTTCGCCACCTCTGCTCTTTCTCTGGGTCAAATCTCCAACAACCATTTGTCCCCCGTAACCGATCAGCTTCATGCTCGTCGAGTTGATTGAAGAGGCTTTCGACAATGTCATCCTCGTCAGCCGGGGCGTCACACCGGGTGAAGAACATGGTTTCCCACTTCTTGCCCTCCTTCTGCTCGAGCTTTCTCAGGTGACGCTGGGCATTTTCTAGCCGCGACTTCTCCGTCACGACTGCATTATGATCCGTCCGTCTGATGGCCTCAAAAGTTGGACCCCATGCCCGTCTCGATTCCCAAGGTGATTGCTCCTCCAACGGCTTCACCACCATGGGCGCCGGATGATTTTTGGGGTCGGCAAGATCGAACACGTCGATTTCCTTCCCCTCCGAGTTGAACATTGAAAACTTGGAGCTCCAGCTGCCCGATGCAGTGAAGATGGGCTTTTTCTCCGGGTCGGCCGTGCGGTATATTGATGCTTCGAAACAATTGCGCTGTCCACCCCACATCTTCTTTCCGACGAACCGCATCTCTGCCGTGTATCCACTGGAACTGATGATTCTATACGTGTCGTTGAGTTCGGGCCAAGGCACACCGGTGAGAACACTTCGAGCACAGACATCTGGCAAGGGCAGAAGATAGGTCTCGTTATACTTGTCGACTTTTAACAGAGCGTGTCCGGATTGACGGATCATCACCGAAGTGCCGGACAGGGTGGTGTGCTGGGTCGAATATGCCTCGGCGTGGACTCCATGGTCGTCTGCTGAAATATACGCTGCCGTCGTGGGCGGGTGATGCGATACCTGCTCGCTGATGACTCTGACCGTCGACGCCGAGGCCTTCTCTTGGGTCAAGTCGTGGTCGCTGAATTCACAGAAGAACAGCTCGCCAAGGAAGGGGTTAAGAGGCTTCTTGAGTCCTTCCTTGACGGTCCGGCCGACATAGTACTGCCTTTGGAGGGAAGCAAGATACAGTTTCAACACCAAGAGCATGCGTCTCTCTGCCGAGGATTCATGTGCAGGGGCAGTAAATAATGTCGGTCGTTCTGCCCAATAGGCAGGGAATTCTGTGAGGGAAGATGGTGCTAGGATAAAGGGCGGAGCGGTAATATGTGAGATGTCACCACTGACTGTGGCTAGGAACTGTTTTTTTCGAGGGGGGTTAGCATGTCAGCGAGGTGGCTCTAGAGGAATATACATGGGGTAGGTTGCTGCTTACAGATATAAAGTCCTTGAGGGCACTGAGGTGGCCGAGCCTGGCGACCATGATTGTTAGATTGATCTGTGGCGGATCCCGCTGTTATAGGAGGGCGCAAGGGGTGATGCTGGTCAAATAGAAGAATAGTAGTGATCAAGGGTAACTGTATGGGGTATCACAAATTGAAAGCAATGGTTCCAGAAATACACAGTAATGGTGGAGGAAGTATTGACTATGGTTATTATATTGAGAAAGACGTGGGCATGAAGCTTACTTTGTACCATCCGCATCCTCCCCATCGCCCTCATCATCGGTACCATCACCAAGGCGTTTCACGGATCTTGATCTTGTCCATTTCCCCAACCTGCCAGCCCTCCTGATCTCCCACTTGGCCGTATCAGGGGAAGCAAGCCCCTCCAGCATGGGTGGCCGTTACGCGGCCCTGGCGTTGGGGGGGAGGTGGGTGCAGGCGAGCGGTTCCAGAGCGGGTGTAGTGTACGCGCGATACGTGCGGCACTGGACGAGGGACTTTGTCAGAGCCAAGTGGAGAATGGGAAGGAAGGCTCTCTCCTTTTCCCTCTGTTTCAAAAATAGGACGGTTGGACCAATGATGGCAGTCACTTTTCTCTGACAGCGATGGTGAGAAGCTGAGACGAAGAAGACGTGGTGGTGATGAAACGGTTTCTGTTACGCCACCCCTTGTTTTCCCTCCCCACAGCCATTGTTCCACCGTGACGACTTGGGCCAGTCCAGCACCAGCACGGGTGAGCACCACAGGGCGATGATGATAAGGTAAGCTCACCAAGCCCATCCTCCTGGGTGCCTCCTGAGAGTCTTGAACATGTGAAAAAGGACACCTAACAACAACAGCAGGCATCCAGACCAGCAGCCACTCCTGCAAAGCCCCGTCGCAGCTTAGACAGCTAGCCAGCAACATACGCACGAATAGGAACCTGCAGGCATGACATACAATGGCCTTTGGCGAGGGCAGATCATCCCGACGGCCCTTATCCTACGGGCGAAAACGTGAGAGCCGACAAGCACGGACCCGGGGATCTTGCTCGTTACGCAACACGTCAAACAAAGCCTCTGAAGAGATAACCTCCTCTCCCTCGTACTCGCTCGGAAACATTGAGATCCGAGAAAGAAAGAGGAGGGCAAACTCCCAAATAGTCAAAGCTCACGAGGGCGAGACGAAGGAGGCTGTGTGCCGGTGTGGCGACTACCTACACACACCAACCACACATACAAAGAGACCGACAAAATGCCGTCTCCTGCGCCACTATTTTTAGGCCAGGCACCGAACCCTACCGTCGACCCTCGTCATCAGTTCTGCAAAAGAAAGCCATCGAGATACCAACCGGTACAAGGCCGTGGACGAAGTCCTGAGAACCTAAATAGGTGTCGACACTTCCTCGAAGCCGCATGTTGGGCCACGAAGGATTTTGGTCATTTCTTTGCCCTGTGGTGGTCAGCTCTTCGACTAGATTCAATCTCTCGTTTTGGCCGCCCGCCTGCTCTGTGGCCTTTCGCCGCAAACTTTACGTGACGCCCTACTTCCCACATATGGAGGTTGGCTGGACCATCGTGCCGCTGCTAACCTCAACCTGAACAGCAAATGAACGGGGAAAACTGGAAAGGTAGGTCTCTGAGATGCGCCTGTGGTCTAAACTAGAGCAAACACCCACATCGACGTCAGGTGGATTTGGAAATGCATATCTGGCTCGCCGATCTTCACAGAACCTGCTCGAATGCAGCTATCCTGCTCTTTCCTCGAGGGGAAGGAGGTTCTCCAAGCGTTCCTCGACGGATCACAGAGCCAGTCGTCCTCCATCCACCGGCAGATTGACCCCAGTGACAAATGCCGCCTCGTCACTTGCCAGGTACACGGCAGCCATGGCGATGTCGTTGGGTTCCGACATACGACGTAGTGGCACGGTCTGGGCAAACCTCTCCCTCTCTTCAGGAGTGTCTGGGACGCCGCTAAATAGTTCTAACAGGCCAGTGGCGCCTCTGAGCGGGCAGATCGAGTTCACGCGGATCCCATCTGGCCCATACTCAGCAGCCAGGCCTTGAGTGATCTAACACATCCATTATTAGCACAGGCCCAGAAAGGGCATGGAGCATCACGGGGGAGGGCTCTCGAAATTCTTCCTTACCGTGTTGACAAATCCTTTGGTACCGCCGTAAAACACTTGACCTGGCCGGGTTCGCATGCCGGAGATGGACGATGTGCTCAAGAAGACACCACTCTTCCTCTCGACGAAATACGGCATCAGGACCGAAACACTCAGGTAGATGCTCTTGATGTTGACGGCCACAACCCTGTCGAAATCCGCCTCCGAGACGCCCATGCTGGGCTGTTTCTTGTAGGTAGTGCCCGCATTGTTGATCACAATGTCCAGCTTGCCAAACTTGTCCTTGGCCAGTGCAAGGCCCTTCTCCCAGTCGCTGCGCTTGGTGACGTTCAGTTCCACGAAGATGGCTTCCCCTGTGTAGCTTTTGGCTGCGATCTCCGCGGCCACCTTCTCTCCGTTGGCGACGGCAATGTCTGCTATCAGCACTTTTGCCCCTTCTGCGGCATATGCATGTGCGATAGCCTCGCCGAAGCCACTGCCGGCTCCTGTCACAAGAGCCACTTTGCCGTCCAGACGTCCCATATTGACTTTCTTGATACGGGGGGTTCTTGTGAAAGTTGGGTTTCTCACCTTGGAGTTGCACTGACAAGGCTGAAGGAGAGAGGGAGGGGGATGCGGAGATGCGCCGATGGGTGCCGAGGGGCTGCCCCCCAGTGCCACCGTTGGTGCCGTCGTCAGTGTGATGTGAGATGCCCGTCGAGCTGTGTTACAGGCACTGCCGACCTCTTTCTCCAACTCTGACCCCGGCAAAATTGGGGGACACTGGTGGGCCACAGGCCTAATGCCGCGCCGATAGCGGCCTCCCCCAGATCTCCTGACACGCTGATGGTGACCGAATTGCCGATCCAGATCTAACAGCCGAAAAGGCGTCTTTTACCATCTAGACGCAGGATATCATCGTCATCTGAATAGGACAGGGAGAGGGACAGACCGGTCACAACGTCGTCGAGATCTGCCCGCTCGTCCTGACTGAATCCCATGTGAGCCAGCATCCACCGGTGGCAATCATCAGAACTATAATGGCTCCTCCATCCCACTGTGATGTCCTCGTCGCAGGGAGCGGCAATGCTGGCTTCTCAGCGGCAGTGGCGGCCAAGCAGGCTGGGGCAAAGCATGTTCTGCTCATCGACAAATGCCCGGAAGAATGGGCAGGAGGAAACTCATACTTCACGGCCGGCGCATATCGAACAGTTCACGAGGGCACGGCGGATCTGCTCCCTTTGGTCAACAACGTCGACGATGA
Organism: Fonsecaea erecta; assembly: GCF_001651985.1. Taxonomy (NCBI): domain Eukaryota; kingdom Fungi; phylum Ascomycota; class Eurotiomycetes; order Chaetothyriales; family Herpotrichiellaceae; genus Fonsecaea; species Fonsecaea erecta. The sequence continues at coordinate 1,249,774 of NW_017387251.1, read as the reverse complement.
GACGGCGAAGAAGATCGACTTGGAGCCGTATACGGTTGAGAGCTTCTCCAACGACATGAAAAGGATATGCAGTGGCCGTTCTGATCCACAACTGTCTCAAATTCTCGTGGGAGACTCAAATGCAACGGTCAAATGGCTGAAGAGCAACGGCATTCGGTTCCAGCTGTCGTTCAACAGGCAGGCGTACGAAGTCGACGGCCGCCTGAAGTTCTGGGGTGGGCTGTCCTTGAAGACCCAGGATGGAGGAAAGGGCCTGATCGAAGACCACAAGGCTGCAGCTCGAAAGCACGGCGTTGAAGTGCTCTACTCGACCGCGTTGAAGCGCCTGATAACGGACCCAAAGACGGGTGCCGTCACCTCAGTCGCCGTGCAGGCCAATGGCAAAGATGCCATTATTCAGACGGGGGCCGTCATTCTAGCTGCCGGAGGGTTCGAGAGCAATCCTCGTTTGCGGTCACAATATCTGGGACCTGGTTGGGATCTGGCGAAAGTGAGAGGCACCCCTCATAACACCGGTGATTGCCTCGAGACGGCCATCCGTGACGTCGCGGCGAGTCAGGCTGGGAATTGGTCTGGGTGTCATTCCGTGGCCTGGGACGCCAACGCTCCGAGCGACACGGGCGATCGGGAAGCGTCCAACGAGTTCACCAAGTCCGGCTACCCGCTGGGCTTGATGTTCAATATCCTCGGCGAGCGGTTCGTGGACGAAGGCATCGACCTCCGCAACTACACGTACGCCAAGTTTGGACGAGCCATCCTCGCACAGCCTAGCCACATCGCCTTCCAGGTCTGGGACTCCCGCACCACCTCGTGGCTGCGATCTGAAGAATATCGGCCCGAAAGAGTCGAGAGGATCGAGGCGGATTCGATTGAGGAGCTGGCTGGAAAATTGGCGACGTTGGGCCTCGAGAACCCCGACGCCTTTGTGCGAAACGTCAAGGAGTACAACGAGGCCGTCTACGCGTTCCAAAAGGAGAACCCGGACAAGAAATGGGACCCCGCCGTCCGGGACGGCGTGTCGACCCAGTCGAGGACGAAGCGGCTGCCCTTGGGCAAAACGAACTGGGCGCTGCCCGTCGACCAGGGGCCCTTCCTGGCCGTCGCCGTGACCTGTGGCATCACGTTCACGTTTGGCGGGTTAAAAGTCATTCCGGAGACGGCACAGGTCGTCAGCTCGATGACGGGGCAGGGAGTTCCCGGGCTGTATGCCGTCGGGGAGATGCTGGGGGGTTTGTTTTACGAGAATTACCCCGGTGGCAGTGGCCTGACGTCCGGAGCGGTCTTTGGACGGAGAGCCGGCACGGCTGCTGCAAAAGCGGTGGGCGGCGGCGCTAGCTGAGAAAGAGAGAGAGAGAGACAGCTAGGCGGGTTGGGAGAAAGGGGTCAGGCACAGACAGACTAGGCTTGTGGTCAGCAACAGCATGAGCTGGAATACTGGTACTGGTACTGGTACCATGGGACGGTTCAAAGTCTGAGCAGCGGCACATTTGTGGCCCCGTCAAGACAGGACAGTCAGGAGAGTGAGAGAGCGAGACGGGTATGAGAATGAGTTGAGTGACAAATATACATGTATATATATATATGTGTGTGTGTGTGCACAGCCCTCTCAGATAGAGACCCAAGGCCATCGTCCATCCATATATATAGAAATATATTGAAATCTATCTCAGTGATATACTGCTGCTCTACCACTCGCTCACCTCCTCTATACTACTCTCCTCTCCCAAAACCAACCCCTCTTGCATATCTCAAGTCAGGCAACATATATCAAGTCATCAAGTCAATACCAAGCTACCATCACCGAGTGGGATCACATGGATCAAGATCAGAGACCGACCGTCACGCTCTTGATCTCGGTATACTCATCCAAAGCATCCCGGCCGCCCTCCCGGCCGACTCCGCTCTCCTTGACCCCGCCGAACGGCTGCTCGCAGGCGCTGATGAGCCCGACGCGCACGCCGACCATGCCGGACTCCAGCGCCTCGCTCACGCGCCACAGCCGCGAGATGTCCTCGGTGTAGAAGTACGACGCCAACCCGGCGCTGGTGTCGTTGGCCAGCGCCACCGCCTCGTCCTCGTCGTCGAACGGCACCAGGAACGCCAGCGGCCCGAACGTCTCTTGCTTCATGAACAGCATGTCCGTGGTGGCGTGCGTGACAATCGTCGGCGGGTAGAAGTTTGGTCCGTACATTCCTTTTCCTTTTGCTTTTCCTTCTGTTCCATCGTTCTTCGTCTTCTTATCATCATCACCACCACCGCCCCCACTCGCAAAGATCTTGCCCCCCTTGTCCAGCGCGTCCTGGATCTGCGCGTCGATCTTCTCAAACGCCTTGGGCGCATACAGCGGGCCGAAGTTGACCTGGCGATCCCACACGGAACCGTAGCGGAACGTCTTTTGCAGCTTCTCGGCCAGCACCGCGGCGAATTTCTCCAGGATGGGACGCTGCACGAGGATTCGGTTTGCGCACACGCAGGTCTGGCCCGACGAACGGAATTTGGAGGTGATGAGGCCTGGACATTTTTGGGGAGGGGGTTAGTGGAGTGAAATGTATATATTTATACGTTGCCTCTTTAGTATAGTTGACTAGGAGAGGGAGCATAACAAGTGGACAAGGAAAAGGGAAAGGAGAACGGGAAGTTACTGCTGTGTGTGGGGTGAACATACCTTCGGCCGCCTTGTCGAGCTTCGCGTCCTCAAAAACGATAAAGGGCGCATTCCCGCCCAGCTCGAGGCTGGTCTTCTTGAACGACTTTGCACATTCGGCGTGCAAGTACCTCCCCACAGCTGTGGAGCCGGTGAAGCTCAGGTGGCGCACGATGGGGTTCTGGGTGAACTCCTCGCCGACGAGCGCCGACTTGGCAGCGCTGGACGTGACGACGTTGAACACGCCCGGAGGCCCGCCGGCGCGCTCGAACAGCTTGGCCACGGCGATGGCGCACAGGGGCGTCTCGGGCGCGGGCTTGCACACGACGGTGTTGCCCGCGGCGATGGCGGCGCCCACCTTGCGGGTGACCATGGCGATAGGCGAGTTCCAGGGCGTGATGGCGGCGACGACGCCCTGGGGCTGGCGCACCGTGAAGATGCGGTTTTCCCCCCGGGCCGCGGGGATGGTCTCGCCGTACTGACGCTCGATGGCGCCCTCGAACCAGTCGAGGAAGTCGGTGCCGTACTTGACCGTGACGTGCGACTCGGTGTACGGCTTGCCCAGCTCCAGCGTGCAGATGGCCGCCAGGTCGTCGGCCGCCTGTCGAATCTGGTCGGCCCAGCGCCGCATCAGCCAGCGTCGCTCGCGCGCCGTCGTCTTGCGGTACGTCTTGAACGCCGCCTGCGCGGCCTCGAGCGCCTGGCGCGTCTCGTCGCGGCCCGCGTCGGCCACGTCGCAGATCTTTTCGTTGTCGGTGGGGTCTGGAGAGGAAGAAGAAGCCTTTCAGTAGAGTCTCACACATTTCATAGGAGGGTGGTCTGATGGATTCTGTCTCTCTCTTTCTCTCTCTCTGTGATCAGGGCAGGGCATGACAGGACAGGACAGAACAGCCTTACCAAGAACAGGGAATGTGTCTCCACTGACGGCATCAACCCATTTGCCGCCGATAAAGGATCTCGTGTCCAAGAGTGTCGGGTCCTTGAACTGTTTTTCCCCGTATCAGATCTTTCTTCACAGGACTATGGAACGTAGTCAAGAGAAAAAATACCTACCGTGTAGGGGATCTCCTTGCAAATTATTTTGTCCGCCATGGCTGCGGGCAGACGGACAGACAGATGGATAGTAAATTCTTTAATCCTTTTGATGGTCGGTCAGAAAGAGAGGAAAGGTTGGTTGGTTGGTTGGCTCTTTGCCCTGCTCGCTCTGTAGTAGATGGTTTGCAAGATGGGCGATGTCGTTGTTGAAATCACTAACAACCCCATGGGCCGGCAGTCATTGAGCCGCGTTCATGCATGATATGGATGTGTTCTTGAGCGGGGAAACATCCCTGGCTGGGATCATCCCATCGACCTCCTCCTTCTCCTCCTAATACGACGACACACCCGGATAACGGCCGGGAGAGGAGAATGAGCAGAAACACCCATGCCTGTATGGAAAGGGAAGGACGCCAGATTGATTGAACCCCTCTCCGCATTGTTTGGATGTACGAGATACCGAGTACTGTAGCTCCATTCGAGCCATGTGCATAGCCGACAGTATCCTACTCCATGTCTCCAACTTGCTGCGGAGAGACCAGGAAGTCTACTCACGACATGTTAGACCTCGACTTACTTTGTGTTACCCATGCTCTGAGCACATCTCTTTCCCACTGTAACACTCCTCCAGCCTTGTTCGACACTTCTGATGCTCGGTCTTGTGTGCTGGAAATGAGTTCTCATATTATGGCGACGGTGGTATCAGGGACTCCAACTCTTTTGCGGTAGCTTGGGATCGATCCTGATGAGTTATCTTTCCCACAATTGCTGCGACTGTATTCCATGAGTATGTGGTTCCGGTCTGTTGTAAGTAAAACAGTTGCAATCTTCATCAGTTGTCAGATTGAGCCAGCCCACCACCACCGCATGCATCATTCCTGGGTGAAATCGATGACAACAAACGGCTCCATAGGAGGAGGCGGCACAACGAGCAGTTCCTCGTAATGATCGTCATCGTCGACCCCGGCCTGCTCTGGTGTTCGCTTCGCTGGGTTGTTGCCGTTATGAGCCGCGTTGGTGTGTCAACCAGCCTCCTCCGCCTTGGCTAGTCGCGCCTGACGTGGTTAGTCAGCAAGATACTGGTTTTCGCAAAGTATGAAAGCACCGACCTGCAAATCCAAGGTTTTGGCCTGGGTTCACTGCTTTGTTTCTCTCAGCATCTCTTCCATGCACTCAAGACTGGTGGCACGATGGGGAGAAGGGGAAGGGGTTCTGGGGATGCATCCGAGACTCTGAGGAAGAAGTCAGTGCACAGCTCTGCAGGTCATCTTCTCCTAACTACTCACGTCTGGTTCGGTAAAGAAAGACAAACTCGTACGATTCACCATGCTCGCGCTCGAGCGCGACGTAATTGGAGAAACCTGGTCGTGGCGGCGTAGCCTCACGCTCGACAACCTAACCTAACCGACAGGGGGGGCTTTGTTGACTTGCTGTGAAAGCAGAGTTGAATGAAGGACGCGACGTTGTTCTCGCCATCCCTCCCAGTTAAGGCTATCTCCGGGATCCCCTCGAGTGGCTTCGTCAAGCTGGCTGTGTAGATGAACGGCTTGTCTCGCTTGATCTTGCCGGCTCGAAAGACGGTGGCTCGGAGAGAGCCCAGCAAGTAGATTTGGTTGGGCAAGGGATATTCAGGAGCAGATGAGGACTCTCCTTTATATTTATAGCGTCAGTGGTGGTTGAGGTGAAGTTTGTGGGAAAGAAGTGTTGTACTCACTGACATGCAGACCTCCAAACTACAGGGCATATCTGTTCCAGGCTCCAGTTGTCTCGTCGTGCATCAAGCGGCTGTCGATTCAGCGTCGTCGCGCAACCTGCACGGTGTCTTGACCAGTCACGCTGCCGGAATATCCTCTGATAGTCCCCGTCGTGGACCGCGGAGGGCGCGAGGGTGTGAAGCACTGTGGAATCCAGGGAGCATCTGGACGACCACTGCAAGCTTCTGGCCTGCAGTGACGTCGACATAGCGAGTTCTTCTGTGGCATGGCTCGTGTCAACCCTCTGGATCAGGATACTTTGTCAATGGCACGTCGTCGATGTGGACCGCGACGTCGAAGGAGTCGGAGAAGGGCATTTCGATGTCACTGACCGAAGGATCTGAAAAGGAGAAGGGGAAAGAAAAGGAAGAGGGAGGATGAATTGAAAAGAGTCTCAGGTGAAGCAGATGAATGAGACGCAGACAAGTCGCAGTTCAAGATGCCATTAGAGAGAGACACACTCGGTCAACCTTCTGTTGTCATTGTCTGTCCGATCGTCAACTTCCATCCTAACTGCGCCGGTACCAACATATGTGTTCTCCATTCTTCCCCTATTAACAAGGCCGTATCTGTGCAATGACAACCATCGAGTCTCTTCTGGCTGCAAGCTATCAGCATCGGGCTTTGCTTCCATTCTCCTTCACAACCAACTTGCGTCTCACATTCCACGGTGAACAAAAGCATCCTTGCGTGCCTCCAAGCATTGCCCTCAGCACCGCCCAGATATGCGTCCGACAAGATGGCTGCTCACATATGCTTTTCTCGCTTCTCCAATGACCGAACTATCTCTGATTGGGACGTGCAGAGTCTCCAGACAACCTCGGGTATATCATGAACGGGTGATCCACCCTCCTGGACTCTCTGTGACAACCAATTCCCGGTTCTTAGACAGCCTCTGACAAGATTGTTTGATAGATACTCTCGGCATAGTTTATAGCTTTCTCCCAGTCCCAGCAATCCTCACTCCAGTCCATCCCTGACCGAACCAAACCAAACCAAAATGACACCAAACGTCTTCGACAAGCACAAGCACATCCTCTCCGGAGTGTGGACGCTGATCTCAGCCGAGATGTACGACTCCGAGGGTCCGGACCGAAAGCTGCTCAGCAAACCGTACGGCGACGACCCACAGGGCAAAGTGGTCATCTCAAACTCGGGCTTCCTGCTCGCGACGCTGGTGGCGCCCCCGGGCCTGGAACCGCTGGAGTCCACCGAGCCCACGGACGCCGAGGTGCTGCGCATCGGCCGCAGCCTGACCTCGTACGGTGGCTTCATGACGCTGTCCGAGCAGGCCGACGGGTCGCTGTTGTGGCACACCCAGGTCGAAATCGCCTCCAACCCGAGCTGGATCGGGAAGCCGCAGACCCGCGTGGCACGCTACACCAAGGCCGCCGACGGTGGGGAGTACATGATGCTCAACCCGGTCAAGTGGTATACGCTCAAGGTTTGTCTCTCCATTGGGTGAAGAAGAGAAATGCTGGCATCTCCCATGCTGACAATCGAGGGGGTGGTCTAGGATGGGAGACAGGCACGGGGAGAGTTCAACTGGCGCAAGATCGGTTCTTGAATGGATCTATGCATGCCTTCTGGTTCTGGCTGTCTTAGACTGGGAGGGGGGAAAGGGGACATCTTGACAAGCTAAGCTTGACGTTTTCTTCACGTTCAAACAGAAGTAAAGCGACCCGGCCTTCAAAATGGAACCCAGATATTCAGGAACCCCCTTGAGGAATCTACCTGTCCTAGCTAGCCCCATTAAGACTCTCCCTCTCCTCATTTCTTTTCCTATTTCTCACTCACTCATTTCACTCACTCCCCAATCATCTTCGCCCGATCCCACGGCTTCCCATCACGCCAGAACCCTTCCACGATGGGCTTCCTCCCCGGCCTACTCTTGCTCCTGTCGCCGTCGTGACTGCGCGGCAACTCGTTCAACCAATCCCAGCGACACGCGTTCTTCCACCCCTCGCTCTTCCAGGCGTTCAGGTCCGCCCCCGGTTCGCGGTTCAGCGTGGGCAGGTACTTCAGCAGCGCCCCGTCGTGGGCCAGGCAGACCATCACGGCGGGGCATTGTTCGAAGTCGAGCAGCTTGTCCACCGACGCCTGCGCGGTGGGCGGGTCGACGTACGCGGACGACGCGTGCGTGGAGACCCGGTAGAACGGCGTCTGCTTCGGGTCGCCGTCCAGGAAGCCTTGGGAGATGCCCGGGTGGTGGTCGGTGAAGAGACTGCACGGGCAGGGGCTGGGGAACGAGCTGGCCGAGTCACGGTCCAGCACGTCGGCCGGGACGGGGTCCGGGATGGGATATGTCGGCGTCGGTCGGAGGTCCCCGACGAAATGGCAGATGTCGCCGCCCAGCAGCAGGAACGTGCTGTCGTCGCCACCTGTCGTCCGGGCGAGGCCGCACATGTGGCCCAGACAGTGGCCGGGCGTGTCTGCGGTGGCGGTGGTGGTGCATTAACATATCGGCTATTACCATGCATATCCCGCCGAAATCTATGGTAGACGCAGAGGGGTGGAAAAACGAAAGAAGAAGGGAACACGCACCGAGCAAATAGAATGAGCCATCGCCAAAGAAATCAAACGCCCCGTAGCCGCCGATGCGGAGGCCGGACGTCCCAAAGTCGATCTCCCTCAGCTCGCGGCCGTGAAAGTCGGACGTGCGTACCGGCGAGTCGGGCTTGTCGGGGAAGCCGGGCAGCAGCAGCGGCGAGGACTTGAAGCCCGGTCCGACCACCACCTCGGTGGAGGGCGGGAAGAGGGACATGTCGCCGATGTGATCCCAGTGGAAGTGTGACCAGATGACCGAGGCTGGAAATTTGCTCTCGCAGGTTTCGGGTCAGCTACAGACGTGGCTGTGACTCTGTAGGAAGAGAGGGGGTATATATATATATTTATATATCACAACCATCCCATTCTCCTCCTTCCCAAAAAAAGAGAGGGAGGCTTAACGATATCAATCACTCCCTTATCCCCTTCTCCTCCCGTCCCCTCACATACTCAAGACAAGGTCCATCACGTCACTTACAGATAGAGTGCAACTCCACGCCCTTCTCGACCAAGATCTCCGGCACTCCCCTGTCGACGCGCAGGCTGGGAATAATGGAGCCGATGCGGCGCTGCAGCACGGCGGCGTAGTTCCAATAGTCGGTGCGCACGCCGAGGTCGAACATGACGCGGCGGCCCGAGGGCGCGTGGTCGATTAGGAACGCCGCGCACGTCAGGTTCAGCAGCTCGTGGCCCGGCAGCACGGGCTGGACGAACGACTCGGCCCGCACCGTCATCACCGCCGTGGTGTCGACGAGACGGACCCGGACGGTGGTCTCGGAGGGAGGGAAGTCGATGGTGACGACGGCGTCGGCGGAGGATGTGGTCATCTTGGAGGGGTTGAGGCAGGGAAAGAGGAAGAGAAAGAAAAGGGAAGCAAAGGGGCTGGTGGTCGACCACGCAAGATGTGCTGGCAAGTATGTATATATATTATTTACCCTTGCTGGTAAGGCGGAACGACACTCGGCACATGTCGTCGTTTCTTGATATATCAATTCTCTTCGATGGTTGGGCGGCGGCTTGCTGGTGGACGGGGAGTAACGAGTATTGCACGATGCACGACGGGAATCCCCTATCCACACCCCGCATTCGGGAAACAGGTCCGGCACCAGGAGCAGCAGCTCCCCCTCATCAGAACGGAGCGGCTTCTGACGTGAGATGAGAGGGACTGGGCCACAGGAAGGAAACTCGACTCTGCGTGAAGGTGACAAAGGGAAAAGGACCACCGGATAGAAAGGGGGCCAGCCTTATTGACTCAGTAAGGGACGGGATGCGCTGGAAGGGAGCTCTGCATCCCAATGTCGGATCAAACGAGTTGTCCTTGCGTGGACGGGAAAGGGAGACCGGTGCTGGAGACTTTGCTCGAGACTCTTTGTATCATGTCGGAGCATGGGACACATTGAACACATGGTGACACCCATCTTGCCATTGACCACTACACGCCGATGGGTAAACACCGCACACAGCACCTCCAGATCAGAGCCAACTGCCTCCCGCTTTCTCTAGGCAGGATACGCCATGTCTTGTGGCTTGGTGTATCCAGTGCCATTGACCTTCTCAGCCAACTCTTTCTCCCGGAACTCGGCCTCCTTGTCCTGCTGGATGAGCGAGCAGCACGCACAGCAGCACGACGTCAGCAGGTCACCAATGCAGTCGCCCTGGAGGTTGTATTTCTTGCGGATGTCTGCGCGTTGGAACATCATCGGGATAAAGTGAAGGCCGAAGCACGAGAAACCGGTGAACATGAGGCACTATCGCCGTCAGTACCCGCTCTCCAGTCAAGGGCAGAACATGCAGTTGCAAAGAAGAAGGGGAAACGGGGAGCAAAAGACTCACAGAAGCATTGACGCAGCTGTATCCCTCCATGTTTCCATGCTTGCGGCTGCGATGATGGGTTTTGCCAAAGGTGACGCACGGTACGCAACAAGTGATGAAGCCTGGAGAACGAATGTCAGAGCCTCTGGATCATATCTCCGGAATTGTCCAACATACAAGTATCAATGGGTGCAAAGCAGCCGAAGAAAGACGAGTGCCACGGGCGGGCATCTTGTGCGGCTGGTGCAGTGACAGTCGTCGAATCTGCCAGGGCCTCGTTGAAGCGATGGACCCAGTCTTGCACGTCATTCTGGTCGATCATGCCGCCCTGTGCCGCTCCGTTTGATGCCATTTCGAAGTAGTGTGTTGATGGTTTCAGGAAGGAATGACTGGGGTCAGTAGAAGGAAAGGACTGGACGAAGACAGGTGCTTGAGGAAGAGGAGAGAGAACACGGCTTCATGGCCATGCCCTGCAATATATCACCTTGAAGCATCGGGAGCTCACCGTTCTGGGGCCATTCTCAATGCTTGCTAAGGGGAGTGGTTGGTGAGCCTAAGCCCATTCTTGCATGAGCAATATGCTCTCCTTAATCACACGTCAAGCCGTAAATGTTCTGGTCTCTCGGCGTGCCTGGGAACGTGTTGAGATGTGTAATCACGACAGGCAGCTTCGTTGGCCACAATCCTGGTGGAGAGGGGTAACAAGCCGTCTGCAAATCTCTCCATATCCGGAGCCAGCCTCGTGAGATGCACGAGCCGAACGCTATCAAGCGAGAAAATGAGCGTGGAAACAAGGTTCCCGACACAAAATGGTGTGGCATGGGGCGAAGATGGCTTCAAACCTCGTGTCTGCAGTCAGGTTTTCCGGAGCTTTTCCATCTTGACTCATCTTGCTCAACGCCCCCTTCAAATTGCAGGCGCTGAATACGAGAAAGAAGGTTTCACAAAGGCCAAGACTGACCGGCAGCCCAGAAAAAGAGCGAAGTCGAAACCACCGTGGCGCGGGACCGCTCCGAACAATTTTAGGGCCTCGAGCATCGCTTTTCAACGCGCTTCGCGACAGGAACCGGGTTGATAGTATCGGTATCGTCGAGGACGATTACGAGTAATCATCGTTGTTTTTTGGCACGGACAATGGGGGTGCCTATCCAGCAGATTTGGCCGGCAGCACTGCAAGGCGAATGGATATCACTGCTCGCCCTCTTGCTGGCCACATCGCAGAACCCCTTTTCAGGGGCAGCAAGGTTCCGACCCCGTGTGTGGTACCTGACTACCAACTGGGCGCGTCGTCCTAAGCCCTGCAGATCATCCGTTAGTGTGTGGCTAAGCCTGGAGAAGCGAAAGGATTGGGAGGGTCTCGCCTATTCTCCGCAAGACCATCTCGCAGCATGTGATCGATCTTCAAGCACGGCCTTGGAACTTTGGGAACCCCTATGCATCTCTCAGCCGCCACGAGGGTCTCTGAGTCAGGTAGAGTTGAGTAGCCTGAAATCCTCTGGAATGTCGCCTTCCTGGTTGTGATGCTCTTGTAGGCTCTTTGCTACTCGGCTTGAGGCCGTTGTCCCGTGCACCCTTTTGCCTTCTCGGGCCCAACTTTAAACCTCTCCGGCTCCGTTATGAATACCGGTCAACATTGCACAGCTGCTATGTATCATGCTGAATAGGGATCTTCTCGGCTCCACGGGTCGGGCATCGGAGGAGACAAGAGACCGTTGGCATCTGTGCCAGAAGATCCGTTTCTGCCTGGAATAAAGTTCGAACGTCCAAAGTCAACTTAAGATCAGCGTTGGCATTTGTCAAGTATGCTTTTCCCCTGAAGAGTTCAGAGTCGAACTTTTCAAACTGACTTGAAGGGTTCGAGCAAGAGACACTTCGGGTTGTCGACAGAGATCGAGTCTCTGGTCATCCAGCCGCCAGACATTCTCGTCCTCCCAAGGCTACGCTCACGCCCGCTGAACGGTACGCGCCATGTGTCAGAGCTGCCTGCCAAGTGCTCAGTGAGGCGTCTCTTTACGTCGATTGTTGACGTATATCTCCCTGTTCAATTGGGTGGACCTGTAGATCGTTGTTCTAGATACAGCCTTTACCGTCGGGACAGATTTCAAATATTCCCACTTATTAAGCCGTCCTTGTTGTTTTACCCTTGTGGTCGAGGTCGTCTGAGCACATGAAATCTTCGATAACTGCTGTCATGCGGTGATGTTCCTGGGTGTGAACCTGGCAAACACCCAGCTGCTTCATTCCTCAATCCCTTGCACGACAGCAGACAGGTGGCCAAAGAGTGCGAGGAACGTCTTGGAGTTCTGCCCATAAGCTCAAAACGACTTACATCCATCTTCACTGCATTTTGCAATGCACTTTACCGCCTCGATGGCTATGGGGCCCACCTAGGTAATAGAGTCCGAGTTGTCCTAAGAGAGACGTCGTCAAGGAAGGCCCTCCTCACTCCTCTGCACAGATGAGATGGAGAGGGAGTAGTGAATCGATATCCACCAGCTTCCAGGAAACACTCACACTTGAAGACACGACACCAAGTAGTCTACGATGAGGCCATCCAAGGAATAGCACCAGGTGTTCCCGTAATCCCACTCACGGATCCAAAACTCTGTCCACCGGTAAGGCATGATAGTAAAGACAAGCATAGCCTGCTGTGGCAGCAATAGTCAATCAGCTCGTACGGAGAGGATTGTGCACTGCCCGTGACAGGAATGCACTGCCACCGTCCTGGCTTTGATCCCACCTTGAATTTTGATAGCAGGTGGAAGAGCATAGAATGGCCTGTTATCAGTGAGAGGGAAAGATTTGTGCCCAGGAAGGATCGGAGGGGTTGGTGGTTGAATAGAGAAGGAGATCAAGGTGTGCAGCTCGACAGAGCCTCGTAGCGTATGGCACTATAGCAGCGGGACATATTCGACCACCAACCACTCGAGTGCGGAGAAAACTCGTTAAAGTGGCGGGACATTGGATCGGGGACAGATTTCCAGAACTGTGTGCCACGCTGCACTGCGACACACTCGAGATTTGTTTATGCCAGCCTGTCACTCCATTCACCGAACGATTTAGACCGACCACGACTCCAAACAGCATCAATCACGCATCCCAAGGTATATCTCGCCCTCCCTCGGCCAGCATGCAGCGCCAGCCCTTTCCTCCGCCTCAAAAATCCCCCGAATTATTCCACCCTCGCCCTCAGCATATCTCTCAAGTTCCTATGATGCGATCCCCTCCTCCTCCCGCCTCGCAGAACTCGTCACAGCCGCCGGTGAATAGCTATGGCAACCCCTACCAGTCGCCGCCTGCAGGGGGAGGCGGTGGAGGGGGAGGGTTCGGTCCAAACTTTGGCTTCATGAGTGATCCGACAGCCCAGATGGGCTTTCAAGTAGGCCAGCATGCCATGAAGGCTGGACAAGAGTATATGGAACAGAACGTACGTGTGTGACTCAGGGACAAGACATATATCGTAGTTACAGTCTGGAGCTCGTGGATTATCTAGGTGGAAATGGCATGCGCTGACGTCTTCCTCTGGCAGTTGAACCGCTATATTTCCGTCTCCGCGCTGAAACACTATTTCAATGTCTCAAACTCGTACGTGGTACGGAAACTGCTACTAGTCCTGTTCCCCTGGCGCCACAAGCCGTGGACGCGACAACAAGCTCGAATGACCACGTCCTCGACGGCTGCAGACGGCACAATGACCCAACAATCCTATTCTTTCAACTACCTTCCGCCCCGCGACGACCTCAATTCGCCAGATATGTACATCCCAATCATGGCATTGATCACCTATATCCTCCTGTCCACTGTGCTCGCCGGAGTCAGGGGATCATTCCATCCTGAACTGCTGGGCAGCATCACGAGCACAGCCATCTTCGTCATCATTTTCGAAATTATCGTCCTGAAGATCGCCATGTACATGCTGAGCATTAGTAACGACTCTCAACTCCTGGATCTGGTGGCTTATTCGGGCTACAAGTTTGTGGGAGTGATTGTGACGCTCTTCCTGAGTGAGCTGCTGACCGGCGGGAACGGGACAAATAACTGGGTGGGCTGGACGTTGTTCCTGTACACCTGGTACGCGAATGCATTCTTTCTGGTATATGTCCCCGCGCCCTGCACCACGTTATTTGTGATCTGACAACCTTTTAGCTGAGGTCTCTGAAATACGTCCTCCTGCCAGATGCCTCTGGGGATCCGACCGCCATGCGAGGCGGAAGTTCATACACCGTGGCACGCGCACAAAAGAACCGTCGCACGTATTTCTTGGCGCTGTATGCTTTTGTGATCCAGCTGCTGTTTATGTGGACTCTCAGCCGTGAAGAGGCAGCTGTCAAAACGGTCGCCAGTAGGCTTACTGGACCGAGAGCATAGACATGTGCAATGAAGACATTATCAGACCGCTATCGTGCGCTTCCACCTGATATTCCCACCCTGTTGCGACTTCGCTGAGATAGCGACTGGGCCCCAACGGATAAAAGCGCTCCTAAACCCTGCCGTTCTCCACCACCAGTATCAAAGTGGCAGCACCTCAGCAACGACAAGTGGCGCCAGAGCAGGGATTGCTCCAAGATTTCTCACCTTTTGTCTTGTCCTTCTTATTGTCTGAGTCGATCGGGCAGGTGATGACAACGTCCAGAGGCTCTCTTCCTCCAACCAGACTTCTCACTTCAAGGCCAAGTCCCTCTAAGTTCTACAGGTTAACAAGGCTAAATAATGGTTACGCCGAGCGAGTTCAAGTGCAAGGCTCTGGGTCATGACCTGCATATCTGAAGAAAGCGATGTGCGCTCCCCCCTCGCCACCTCCCGAGTATATGCTCGTCAAGCTCGTTTTATGCGCTGGACCTCCAGAAGTTGTTCAATCCGAAAAATCCCTTCAGCAATATGAACCCTGTGGAGGTATACTTTTCCCGATCCTTGCCACCGGCCCGATCCGCCTGGCGAGCTTAAAGAATTGATATGTCGAGAGACGTCCAGCGTCCTTCCCAGATCGTCAACCACGATCGCTGCCTTCAATCCCATGTTGCACGGTAGCTCGAACCACACGGTTCGCTCACACAGGAACGATATGCGACACTATTGCGACGCTGACCGACGATGACAAAGACGGCCTACGCACTCCCTCGATCTCGACTTTAGGGGTATCACAGACTGCCGACGTTGTACATGGCGGTGTGCACCCGGAGTGCTTCTTCGGGTAGGAGTTGTGGCGGACACGGTCCTCGGGTGGCCCTTGCCCCGCCCCTTCTTGATCCATGGCTTCCATCTTCCCCCTTTTCCGGCCTCCGAGCGCTCAGAAGCCACACTTTCAGCAAGAAGTAGGGGATGTGCAGAGACCCGGCACCAGTCTTCCCTTGTGCCGACGACCAATTGATTCCGAGCTAGCGCCAAAGTGCGTTCGACTTCAGCCGGCCTCTAGGCCTGTTCTCTTGGGCGACGACGATTTAACTTTCGTGGGCTGATGGGAAGGAATGGTCCATGAGAGGCGTGTCTCGCATTTCAAACAGTTAGGGTTGAGCAGAACTATCAGAGAAGGCAAGGAGGGGCGGGGGCAGGGTAGTGATGAGCAGGCAGCACATGGCGTCCGTCCTCGCTTACCGTATAGAAGAAGAAGAAGAAGATCCGGGCTAATCCTGGTGGCACGGATGTAGACCCGCTATTTATAATCATGGGTTGTGTATAAATATAAACATGAATATGAACACGCACACACACGCGCGCATCCATGTGTCTCTTCATTTGTTTGTTTTTGTGTTTGTGTGTATATTCATCCACTTGTCTATCCGGTGGTACATAGATAGGTTGCCTAGGCAGTGTTATGCCCAAGCCAACGCACGTACAAATCCAGATTACAGAAATGAACCCTGCAACCCCCTTCCTAATGGTGTATATATATATGTGTGTGTGTATGTGTGTGAGTGTGTGTGAGATAGGATTCGAGAGGCTGAGAATCCGACCGGTGCCCGGTCAAATCTCTCATTGGCTTGGCAAGGGAAAAGGAGGGTAGGCGAGGCGAGGCGAGGCTGAGATTTTCCAGGGGGGAAACGTCTACGTTACCTCGCGAGTTCCGGGGTGATAATAGTACATATTAGATAGATACGTTACTTGCTGACCTACCTACCTACACACGCGCATGCAGAATAGACCAACCACATCAGATGAAGTTTGAATCACGGTCTGAGGAAGCCGAGATAGATTGGGACTGGTATTATTAGTATATGGCAATGGATTAGACCATAACTCATTGAGAAAGGTAAACACAACCAACCAAAAACTGTTCTCTGCCTCCCTGTCGCTGTCCAAGTGTCGGCGCCATGACTGGCCCCGAGACGGCGGCCCCTGTTCTATTTGTTGTGTGTGTGTATGACATGCACAATCCATTCTCGGCGTGCCTTAATAGGACATAATGCAACCCGCAATGCTGTCCATAAATGTTATGGATGGACTCCAGCAACAAGTCACCGAGCAGCAAATAAACGCTTGTCATCCAGATCCGGACTATGCAGAAATCAGAACTCAGTGATTGTGCCCTATTGATTTATAATGGGTGCCCTCCCTTCCTTTACCTGCTTCTTGGTTGATTCGTTATGTCTGCGCTGCGTTTCGATGGCGGATGCACACGTAAAAGGCTTGGCCTGGGCTAAAAATTGAAAAGAGAAAGAGACCATCTACCTTGTTTGGACGATGGACATCCTGAGCACGGCAACGTGTTGTCAGAAGGGAAGATAGCAGGAAAGACAGAAAAGACATTCCATCGGGTTTAGTTTCCGGAGATAAAGTGGTTCCTCAGTCATGGTGCATAAGGCTGTGATGGTGGATGTCCCGGCGTTGGAAACTCAACCAGGGGCGGGACGAAGCCTTTGTCGTTCAAGCCAATGACGACACCGACGCCTGATGGAACGGTTGGCCCTGGCTTGTCTCTCTGATCTCCCCTAAGTCCGTGGTGGATCATGGGGTTGAAGAGCGTCCCAATGCAGCAGACATGAAAACTCGACTCCAGCCTGGAAGTATGAAAGCCCGATATCCCATCCCTGTTTGACAAAGGCCGTGCACCATATGCAACAACCGTCATGTCAATCACGTATAGATGCATGATGACGTAGCACCTGATCTGCTCGAAGAGAGCCAACCAGGACATAGGAAGCGTGCCGAAGTCACTTGCGCGGCGCCGACCACCATGAGACATGAAGACGGTCGAAATCGGCGAAACCCTCACCCAACACAGCGAGGTTTCCGCCTCCCTGGCGGGAGGCCAACCCGTGTCACCCCCGCTTTTGACAGATGGGCTGCAGGAAAACACCTACCCGTGGGCCTGTCTGTCATGACGGTTAAGATCCCATGAGGTTTGACGATCCTCTAGTTTGTCGAACGAGCATCGTCTGTTATCGGGCTCTGGCCAGAAAATGCACTGCGGGGCCCCCCTCCAACAAAGGTTGCTGTTCCGACTCCGGCGTCGAAAGCAGCAGGAGACCTACCTTGACTCAATTGTTGTCGACGACGGCTAAAGATAACAACTATCGCCCTTAGAAAAGAGAAGGAAGGCGAGCCATTTCAAGACTCTAATGCGAAACAACGGGACGTTGAACGTCGACTGGCACCAAGAGCGGATATGGAGGCCACCAATAGCGAGGCTGCTGACTCAGGGATATTGTTCAATGCTATCAGGATTTATGAAGGGACGCCATCCAGTTTCCTGGGGGGCCTTTCTCAAATCCACGTTTGTCCCCGTGGCTATGGACAGACCATGACGCAAATGTTTGAATTCTCAGCAAAAAAAAAAAGATAGATCACCAGGGTCAGCCACGTCGAAGGCAGTAGCAGGGGTGTCGAGAAGATCATGGGCCACGGGATGAGGAGACGTCGTGGTTCACGGTACCAAGCTCGATACCATTGACTCACTGGTTGTTAGCTCTTCGATGACCAATGGCTTTAACCCATTGGCACACTGGTGGCAGGTTCCAAGTAATCCAACTTGGAAGAGCTCAGCCTGTCTTGAATCCTTCGCGGCTCGGATCAAGGCCGTTCATGCTCCCCGGGAGCATCCTCTGGGCCCACGTTTGACAGCAGCAAAAGTCAGCATTCTTGTAAGCGAGCATGAAAATCTTGCTCAACATCAGGGTTCGATCTGCAAGGAGGAACGATAGTGGCGGTCGTTCGAAGAGCTGAAAGCAAAATCAAGCTAAAACACTTGCTTTGTCCTCCCTGCATGTGCGGTTACACGGCTCCAGGGGACCTTTGTCACGCCGTTCAGACAATTGTGATAGGTCTTCGGCAGTCGCACGGTAATCAAGGTACCGGATTTCGTGGGGCCCGCAAGGGCAAGGGTTAAAGTCTCGAGAAAACTCAGCACCCGTAGTGATGGGTGGATGCAGGTCTGAGCAGGGCCGGGAGACTTTTCGTGCCCCAACGGACTGGTCACAATGGCTCGAAAATGAACGGACTAGGACAGACATCCTGATGTGCAAGAAGGGCCCAAGACACACCAGTTGATGATTCAACCCAACAAATCCAGGGGTCATGCCTTACTGTTGCTCACCTCAATGTGCGCTTTGTCGTAGATCTGCCCATGGAGAAGTGCATGTGGGCGTTGGAAAACCTCGGTCCAGGTCGCAGCTGGAAAGAGTTCCAAGAGGATTCTGCACACCCCTCCTGGGCGCGAGGGCCAGCTGATCCTCCCAAAACACGGTGAAAAGCATTGACTGCGGGCTTTGTTCGCTTGGGCCCCTTTCTCTGCGTTAGATCGGAATCTAACGCCGCGGGAGTGTCTGTACTCCGTAGAACGACCGCCCCCGCGAGTTCTGCAAACAATCTACCGGCCAACCGTCGTCCGGGCTTCGAAGGATCCCTGTCCGAGGCGTAGGTGGGGTCTGTTAGCTCAGCAATCCCTCGAGAGGTTTTCCTGCATATGTAAGCAGGGAATTACTTCGGAACCTTCCAGCGAACCTGCTCTCTGTATGGAGACTGGCATCCTGCAGATGGCGCGTGAGAGTTAATGCAAGTTTCCCAGAAGGTTGTGTCAAGATTCGACGCCTAAAATGGCATCCTTCCAGACTTACCCTCTTGCCTAGCCGAGCGGTGAGAAAGGTTGCTATCTTTGGTGCTCAGGATACTTGATTCCTCCCCTCCCCCTCCAACCGGCTTCTGTAGTGAACTACCTATTTGGAGTCAAAGGGCAGCGGAGACCCGGTGTGGATGGTCTCATCAGGCTTGAGAAAATGTGGAAAGTCGACAACTGCAAAAGTCCGCGGTGCACCTCCACCCATCAAGATGCGCCCGTGCCGCCAGGGCAGAGTCATCGCCGATCCGCCGGTTCTGACTACGGCGCATGAGTGAGGCCTTCTTCTGTGGCGGACTGGGGTGAAGGATCTAGGTCGCACATTTTGGCGAAGCGATGACCATGCATTCTCGAGTCACCATGCCGAAGTCTGGCGAGGGGCCACACCATGATTGGTGACAGGCGAGAACCAGAAACCTGGTAGGGCCCCAAATGTGGATGCTGCTGGGGAGCTCCGTTGTGTACCAGGAGGATGACCAGGCTCATGGGGTGATGTAAGTGGGGAGGGGGGGCCCATCGGGTCTGCTGCAAGAAGTTTTGTCAGAGATCAGACCCAGATCAACGACATCTTCTCCACAGTGACAATACTGAGAAGCACTCTGGCAAAGGACCTCCTTGTTTGGGCGCGATGATGATGACTGCAGCGGGGGAATAGGTCTCTCGGGGAAAGCGAGCATTGGATTGTTCTCACTGAGATTTGGTCGGCCGCAACTGGTCCGAAGAACATGATGTGACCATTGAAATTCCACCGCAACGGCGGCTCAGTGCTGGGGTTCGTCCAAGCCGGCCGATATCGTACCGACCAACCGATTATGAGCAGCCTGAGAAAAATATGCCGGCGTGAAAGCGGTCTGCTAAAGCTTCTGCTAAAGCTTGTTGAGGACGATGAGAGGCGGCTGGATCAGAAGTGAAGATAGAGGGAGATGGTGTGGTCTGCAAGCGAGAGCTGCTCCAGAGCCCAGCTGAGGACGATCTGGGTTTGGCCCCTCGTCTCCTGGGACGGCCTTTTAGAACGCTTTTCGGGGACCACCAGAGTGTGTGTGTGTTTGGGGGTGGGGGCCGGCATGGCGACGTACGAGTACGAGTAGCGAAAGCCCGGTGGCTGTAGCAAATAGTAATCGTCGGCGGCTCATGGGGGTTGGTATCGTCACGTGGGGGGGAGAGATGCTCAATTCGGGGCGTCGTCACAAGGCTGGCCAGCACCACCCGCCTGTCAGAGCTGTGATTGATTGTGCCCGTTTCTGCGTATTGTGAGCCCATAATGTGGGTAACCATCGTATGATGAATCAGGTTACATTGGGCCACTTCCCGATTCTGGCAAGCCTGGCATCGATGGCCGTTCTTGGAGGGAGGGACAGGGGCACAATTCGGAGGGCTTTCTCCTGTGGCTTGTAGCGTCGAGAGGGGCTATGTGTACGGAACATGTGTCTGTATCTGCACCTGTGTGAGTGCTTGTCTTGGTATGTGTGTGTGTGTGTGTGTCTTATTTCAGCCCGCCCCGTGCACAGGCTTGGACAGGTGTGGACGTCCTTTTGCCGAGGTGGAGGGCGTTTCTGGCAGAGGCGAGAGCGACGGGAGGGCATTTCGACGGTTCGAGTAATAACTGAGCAGGGCACCAAAACGGCGGTGGGGTATAAGGTGTGTTTCAGGCGTGGTCGAGAAGAAGAAGGACGAGGAGATTTCTTTCAATCCAGCGAAATTGAAGCCTGAGGCGCAGGTGGAGCCACATTTACTATTTCGGGCAAAAGGTACGGCAGCATCCAGCCAATCAGAGCCAAAGCCTTGTTCCCTGAACCAGCATATCATTAATCAGCGCCAGCACCAGCCCAGCAACGCCTTTGCTTCTGCCCAGCCTGGCACTTACCCTTTTGTTATTTCACCAAGTAGTCGTAAATTCTGGGGGCCGCCCGGGAAGGGGGAGGGGCGCTTTCTTTTCCCTCAAAACAGACAACAAATTCAATTCCCCAATGAGGAATACCATAGGATCATCAGTCCCCGTCACTGACACCAAGTCAGTCAGTCAGCACAACAACCAAACCCGCAATCATCTTCTTGTCTTGTTGTACCGGTCCCTGTCTCAGGGGTCGACGTCATCTCGTGGTGCCAGTATGCAGAGCGCGACAGACGGATTGATTATACCGGGTGCTGTTGCTCTGGAGCTACACCCCCTGTCCAGCTCTCACGAGATCCGATCTGACCAGTAGAATTTGGTTATATAATCGTTCCGCTGTGAGGTGAGGTGAGAACAACCCAGAACAAGCCCAGTCGATCGTTGGTCCTGGCGTAGGAGCGAACAAGGCCCTCCCCCTCTTCCTGTTTTGCTCCTGGAACCCACCCGGCTCGCCGTCAAAATCTCCCAAATACGCTACCCCGAGCCGGGTCGTGTTCTCTCGTCATCCAGGAACCTAGCAGACGCTCGACCCGGAAATGCTGCGCCAAAAGGTGCATCATCGTCCGCGCTTTTTCTTTCCCTGAATGGCGCCGCTCCAAAGCAGGTACCGTGGTCCCCCGTCAGCGCTATGGCGGCAGCGGGATGAAGCGTGGTAGGTTGCCAACTTTGGAAACACCATGCCACCACCCATGGATTGATGCGGCCATTAACCCCGACAGCCGATCGTCTTCGTTGTAGTCCTTTTGCGTGTCAAATGCCGTTGGATGAATGACTCTGCAGAGCCTGACAGATCAAGGTGCTTCATCCAGAAGTCGGGGTGGTTTTCCCTAGTGAATAATGGTGACTTGGACCTGAGTCGCTTGTAGGATGCCCGCCCGCCGTGCCTATCCCAATCCACTCTCCCGGCGCCGTCTTGCCGGTTTCAGTTTTCGCCACACAACACGGCAGCCTTCCCTTTCCCGGACTTCATGTGCACTGTTTCCCGTCATGTATTCTGGTTATCGATTCTTTTGCGTTGATGATCACGCCGCATTGCGCAACTCATCAGAGCCAAAGCGAGGGACCACAAACAGAGCGGGTTTAGAGTTTACCGACGGAGAAGACCTAGATCCGTTCAGTTTCCCTCAGGAACTATTTGTCAGATCTCTGCAGACAGAGAAGGGAATCAAGGAGAGAAGGGGACAGAGGAGCGGCTATGACGCCCCGGTTGGGTGTTGGTTGGCTCCATGGTCTCACGATCAACGTCCCTTGGGCTGGCATTACTCGAACACGTCGAACTCAAAAAATTCAATCGTGGCATCAGATATTCGACCCCAGGACCACAACCGGGATCCTCTCTACCGTGATGTCATGGATCCTATTTCGTCCATCCCCTCTAGCTCGCCCTACGGCTACTAACAAGACGATACACCATCCAACCCCGGCCTGAATCTCGCGAGCGGGCATGGGGCAATCACGAACGAAAAGAATCGGACAAGATCCGTAATGGCTCAAACGGCGCTTGGCATCGAGCCCGTGACTGCAACTTTTGGTTCGCACCCAAGAGACCGGGGGGTTGTGGATGGCTACGCATGCCGGAATAGGAAGATAACAATGTCCTCCCTGGTACAACCAGCGGGATATCCCTCGGCCAAACCCGGCTCTTCGTATACCCTTCCTCACCTTTGCGGCCAACCCTCTCTACTCTCTGTCTTTCCCTCTCTTTACCTCTGATTCCCGCCCAGGTCTTCTAGGCAGTGAGAGTTGTGGGCTGGTTTGTAGGATAATGCCACCGCCCGCGGAGCCGCACCGATCCTTGACCCCGGGCGCCTTCCGGAAATCGTATCTCCATCTCTCCAGTGCTATGCAGTTGATAATCACAGACAAGGGAGGAAAAGAGAATGTCCTAGTCTCGCAGCATCTGGGAACTAGGCGTTATTGGGAGCCGTGTTCCTTTCTAGAATCCCCAATACCAATTTATTGCTCCAGCAAAAAAGTGATAGCATGTAGAAATCTCGTACAGAGCATCGTACAGTTTCATCCAGATGATGGTACACCCTGAGATCCCTCCTGTCTCTGCCCGCAGACCTTCCTATCTACCTCTAGTCCCAGCATGCTCCTGGCAAACAAAAAGAATGGAAAGCACTGCTCAACTTCCAGTGGCAATGCACCTCAAAGAAGGGGGAAAAAAAGAGAGAGAGAGAGAGAGGGAGAGAGAAAAGGGGCGTTTCGACTGTCCCGTGTGGCCAAGATTTGTGCGCGGTGTACAACAGCCGAGAAACCAGTCTCCGCTCTGCCGCATTCCGACGCTCCCCAATATGTTCCGATCCGAAAGCGCTCTCGTAGGCAGCGCTGCAATTCCCGTACCATAGTCCTCGTATATTTGGAAGTAGAAGATGAGAAAAGAGAGAAAAAAGAAAAGCCAAGACCAAGGCCATTTTTGCTTGCAAAGCATCGACGCTTGGGCAGGGTGGCAAGAATGGAAACCCTCAACCTCTCTTTCCTTTTTTCTGCCGCTCGGTCCATGCCGAAAGCTCACTTACTCCGCGTTTAATTCCCGGTCGTGCTTGGAGGCTTGTCCCAGTGCTTGAGCATTTGCCGGAGGGCTCGAGTCCATTCCGCCACACAGGCATTGACCAGGCGGTCAAACTCTTCTTTGGTAGGCCTGCGACCTCCCCAGGTGCTTGCCTTGGAGGCTAGAGCACGGGCGTGTTTCGCAATGAGGTTCCTGAGTGGCAGAGGTCAGCCCCTGCAGGCCAGACGGCCCGAGCGGAGAGGGACTTACTCCTTTTCCATCTTCACCAGAACTAACCAGCAATAGTTCCAGCTCCGAGTGCTGCTTGGGTCACGCACCACCATCGCCTTCGCCTCATCCAGACACTCCGAGCTGAAAGGATATGTCCTGGTCAAGCCGCGAAGCTCATTCAACAAGTTGTTCGAGTTCACGTAATGGGCCCATGCCGTGGTCATGGGCTCGGTCACTTCGGCAGAATCCAGAAACGCAAAGATCTTTTCGATGCGGCGTAGCTCGGTGATGGTGTTCACTCGATGGGTTCGAAGAGACTGGATCAATTGATCCTTGTTGTTCTGCGTTGACCCGTTAGCTTTCCGAATGCGGCCCGCTGGGAGTGCACGACAAGACACCAGATATTTGAGCAAAATAAGCTGGAAAGAGAGCAGAGAAGACAGGAAAAGAGAGAGAGAGAGAGAGAGAGAGAGAGAGAGAGAGAGAGAGAGACGAGGGCAAAAAGGAAAGATTTCAGGAACTCAGCAAACAAAAACTCGCACACATAGGAAACATTACAAAAATAAAGCCTGGACTGACTTGGCTCATTGCTCGAGGATCAGCTGGCGTGCCAGGAGAAACAAGCTGATACTGCTGAGGTCGACTCGTCGAGACCGTGGTCGGTCCTGGCCCGGCGGAGCGAGACATGGCGTCGTCAAACGGAGACGAGGGAGACTGATATGGGGTTGTTCGAGACGGCGACGACTCGGAGAGGAAATCACTCGTCGTGGGTTGCTGTCCAGGCTGCCGGTTCGACGAGGAACTCGAGGTACTTCTTCCAGCAGGATGAGAGGGCAAAGCAGTGCGTCCTGAAGTAGAAGACTCCCCTCGCTGACGGGGTGGTGGTCTCCGGGACGTATTTGTACTCGTACTCCGGACACTCCTCGAGGCTTCACCGGAGTAATCGTCCATAGACCGTGCAGGATGTACTGCAGCTGGTAGAAGGGTGTTGGCGGTCCTTGAGTAATCGTGGATGATATAACCCAAGCAGGGTGGAACACGACTCGTTCAGGCAGGCAGAAAGGGGAGGGGGGATGGGGGTGTGGTATGTATGGAGTGTATGTGAGTGAGTGAGTGTGCGTATGTGTGAGTGCGTGTGTGTGTGTGTGTGTGGACGCAAACTTAGTCAGAACGCAGCATTGGACGATGATGAGAAGAGACTGTAGAAGGAAGCGGCGCGCAGTGTCACAGTTGGACTCAAACGAATGGAACAGACCAAGACAGGGAGAGAGGCTGACACATGGAGTGCCCGCAGAGGTATTATGACTTTCTGGCAGAAGCGTGATGTGCCGAGCAAAAGAGTTAGCAAGTCCGGTAATCTTCTCCATCGACACGGTCAGGAGAAGGACTATAGGAATGATTACCGTTTTGGCGTCAAATCACTGTGCGGCTGTATTGTCTGCTGCCCCCCGCCACACACCAAGGCACGGCAGGGTCATCATCCGAACGAGGTGCTGCTACAGCTCCTCAGCCAGATCTAACGTGATGGGACTTCGACAACACCATGATCCGTCCGAACCCTCAGCCTCAGGCCCTCTGGTGTTCCCGGGGTGGGAGGTGGGGGAAGGGAAGGGAGACTTTTTGGCATCATCTGGTAACGGGGGATTTAGAGCCATTGGCGTGTTTGGGACCACGTGCCGGACGCCGAGATCTGACGAAGGGGCCGGTTCATCAACGAGGGCGGCGAGCGAGGGAGGGAGGAAGGAAGGAAAGGAAAGGAAGGAGGGGTGGGAGGTGGGAGTGGGAAAGAGGGCAAGGGAACGAGCATTGGCGACCGGGGGGGTTAGGGACCAGGGAAAGGAACAGGGTCGTTCCGGTCGGTGAGGATGGAACAGCTGAGAGAAGGGGAGGAGAGACATTGAGAGCTCCAAACAGCTAGAGAGGAGCGAGAAGAGCAAAGAAGGGAACAAAGGGGAACGAGTTCGGACGTCACTAAGCGCGGGAGGGCGGAAGAGGGGCACTACGAGAGCGGTCGTGATGGTAGTAGTAGTGGTACGAGGAAGAATAGCAAAGCGGCTAGTGAGGCTGCTGCGGTGGTGAGAACGAAAGTATGTTAACGTGTGTGGCGGAGAGAAAAAGAGCAAATGCTGTACTCGGTACAGAAAGAGTATGATGGGACGTCCCCGGCGATCGTGGGTCCAAAAGGGGAATCAAAGGCACGTTGGAACCAACTAATATGACCGACTGCTGTTTTCTGATTCCCAAAAGCCCTTCATTTCGCCCATTTCCACAACACTGGATGACTGGCTATTGATTAGCCTAGGGGACCATGACTACAATACGCCGGGACCAGCCTGTAGTGGCTTACTAAGGGCAGCCGTTCCCCCGATCTTGCCGAGCCTAGCCCTTGTTGAGTGGCTTTGGGGTCCAGTCCTCCTTTACCTCAGCCTCTTTTATCACTGTGGTGTTGCGGCTGTGCTGCTGCTGAGCACTCAGTCACCTCCAGTGGATCCCTTTACACCAAAAGACCTCGCTGTCCGTCGCCCCATCTGGCATTTGTCGTCTATGCGTGGATCCCCCCGTCTGGTGCTTAGTGTCGTGGTCCGCTCTCTGGCAGCCCTATATCTGGCCCCCCTCTAGTACATAGTAGTAGTAGCATCTGGTGTGTGTTCCCCGTCGCGTGTGTCAACTAGCCACTCTCACAGAGGCTGGTAACCAGGTCAGCCACTCCCATGGCCCCCCTTCTGGGAACCTCGTATACCTCGTACAAGTCGATCAGATAGCCGACCGTGACATTGCCAATGGGAGATCGCTTCGTTAATCGAGGTTGATCCGGTCCGCAGCAGATCTGACTTCACGTCAACAGGGCCATCTGCCGTTACATCGGGTGCCAATCGGTCCGGAGACCTCTTGTGGGAGATGGAACTGCGAGGCTTTGGGCCGGGGGCCATGTCAGGGCTGGGAACTTTTCACTACGCCACAGGAGCTCGTCCTGGGCCTCGAGGGTGGCACCAACCCGTTGCGAACTGTGGCTGCTTCACCTGGGGCCTCCGGGCCGCGGACGATAGTCCTGGTTTCCGTACGGGTTGGACGCAGAGCCGCCACCGCTACTGTAGTTGTACGCATAAGGATCATCTCCGCCCGTCGACCAAGGCTCTGAGGCTGAAATATAGGGCTGCGACGACCTGCTGCGAGCTGGCGGTTGATGAGTCAAATTCCCGCCCGACGCACCATAGGACGCCTGACTGCCACTTCCTCCACCACTGCTCATACCACCGGATGGGCTGTTTCGTCCACTGCCCCCGCCCTGTAACCGAGCTCGGAGTCGATCACGAGATCCCAGGGCGCCGGGATTGGTAGCAGGGTTTGTTTGGTAACTTCCAGCCCTTTGGCTGGGGAGAGGCCGGGCGCTGGGGCTGGCCTGTGCCAAAGGCGTCGTTCCGCCACTGTTGCTCGACTGCGACCGCGCCGAGTCATTGGAACGCAGAGAGTGTGGTGTCGGTCGACCAGCGCGTAGACTCTGAGCGGGAGGGGCGACGGGGGCAGGAGCAGGATCCCACAGGTCGGAGAGTCCGCCGCCACGGCCACCAGAAGGTCCCCTCGAGTGTGTTTGCTGGACTCCGTACTGAGAGCCGTATGTACTGGCATATTGTCCGTACGCACCTTGAGGCTGAGGAGGAGGTGCGGCGACCGGCTTTTTGGGATCGGGTGGCAGCCACTCGGGAAAGGGCCGTCCCTTTTCTGTGTAGTATGCTCGCAACACGTTCGAGATGTGCGAACAATCTTCGTGGTCCGGATCGTCTTCTTCCGAGTCTCTGGTCGTCAGGGCTTTGCGGAGCGTCTCAAATCGAGAGGAAAAGGTGCTCGACCAGGTCGACGTTGCGCCGGGAGTGCCTGCGCCCTGCGCCGGGGGCTGTGGCGTCGACGAATTCGAGGTGAAGTAGGAGAGATAGGACGCCATGGCGCGGGGGAACAATGGCTTCGGGGAACCGTTGTCAAGCCTACAGTGACTGGTGGTGAGCAGGACTGCAGCCGTGCACAGCGGTGAACAGGTTCACTCCGGCTCTGGAGTTGCAGTCGATACTCGGCAGACCTTCCCAGTTACTCCCCCACTCTCGGTGGCTCTGCCAAGAGGCTTCCCTCTCCCTATGTACAGCTCAGCCTTGTTGAACTGCCCCATCACCCAGTCGCCTGCCAGGGTGTTGAAATGATATCCCTGTGAGGTACAGTACATCATTTTTGGTGCGCTGGGCTCTGAATCAAAGTCTCATTCATCTCGTATGTAGAACATAACGTGAAATGAAATCTAGTCGGTCATTACACTATATACCTTGCACCTTGCGATAATTCGGCGGCTTCCACGTCCGTCTGATGACCTTCCCACCCCAAACAGGCACAAGACTGATCGCTCCCACGGCTGCCACTCTCCAAGCCCAACTCCAGCTGGCCACATACGCCAAGTCGTAATAGTCTCCGAGGAAGGGCACGCTCGCCGCATACAGTGCCGCGGTGCCAACAATACAGACAATCATGATAGGGTGCCACGTCGTCACTGATACAGCCACCATGATCAGCTCGTTGAGGATGAGGACGGTGAAACTGACACTGAGCATGCGAGGCCCGTCGACTTCCCCAACCAGAAGTTGCGACAGACCTTGGATAATGATACCCTGGTATACCGACACCAACACCCAGGTGAAAAAAGTCTGATAGCTCAAGCTCTTCCCCGACTTGAGTTCCTTGTATAGTTCCGGGTAGAGGTTGGCGAGCTGCTCATCCACGTCTCGATCGAGCACGAGGGAGAAAACAGGAGCCATGGTGTAGACCGTGGCGTAACCAACCATCAGCCAATCCTTGAAAAGCCCCTTGGGGTCGAAGTGCCCGGCGATGTTATACATCGTCTGACACACACTGATGATCAATCCACGGTGGATAATGAACTGAGCCAACTTTGCCGAACGCTTGTAGCTGTTGCGCCCATGCCACACCAGCAATTTCGTCAGATAGCAGAATTGTTCAATGCTGAAATCAGCTGCCAGTGAGGCCTGGCGGCCTTCTTTGCCAACAATCCCAATGCCCACATCCGCGGCTTGGATCATGCTGACATCGTTGCCGCCGTCCCCAATACAGCAAACGCGCTTCTTGGTGTGTTTGCGAATCAAGAGCGCCACGTCAGCTTTCTGCGCCGGCGAACAGCGACAGGCAATCACTGCGGATAGCTGGACTGCGATGGTGATGAATTCCTGGCGGAATTGGCTGAGCATCAGTGCCAGTGACTCGCCGTCGATGAGCAGACATAATTCAGTCTGATTGCGCATTACATCCAGCGCATCCTTGCCCTGCGCTTTGGCTTTCAGCTTGGCCATTGTATGGATATGCTGGCCTCGTGCCACCAAGCGAGCTGAAATTGCTACGCAACGCGCTGTCTCAATCTTGTCGCCCGTCAGCATCCAGATCTTGACCCCGGCGTTACGGAGCAGTTCGAGGGAGGGTTTGACATCCTTTTGCAAGCGGTCTTCGACCCCGGTGACACCCAAAAGTTCCAGGTCATGCTCGAGGTGTCTCTTCACGACAGCAGCCATCCCCGCATCTCGCTCGTGTAATGCCAATGACGCATCCGCATATTCGGAGGAGAAGGCTCTGTATTGCTCTGGCGACAGCTTTTTGCGGCCAACCACGAGTGTGCGAAGCCCTTCGCGGGCCATGTTGGCTGTTTCCTCGTCCAGCCAATCATTCGCTGCCACAATGGAGCTCATGACCGTGTCTGCACCCTTTTGGAAGAACCATAGTTCATCGATGTGAGACAATCCAGGCACCTCTGAGGAAAGGTGAACGATAATGCCCATGCGCTTGCTGTCCGAAGTGAATGGAAATATGTCTTTGATCTCTGCTCGAATGACCACCTGCTTTGTAGAGACACACTGAAGGACAATGTTCTCCCTGTCCCGCTGAAGAACACGGAGGCCAACGCTTTCCGTAAACTCGACAATGGCAATCTCATCAGGTGATGACGCTTGATAGGACACTACTCTTTCTCCATCAACTTCGTCCGCAGTGGGTGTGACATTGTGACATAGCGCGAGAGCGAGAACGAGATCGCGAACGCGAACGCCTATTTCACGCCGAGTTTTCGTCGTTGCGCCCAGCTCTGAGACGTGGACGTCTTGATTCCCGCCAGCTGCGAACGCTTGATCAACATAGGCTGCGACTTCTTCCATTGCCTCGCCTGCATATGCAACTGTACCAACATGGATCTTCCGAAGTTGCATCTCATTTTGAGTCAGTGTCCCAGTCTTGTCAGACAGCAGATACTCGATTCGACCTAGGTCTTCCGGGATAGTGCTAGTGCGGACAACTGTGCCTGGAATCCCTTTGTCCTGGTGAATGAAATAGGCATACACCGTTTTCGCCATGTCAAGATTCACACGGAGGCTGATGGGAATAATTGTCGAAAACAAAATCAGGTAGATCGTGATCGCCACGTACCATGGCTTCTTGTTGGATGGTTCGAACCCTTCAAGTGCGACGAGAATGATGGAAAGGCTCAGGGTCATGATGCAGAGGATTTTCGTTAGGTTGTTGATTTCCAGTTCCAGAAGACCAGTCTTGGACCTTGATGGTGACGTGGACAGAGCAGATCGTGTCTGCCTGCCCGTGTAGATGACCACACCATAAGTTATGGTGCTCGACGCCAACACGGTGTTGGCCCAAGCTGTGTTATCAATAGTCAAAGGTGCTGAGCTCTGTCTGTTAAACGCGACGTGATCAAGGTCGTTTGAGCTGGGGCCGTCTTCTGCCAGGTCGTCTCTGCGCAAATGTGGGTCATAGGCCGCTGCCAGGCTTGCTTGAAGTTCTAGAGTCCCCACAAATTCATTGACTTTCTTGTCGGGAGCACCAGCTGTGACCTTAAGACGTTGTAGATCCTTCAAGGTGAGATTCTGACTCAATGGACTCGGGAGCCGTAGCTTCCAGTCCGTCTCCCCGTCCAACTGATCCGTCCTGATGAAGGTCTCCCCAGCACCCTGAGATGAAGGAGCTGCTGCAGAATCAGAAGCTGACTCTAGTGTCAGTTCCGTCAGATGACTCTGAAGGATGACAAGATCCGCAGGGACTCTGTGGTTCTTCTCAAGTTTTAGAATGTCGCCGACTTTAATATCTCGCGACCGTTTCTGAATTTCGGACACGCCGTTCCGAGCAGTGTCGGAAAAGGACAACACGGTGAATAGTTCAGCGTTCGCTTCGGCATCTCGTCGCCGCCGCACAATGTCGTCTATTGCTTCCTTCCCGATCGAGATTGTAAGGACCACCACCAGAGGCACAATATATGTAGACATGTAACCGATTCGCAAAAAGGGTATGATTTGAGACAACGCGACCAGGAGGAAATAGACGTTGAGGAAGAAGGAAAATTCGTTGTACAAGGTTCGTGGCAAAAAGGACCAAGCGGTGTATTTGGCGTTGGACACGACATTCGTGGGAAATCGCTTCTTCTGAGCATGCCCGACGCTGACCTCACGGGATTCCTGGACGCTGAATTCCTGCTCATTCTCACGCATATCTGCCAATTCTTGTCGGACAAAGTCGGAGATTTGCATGCTTTGACGGACGCTGGAGCGGCGTGAGTGCGTGTCCCGGCTTTGAGAGATGCTCCCCTGTCGATGCACCCTCTGATATCTTTCCGGCCTGACATTCCAACCTACTTGGTCCTCCGACCACAGTCTGACATGGCCGTTGCCTTGTGTGTGTCCGCGCCAGCTGCCCAAAAGCCCTTCTGAATCTTCTGTGCCATCGTCTCCCCTACTCCTCTTTCCTGTCGATGGCCATAAGCGACTGCTGCCAAACCTCTGCAGTCGTTGCAGCGGAATATTTGTGGAGCCATTTCCTGCACGGCGGGCAGCAGGCTCAGAGGGAGCGTCGCCCCTTACGTGACGGGAGGGATTAACGATGGGATCTAGTTCGTCGAGGTCGAGATCGTCATCGGAGCCAGAGTCTATCTCTCCGGCCGTGGGTGTGGTGTTGGGAGGAGACATGCTTTTGCCCAGTCATCCTCAGGAGTATCGTTTGAGTGAGAGGAGGGACTCGGAAGGTTGGCTAAGGGATATTCAACTTGGATCCATACTTCTGTGTGTATCGGTCGGAAGGAGAATCGGTCGATACAGGCACTCCCTAGGTTTGTGGGAAAAACTGAAGATAATAGGTCAGATAGAGGAGAATGTTGTCGAAGAGGACAAATAATACGGATGCCTTGTCGAGGCAAGGCATGACATTTTGGCCCAAGGAAGCGATCAAGAAGCGCGGCTCGGCGCGCTTTGGGTTAGGGACCCCCCTTTGGGGGCTCCTAAGGCCGCTGCTTTTAGCTTCTCCCTGGGTGGGCGGCCAGGTCCTCATCCGTATCCGCACCCTCATATCCGCATCTCCATTTCGAGTCTGGAGAAACAATCTGGCCTCCGCTTCACAATCTCTGCCATCACTGGACATCCGTCAAACCCTTCACCAAACCCCTTTCACGGTGTCGAAACAGCTTCTTCGACCGTGAATAGGCTGTCCCTTTGCGATATGCATCAAAGGCGTTGCTAATTTGTTGTACTTGTGTGTATTAGGACAGTGTGAACTAACCCCCTGCTCTATGCTGACTGGAATTAGTTATCGTCGTTTCCTCCGGAGTCGCAATGGACACAGCCACCCACGGTGAAGCACGCTCTCTGGAGCCGAGAGAACCTATGCAGTCTGGTCACTGGTTCCCAGCCCTGCGCCCTGACACCATCGATGAATTTCACAGGGAAGCGGAAGCCCAAGAGCCATCGAGCAGAAACGTCGAATCCAACCCGCTCGGCAACACGACGATGACGGGGATTCCTCCAACACCTACTTCACGACAGAATGGGGATACCGGGATTTCGTCGGAAGATACATCTACAAAGCCGAACATTCAAGATAAGCCTATAACGGGTGTAGGAGGTATCGCCTTGTCCAACGGGCAGGGAACGCATACAACGTGGTCCTCTCAGCCCTCAGGCGGAAGTCTTGAGAGCGATGAATTGCCGTCTGATGACGACAATGAGCGCTTGGATCCCGCTTGGGGAATCAAACGTCTCGATAGTGCGCATATTCTTGATAAGGTGCATCGCTCCACAACATTTCCCGAGTTTGTTCCCCCCGAGACCGCAAAAGACCAACCGGCTGTCGACAAGGCGATGAACGGAATCGACTTCGAGACAGTCAATGGCACTGCAGAAGTTTCGGAGGCAACACGGCAAGAAAGCGGCGCCGCGGAGCCACACAGTCTATCATGGACGGACGATGATCATGATGGGACGCGCGACCCTCAATCGTGGACAATCCCACCGCAGGAAGAAAGGGTTGATGCGATCACTGCACGCTTTGAAGAGGGCGTACCGCTTATCCAGGAGGATGATAAGAGGCAGGCTGATCAGGGGGCTCCAGATGAAGGATCACGACAAAATCCCTTCGAAGCGACGCAAGACGACGAAGAAAGCACTTTCTTTTCGAACATCAACGGGTCTACAGTCACAGCTTCGCAAAGCCCTCCTCTTGACCGGAAGTCTACCGCTCAGGTTCTGGAGTCGTTGGATCTGCCTCGTGACGATACACAAGAGTCTCCGCCAATGTCAGCACCAGCTGAAACCTCTTTCTTTGACGAGTTGGCTGCTGGCACAGCGCCTAATGCGGACAATAAGATGCCTGTTATCTCAGAGACTGAAGATGTCGACGCTATGTGGGCAGCAGCACTTGGCGACGAGGAGTTTCTAGTGGAAGATGCTGACGACCTGCTTCCTGATTCCGAACCTGGGTCGCCGTCCTCTTTCATTGCATCTCTACAAGGCTCCTCAAATATACCAAATATCCCCACTACGGAACCGACACCCAATGCCGTGCCCCAGCAACAACCCCAACCTCAAAGACAGAGCTCGCTCAACCCTTATGCGCCTCATCAACCTTCTACTTCTGATTTGCTTCAGCTATCTCCTACAGCCCGCACCACCCATAACAATGTGGGATTGTCGCGTCCGGAGTTGGCTCCCATAGGTTCCTTCCAAGCCCATCTACAACAGGAACAACAATCTCAGAATGTAAAGAGCTTTGTTGATCAGGCAAAAGACGGCTATAAATCTCCGTATGATCTGCCCCTGGAACTGAGCAAGTCAAGGAAGAGAGCCCATGTTCCTCAGCCTGTTCAGACGACAATGTCTGTTGCGCCGCCACCGAGGAGTAGCAGTCTGTCCGAGAAGCCTCTACAGTCGCCGTTTCATCCGAACGTGCCGCAAATGTCAGGGCCTGGTGTTATGCCACCCCCAGCACCGTCACCTGCCATCCCCCAGCGGAGCGTCTCGGCCTTCACGTCTAGCAAAACCGAGACACCGACATCTGGTTCTTCTTCAAGCTTCTTTGAAGAATTGCCGTTGGCATCAAGGCCACGACATCCTGGCCGCCACACTCCTCAACATAGCATAGTTTCTCCTCCGCCGCCATTACCGGCACACAGCCCACCCGTTGCTCCTCCTCCTCCACCACCTCAACACCAACCTTCACCCCCTGTTCCCTCCGATCCATATTCTCAGTATCAGCTGCGACTTCCCGAACGTTTGGATCCTTACGCAAATGTCCCGCTGCAGCCTCCTCCTGTACCGGCAGCTACCACTGCCAGGTATTCGCCGGCACCTGTCACATCAACTCTAGGCCCTCGACCTGGGCCTTCTCCTCGATATTCTCCAGCACCTCCCCCACAAACTGCGACTGCAACGGTGTCAAGGTATGCAGCGCAACCGACCCCACCCCCTGCTCCATCTCAAGGCACGGCAGCAGTGCCAAACAAACCCCCTTCACAACATCCACATGCCGGACCCGCCATCCTGCCATTTCAACCTCGGACTTCAAGTCCACTTGCATATCACAAAAGCTCTGTCGATGAAAATGTCGACGGCATCCCGGTTTCAGTCATGCAGACCTCGCCCCCGCCTGCACCTGCAACCCAGTTCTCACCTCCTGGAGCTGCCCCTTATTCGATGACTTCCCCCGATCGAGGTGGCCTGGTAGACTCTCATCAGGCATCAGCTACCAGACGACCGGGTAGCGAACAATTACCACCTCCACGCCGATCGCAAACTCAATCTCCATCCAAACAGCGCCCGCAGGGAGCATTTCATGCTTATTCAAGCGACATCATCAACCGTCCAGCGTCTGCGTATGGGCAACCGCCACCCAGTAGGGCCGTTGCGCCCCTGGAGCATGTCCCGCCTGCAAGGCCTAGTGTCCGGGCTCGAGGGCTAGCTCCCGAAACCGAATTCGTACAGCCTCAAGATGACACGCAATTTGATCCTCTGGAGCGCTGGAAGGGTGCGCCTTTGTTCAAGTTCGGTTTTGGCGGCACCGTTGTGAGTACGTTTCCGAAACTTGTGCCCAGATATGCGACTGGCGCAGCACGGCCTCAGATCAAGCCTACTGCTGGATCAGTGTCCATTCAAAACGCCAAAGATGTGCTGCCGCTGGCGGAGCTTTGGAATCAGTTTCCGGGCCCGTTGCGATCCAAGTCGAAGAAGAAAGATGTCCTGTCGTGGATGGCAAATTATATAAATGGTCTGGAAGTGGATGACCGTAATATTGTGCACGCTCCATCTCATGATGATCCGGCTACACGTCACCATGAAAAGGTCCTGCTCTGGAAGATCGTTCGTACCCTGGTGGAACACGATGGTTCCCTTGATGGACCGGCATTGAAGGCAATCAATCTTTTGCTTTCTCCGGAGGTTCATAATGTGGATCTGTCCAGTCCTATCCAGTATCGTGAGGGAGAACAGATTTCTGGTATCTACAGACCACCCGGTGCCAACGTGCGCCCCGACTCCGTGGACCCAATGGCAGTTGAGACTTTACGAAAACGCTTGCTTGGTGGTGACCGACAGGCGGCTGTGTTTCATGCCATGGACAGCCGCCTGTGGTCTCACGCTCTCATCATAGCTTCGACGATGGATCGTTCGGTCTGGAGCCAAGTAGTGAGAGAGTTCGTGCGCCAAGAGGTGAAGACTACTGGTGAGAACACCGAGTCGCTGTCTGCTTTATACGAAATCTTTGGGGGTAACCTTGAAGAGAGTATAGACGAGCTGGTTCCCCCGTCTGCCCGTGCCGGGCTCCAGATGGTGAGCAAAGTCGATACGGGCGGGCCGGCCAAGAACGCCCTTGATGGCCTGAATCGATGGAAGGAAACCCTGAGTCTTGTGTTGAACAATCGATGTCAAGGCGATCATCAAGCCTTGGCAGCCCTTGGGAAACTCCTTCAGGATTACAATCGCATCGAAGCGGCACATATTTGCTATCTTTTCTCGAGGAGTCCTCAGAGACCCGTTCTGTTCGGTGGGCTGGATGAAGAGCATGCGGCTATCGTCTTGCTTGGTGCGAATCACAAAGCTCAACCATCCGACTTTGGCCGCGACCAGGATGCCATTCTGCTCACGGAAATATACGAGTTTGCGACGAGCATTCTAGCAGCAGGAGCATCCTTGTCATTCATGCCGCATCTTTCTAGTTTCAAATTGCAACGAGCAGTAACCATGGCGGAATCCGGATTGAGGTCGGAGGCACAATCCTACTGTGATGCAATCGCGTCTACATTCAAATCGAGCACCAAGATGTCGGCATACTATCATCCACTATTCTTGTCCGAACTGGATGATTTATCCAATCGGCTCAAACAAACGCCGATTCAAGGGTCGTCATCCTGGATTGGAAAGCCCAGCCTGGAGAAAGTCGGGGGATCTATGTGGAATAAGTTCAGCAGTTTCGTTGCAGGCGATGATAGTGACGCTGAATCGAAGGGCTCGGGAAAAGATGCAGTCGATGCCGGTCCGTTTGCCCACGTCGCTGGCACGCCATCGATCAGCAGAACCGCATCCCAGTCGGATATATATGGATCTTACCCACAATCTGCTCCCACCACAGTTGCTGGATCCAGATATGCACCCAACGGCATGCAGTCAACACGATCCTCTGCAGAGATCACGCGTGGGCGACCTTCTCTGGACTCACAAAGATCGCCTCCATCTACTTCCCACTCCCAAAACAATCATCAATTCGAACCAATGAACATGTTTCAGCATGTCCAAGCCCCGCCTGCTGCGAATCCTTATCAAGCTTTTGCCGCAGCATCACCCCCAACTTCTTTCCCGCAGAGCCCTCCGAGGTCGTCTTATATGCCGAATAATAGTTCTCAGTTGGCGTCTGCGAACCCGGCTGCCATGCGCCCCAATGCCTATGCGCCAACTCCACCTGCTGAAGATGCCATGCGACAATCATATGGATATACCCCCGAGCCGGTTGTAGCATCCCAGATACCCGAAGAACCAGAGTCCTATACCGGCTATGAACCCCCTCGACCCGGAGAACCTGAGACATCTCAACGGGATGATGACGCTGGGACGGGCTTCGAAGCCCCCACACAGTCTTACGGCTACGAGCCTCCTACCGGCGGGGGCTATGTTCCCTACGTTCCGGAGCCCGACTCACCAGAGGAATCCCCCACAGAAGTACGATCTAAGAAGAAATCATTCATGGATGACGACGACGTTGACTTTCCCCGAATTTCAAACCAGCCGCAGGAGTCTGGGCCGAAGTCTTCAGGAGAAGATGGGACAGCACGCAAACGTGCGAATGACGCTGCAGCAGAAGCCGCCTTCCGTGCCGCAGCGGAAGCAGATGCTGCTCGCGAAAAGGAGAAGAAAGAATCCAAAAGATCTTCGTCGTGGTTTGGTGGTTGGCTGGGAGGAAAGAAGACTGAAAGTTTGGATGCCGCACCAAGCAAGGGCGTCGATCAAAAGGTCTACCGGGCAAACCTTGGCGAATCGAAGATGAAACTGTACTACGACAAAGAACTTGGGAAATGGGTGAATCCCGACAATCCGGATGCAGCAAAGAAGACAGCAACCCCTCCGCCCCCGAGGATGGGAGGCACCCCAGCGCCTCCTATGAGCTCTGGAGGCCCTCCAAGGCCTCCAATGATACCTACACCTCCAACCTCTCATCCGAATCTTCCAGACCTAGGTATAGGACCCCCGTCAGCGCCATCGAGCCGTGCTGGTACTCCTGCAAACGGACTTGGAGCATCAGCAAGACCCTCGCCACAAATTGGAATTTCTGGTCCTCCCAGTGCCACCAGTACTCCTCCAATTGGTCACCCTACAACTCCTGGCCTCGCCCCACCACCGCGTCCTGCTACGGCAATGAGCAATGCTAGCAGCATTGATGACCTGATCGGCCCGGCTACCGGACGCAAGGCTGGGAAACCTGGCAAGAAAGGAGCCAAATCGGGCAGATATGTGGATGTTATGGCGCAATAGATTTTCTACCGACGGAACGTGAATAAAGGATTCCGGGCACAAATTACGAAAGAGCCCTTCAAAAGACGATATGGCTGTAACTGACTGTACAATAATCTTGGGTTGTTGAATGTGTACATGTGCATTTTGAGAATTGAGGCGTATGCAGTTATGACTGCATGCCATCGCTGGCGATATGGGATCAAAGATTTGGTAATGGCCCCGGAGGTATACTACCTATAGTTTAATACTGTGATTTCGACCTATTTGTGGTGCTACGATTCTCCCTGATGTGTTTCCCCTTACATCCAGGGACATTCGACTGGTACGTGGCCCTGCGCCTATCTATAATGGCCATATTTGCCTCTATGAACAGTGAAGGCATATCCTCCAAGTAGAATGGCCAACGTAGACTTCCAAGATACGCGAGGAGATGTGTAGGCACTCTTCCCTGGTACATATGTAGTTACCGAGTACGAGGTGCTGGACTCCTAAATCTCAGCCTTGCAACATCGACATCACGTGATCTTGTCCAATCTGCCATCCGATCCTCCCACGACGGGTCTGATCATCACTAGCCCTCCACGGTTCTCCAGTTTGTTGCAGCCAGCCAACCTTTTCCGTCCGCAGACATGATGCAACCATTGCAGATGAAAACATCCGTGCTGCCGCCCTCTCGGTAAGGCAGCATCTCTCGCGTCAACCCGTCACCAGGAGAGACCCCGACACCGAGCTATGAGACTCGTCCATCGAACCAGCACAAACTGCTCCCAAATTCCTCCACTACCACCAGCCTGTTCCAACTACTACTACTATTACTAAAGCAGGCCCTTCTCTTCCTGTTGCTCCTCCTCCTGTACCTCCGCGGGTTGGCCCCTTGCGAAACCAATCGACAACTCCCCAGGCTTTCGCAGCGCGATGGCCGCCCCTGCGCCCACCGACTTGCCCTTGGACGCCGACTCGCGGCTCGTCAGCCTCTCCTGCTTCGATCTGCTGCTGATTGAACTGGTGCCACTGGCCGAGCGCATGGCCCGGGCCTACGAGGCGTCTCTAGACCGTCCGCTTCCCTCCCCAACGAGCTCCTCGACGACGACGAAACGGACGTCCAAAGGTCCTCCCCCGACCACCACCAGCGCAACAAACACGACCGTGGCGACGGCCTCCTCCAACACCTCGACCCCCAGCATCACGGTCACGGGCGCCACCACGACGGCCGCCGCGTCCTCGCAACCCTCGAACACCACCGGCACCCTGCTGGCCGCCGACGGGCTTCCCGCGACCAACATCTTCGCCGACTCCGTCTACGTGCGTCTCGAACGCCTGGGCTTCCGCGTCGGAGAGGGTCTCAGCGAGCGCATCTCGCGGGACCGGCCGCGCTTCAACCAGGCCGGGCTCAACGGGGCCAACGTGGGCAACGTGAATGACCACCACCTGGACGTGATCAAGTTCCTCTGCAAGGATATCTGGGGCGTGGTGTGGAGGAAACAGGTCGATAACTTGAAGACGAATCACCGGGTACGTTGTTCCCCCTCGACCTTTCATAAGAGTCGAAGGAGTGGTAGAGAGCTACATACACACAACCCCCGAGGGTCTAGGATGTCTGGTGTTGAACTGTCGGTCCCAAGGAAGAAAGATTGAGCCGCTGACAATGTTCGTACAGGGCGTTTTCGTTCTTACCGACAACAAATTCCGTCCGCTCACGCGCATGTCTATGGCCAACCACGCCGAAGCCCTCCAGCGAGCTCGACCGCACCTGTTCTTCCCCTGCGGTGTCATCCGTGGCGTGCTGAGTAGCTTGGGAATCAAAGCCACCGTCCAGGCCGAGACAATAGAACTACCCGGTGCGATTTTCCAGATTACAACGGTGCAGCCCCAAATAAGGCCGTGACCGGAAATGATACGGCACGAGGTGGCATTGAAGCGACAAAGGACTCTCGCCCACGTGAAGAAAGAGGTCTAGTCTAAGATCAAGGCAGGAGCCTGTTACACGGAACCTCCAAAAGTGGCGACAGAAATGACACATGGCTGCATTCGAAAAGCGCAGGAAGGTGGTTGCACGGGGTGTAGAGAGGTGGACAAGTGAATTTTGTCTACGCGATCTCCGGGCTGCGGAAGGGGATGCAGCCTCGAAGGCTATGTCCTTGCGATGACGATTGTCTGTGCATTGACGAAAGAGAAATCTTTATGTCCGTCAAGCCATGCTTTCACAATCTGCTCCGACAGCTCCATGTCAGTCTCCGTGGCCGGCTCACTTTTTCGCGCTCTCAACAACGTCCAAAGACCGAACAACTGCGTGGCAGGCAGGCTCGTTCTGGGGGTGTAGAAGTCGCTCACATCCTACCTACGAAACTGTCAGGTAACGTTGCGAGGAAAGAGAATACCAGACCTACTTGGGAGGGTTCTTCACGAAGCTGATACCGGTCTCGATGTTGGTCTTGAGGCCCTTGATCGCTTCTTCGAGGTGCTTCTTTTCGTAGTCATTGGCGCTTTCGAGGATGTTGATGGCTTTCTCCGCGCCGTTGGGCTATTGCAAGCGTCAGCAGAGAACAAAAGAGAGACAAGATTGCAATCAGATGCAGAAGAAACTTACCCCGAGTTCAACAGGAACGGAGAAAAAGTCACAGCCAGTTGCCTTGGCAATAGCCTCACCGCCAGGGACACCAGGGAGATAGACGAATGTTGGCTCAACGATGCCCTTTTCACCCTTGGATGCCTTGATCAGGGCTTCGGCGAATCTGAAACCGGCATATGCCATGGACAGAGTGGCGGAACCAGCACCGTCCTTGGCCTTGACAACCTCGTCACCACCAAACTGGACACGGTGCACCAAAGCATCCAGTTTGTCCGAGGGGATGTTGACGGGAGGCTTCGCTTGGCTGAATAGCGGTACAATGGTGTTACCAGAGTGGCCTCCGATCACAGGAATGGTCAACTTTCTCGGGTCTTTCTCGCCAATGATCTCTCCCACGAAGGTCTGAGCACGGACGACGTCCAGAGTGGTGACACCAAACAGCCGTTTAGGGTCGAAAACACCAGCTGCCTTCAGAACCTCAGCGGCAATGGGGACGGTGGAGTTGACAGGGTTTGAGATGACACAGATGTATGCCTTGGGACAGTATTTGGCACAAGCTTCGATGAGGCCCTTGACGATTCCTGCGTTGATCTTGAACAGGTCGTCCCGAGTCATGCCAGGCTTGCCTGAGAACCATTGTCAGTCCCAGCAAATGTTCCAGTGTGAAGGGGATACATACGAGGGACACCGGCGGGAATGATGACAATGTCTGCACCAGTCAAAGCCTTCTTTTTTGCTTCTTCCGTCTCTGGTTTTTCTCCCTTGAAGTCACCTGGAGCTGCGACGTAGCCGCCAATGGTCTGTGCATGTTAGAGTCGTGGCATTCTGAGATTGGTCAGGAGGATATCAGCAGACGTACAGCGACAGAGGAGATGTGTGACAGGTCGGCTGCGACACCGGGGGTGTTGACGACATCGAACAGTGCGAGCTCATCGATGACGGGAGAGATCTTGCAGAGAAGAGACAATGGCTGGCAACAAGTTAGACTCGACTCCAATCTGCTGTAGTCAGGTAGAGGGGATGTCCATACCTGGCCGATGCCGCCAGAGGCACCGAGAACGACAGCTTTGACCATGTTGAGAGTTTGGTGGGGGGATTTGATTGAACTGTGACGACAGTTTAGGATTTCTCTTGTTCTTCAGATGAGTTCCTCGTATTCACCTGAAGAAACTGTAACGATTCAATGAGACAGGTATGTGTGAAGTGCTCGAGAACTGGTGTTCGCGAGAAGACTGAAAGGTTTAAGAAATAGTTGGGGCGGTCAGACCTTCATGGAAGCAGTGACGCGGGACGCTGAAGAAGAAACAGCGAGGGGAAGCGCCAAGCCCAAATATCGATCGAGCCCAGCAGCTGCCCAGCCAGACTGGTCGCTGCGGTGCCCCGCGTCAATCCGCAGCTCCGATATTTCGCGTCTTTTGAGCCTTTGGGCCATTCGGGCTATTTTTTTGCCATCCAACAACAACTGCCCTCTTACCTGGTTAGTCCTCTATCAGCTAGAGGAGGCAAGGCTGTTTTGGGGGGGTCAACGAGAATTGCTCGGATCAGGCTGCGAACTGTGGTTTTGGGCTCGGTCAGGTTCGGTTGGTCATTGGGGAGTTTCTTCTACCTATGGAGTACCGAACATGTGTGCAGTGCTCTCCTCATCAAATGGTGTTCTTATTATCCTCCATCGGATGCAAATGCATTCCGAGGCCCCAGTTTGTTGGTCTGTCTGTCGAGGAATTACCCCCGTCCTGCATTGCCAGGACATAATATCTTGCCGCCCTCCCATCTCAGATGGATGCCGCATCCCGGAAGAAATCTCTCGGATGCTCATCTAACTAGATTCTTCGGATGCTGCCCCCCGCCTTCAGTTTGCTCAAGCTGTCACTTCAAAGTCGGAACCTTCCAGACAGAGGAAGAGAAAAAATGTCGTCCTCCTTCAGCAGTTTCATGCCTCCGTCTTTCGCCCCGCCAGCCCGCGAGGCTTCTTCTCCGGAGTCTCCTTCTTCGGTCGCTGGGAGTCTTTGAGAGCACTGGCACGGGCAACGGCGTCTCTGTTCAAGTCCCCACGGTACGATCTCTTGCCAACTGCATCTGCCACACTCTTGTAGATCCTGTAGACTGGGTCAGCCTCTTACCCTTCTCTGCGGTCCTGTAATACGCGTGCGTGCGTGGGGGAAAAACTCACTTTCGGTTCGAGGTAGTCTTGCCGTAGGCGTGGGTGTTGTAATGCGACGCAGGCTTGTGTGATGATCCCGACTTCTTGGTCAACAACGTCACTCCT
This sequence comes from Fonsecaea erecta, assembly GCF_001651985.1. Lineage (NCBI taxonomy): Eukaryota > Fungi > Ascomycota > Eurotiomycetes > Chaetothyriales > Herpotrichiellaceae > Fonsecaea > Fonsecaea erecta. Next base: position 1,207,173 of record NW_017387251.1, on the reverse strand, counting down.
CCTTTCTCGTTGGCTTGGATGGACACGGCCTTGTCGTTCACGAAGCCGGCGTGTTTTCTCGAGTGCTTGTTGACGAGGTTGAAGGGATCGCGGGAGAACTGGACACCACCACCGGACTTCCTCTTGACCAGGAATGCATTGTTGTTTCCTGCGATTGATCAGTATCCTGGAGCTGGGGGTTACAGCATTCGTGGGCGGTGTGAACTTACGGACAACCTCCCAGATGAGGTCGCCGGAGACGTTTGGACGTTCAGACATTGTGACGGCGAGAAAACTGGTCGAGATTGTCGAGCTATTTCAGACTTGAACAGGCTCGAACTTTTTGGTTGATTTGTGTCTGGACTGCCATGGCTTCTGTGCGCAGGGACACCATTGGCTATGGCATTTGCCGGCTTGGCATTTCTCTACGGCGGAGCACTGATCGGTAATGCGAGGTCCGGACACGTCCGACTTGCGCCGCCGCGGCAGGCTGACGACAACGAGCCTATGCCCAAGACCAGGCCACCCCCAAATGCCTCAACTTCACTGCCACCACTGCCCAGCTTCACGCTGACCTTTGCCGCAGGGAGCGACGATTGCGCAAACCTCATAATGGGCACCAGGCTATGATCATTGCGATACGAAGCCTCATACTTGTCTAAGATCTAATCCACATTGTTCCGGAACCCCGCGTAACATCTGTCGATATCGAAAGAGAGAGCGAATACCGGCGCGATCATGGCATATATTCTCTACACGATCCTTTTCTTCTCCATCGCTATCTCAACAGGTACGTTGATTAATCTTGTCCTGCGAACTCTACCATACGACGAGCTGTAACTGATCCCGTCGCTCCAGTCCTATACTTCACGCGCAGCCGCTGGACACCATACCTCCCGATCGCGGTGCAAGACTTCTTCTCCCGATTAAACCCCTACACATACAGCCGTCTCCCGACTTCGTTCATGGGCGATGTCGAATCAGGTTTTACTTCCGCGGACTTCGACCTCAGTTCCAACATCATGGAGGGTGACAGCCGCGGCGGCCTCGACCAGAAGGCGAAGCGCGAGATCCAGAGGTTGATGAAGATCAGAGGCATCAATTTCGACGAAGCCAGGAGGGTGTACATGGAACAGCGATTCAAGAAGAATGGCATCGGAGAGGACGGAATTCCCAGGGACCCCAAGTTCGTGTCGTTCTCATAGACGGAACTACGGACCACGGCGTTTTTGTTTGTTGGGTCGGCTTCACGGTGTGGACAATGGATGGACTGCGCCGGCACAGCTGGGGCAACGCACTTAATGTTTGGGAGGGAGTACTGGGGAGGTTCAAGACTTTTCTTTCAAGCTGCTTTGTGCAGAACCGTGTCTCCACGACTATTGTGGTGGACACTTGGGCTCCATGTGCGAGATCGATCTCCAATGGAATGATTTCCCCGTTACAACATTCTGTTGCCTTTGCTCCTCATCTCTTGCGCCGTTCGGACACAGAAAGAATGAGTGAGTTCTAGGTAGGGAAAGTCCAGGCTCTCGGGGGTCTAGAAATCGACTATCGTGCCGTGAACGCATGACTCTACACATGTTGATAGTTCCAGCTCTCGAATGATCCAAACATCCAGCCAGGCTCTCCAGCAACCGACAAGGGAAACCGCATGGAGCATGTATACAATCCGTTACGCCGACGGCATCACTGCAGGACGGCACATATCGGATTTGGTTAACCAACAATCACAGAACTAGCCAATTCAAATCGAGTGGGCCTGGGACCCTAAGAAGGGAGGGAGTGCATTGCGCCAATATTGCCCGACACGCACGACGCTCGTGATGTGGTCACGCATGGATGGTCCCAGCATTCCGGGAATCAGGAGGTGGATGGCGAACTCGTCGTCGTGACGGGACAGTCGGCCAGCCAGCCAGAAACTGCGCTTGAAGAGGCCGTGGGCCATGGATGCACCCACCACAGAGAGTCAGACACGATGTCGTCCTCCTGAGCGCAGCAACTCAGATGCATCCGTTGCTCTGGACCAGGGCAGGATACAGGGCGCTCCAGATATTACTCGCGTCTTTTACGTGGAACCTGATCGCGCCCAGACGTCCCTTCTCTGCTCTACCGGCCACGAGAGGTGGTAATGCCTGTTTTACATAGTATTCCCCCATGTCCGTGGTTCCTAACATCCTCGCATAGCGTGAGGCACCCTCTTCCACGGCGCCTCTTTCTTCTCGGGTTGATGCGAGATAGTTGGCTGGCATTTTTTGAGAGTTGGGCCATCACACCAGTTGTGTCCCTGCACCAAGGGAAAGGCCCATGTAGATTATGTACAGCTTCATTTGAATGACTGTGTTCTTTGTCGCTTGCCTTTTTACAAGCTCTTTTGGCTAGACGTAATATCTAAAATGACAGACTGCCCACGCAACGCCCGCTCGGCGGTGCTCAGAGGCAATCTTGGCCGGGTTCCTGCACAGAATCCATCATCCCGTGGCGTGTACCTCTCTGTCGGACAATAGGTTAGAACTCACTGGACCTTTTTCGCATCGTCAGCCAGATATTCCCTTTCGTCTTTTCCTTCGACCATTTTCATTATCATTTCTGCTTCTCGACTCTGCTTTTCCCACTCCTGCTTCCCCATCTTCGTCTCTCGCCTGAACAGCTCATCGTTCGGCTTTCGATAACTTCCACCCAGACGATCCCACAGCGTGGTGAATTGGCCATAGTTGACGTTGAATGCCAAATGATGCATAGTGTGACACGCTGCGCCATTGATAATGGGAGAGTTGGCGTAGTACTCTCCGTCATGGATGAAAATAGTCCAGATGTTGATGAAGGCGAAGAGAGCAATGTAGGCGAATTTCTGCAACGGGAACAGGAACGGGAAAAGATGGTACGGTATGGACTGCGCAAAGCCGTCCAGAGGGTGAAAAGCGTGCGACGCATAAGGCGTAGGCACGATCCATTTGTGATGTGGCTTGTGTAGATGTTTGTACAAAATCGGGTGGTGTAGGCCGCGGTGAATCCAGTAAATGCAGAGATCGGTGAAGAGGACGAAGAAAGGGAATTGGAGGACGTTGTACCATCCAAAAGGAGCCTCACTGGGGAGGTCGTAGAGTTTAGAGTAGCCACGCACTTCGAGGAGCATGCAAAGTGCGGTCAACAGAGACATGCCCGGCATGGCGCGGTTGGCTTGGCTGATTTCCTTGCGGATCTGATTCTTCAGGTATTTTGGATGTTGAAAGGTGGTCTTGTCAAAGATGAAGTAGTACGAAAGCGAAGCGCAAAGGAAGTAGAGAACCAGTCCAAAGAGCCTGGAGCAGCAAGTATTAGCGGATGGACTTGTTTCGAGTTGTCAAGGGTGCTGTCTCAAGCTCACCAAACTATAAAGAACAGGCTAATGCCTTGCCTGAAAATATTGTCGCGAGGCCATGAGCTGCTGTAGGTCCATTCCGTCGGGTCCAAATTGACGAGACGCGAGGCGGGTTCGTAGATGTATGTATATTGCGGCGCAGAGGTCGCGCTCTCCCGCATGCTCGAAAAAGTGGAACTTGATCCATTGTTGAATTTCTGCTGAAGATAGGACGATGGGCTGGCGGGTAATAATGTCGCGTAGACGCGGTCAAGGATGAGGGTATCGACGATTTCCAGGACGATATCCATGATGAGGACCGTACGAGGGAAGCAGTGCCGCGTCGACTCCGCACTGGAAATTCAGCACTGCTGCTCGCCCGAGGCGTCTGAGACGTTGACCGACAAGGCGAATGAACAATTAGAAGGAGACAATGTTGAGGTTCGGATGGTATCTAGGTTCGAGGAGAGCGTCTGAGGATGGTCAAGACTTCGCTACATAAGGAGCAGAAGAAGTGGCGTGAAATGGCATCTCGACGATCCGAAAGCCCGATAGCGGACGGGGTTGAAATTATTTGTTTGAAAAGGTGGAGAGTGTATGGCTCAGGCTGGGCTAGCAATTGGCTCTAGGATTGGCGGTGACTTGCTCAGACCCTTTTTTCCCGTGTAGCTGGCGCAGGTTGTGGAGGTGATAACACAGTGGCATTGGAGCATTCAAGCTTCAAGTGGAGGAAAATCGCAGACAACTGACAACATCCGAGAAGTGGTGTGCTTCACCGTAATCCCCTGCTTCATCACGTGAGAGATCGGCTAACTTGCCTTCACCGAAACAACTCCTTCCCTGCGTCATCAATCGACAAATTTGTGCAATTCATATTCCACCTGGACAGCAGAAACACATAGTCAATGGACAAGAGCTTCCTCTCGCAATTCTTTCTCTAGCATGCTGGCCTAATCGCTCTCTCACCACTACTCATTTCGTCTTGCCCGGACATGATGTTCGAGCTCGGCGCAACCACTTACAGTCATTCCTCGGTCCCTTGATCCTCTGAATTTCGAGTATTCTTTTCGTCTCCCCGTATTCTTGGCTCATGACGTCTCAGCGTAGCCATGGTCTCTCACCTGCTTCGATTGAGACCATTGCAGGCTTGTCTGCCGGTCTCATATCCACTGTGATTGTCCATCCTTTGGATATCATCAAAACGAGGTTGCAGGGTAAGGTGTGATGTCCCAGAAGGTCAAGAGACTGTCCTATTGATATCCTGAAATAGTCGACACTTCCGCCCACCCGCTCCTCAATTCCTCTCGAGCTGTTCTTCGCGATATCTTGCGCAATGAAGGCCCGAGTCGACTCGCAGCAATGTACCGAGGGCTGAGCCCCAACCTGGTGGGAAATTCTGCCGGGTGGGCATTGTACTTCTTGTGGTACCGTGAAGCTCAAGATGCTATCCGAAGCCTCCGAGGCTATTCTGCCGGTCAACAACTCACGGCTGTCGATTATCTCACGGCCTCCTCTGCTTCTGGCCTCCTCGCTGCCATCCTGACGAATCCTATCTGGGTGGTGAAGACGCGGATGCTCTCCACCTCCGCCTCTCAAGCGGGAGCATATCCGGGTTTGATGTATGGGCTGCGAGCAATATACAGGACAGAAGGGATACGTGGGTTTTTCCACGGCCTGACTCCTACGCTCGTCGGTGTCAGTCATGGTTCGCTGTATTTTGTGGCGTATGAGAAGCTCAAGTTGTGGCGCAAAAAGTCCAAGAGAGACCAGCCACTTTCGAACCTAGACACCATCATGGCTTCTTCATTGTCCAAAGTCTTCGCTGGGACCGTGACATATCCTCATCAATTGGTGCGGGCTAGGCTGCAGACATACGATCCGAGTGCAACCACACATGTCAGGGGTCCAGGTGTCATCGCCTTGATCAAACAGATTTGGCGCAACGAAGGTTTCGTGGGCTATTACAAAGGTCTCTTTCCCAACCTTCTTCGTGTTGTCCCCAGCACATGTGTCACTTTCCTCGTGTATGAGAATACTCGATGGGCTTTGCCGAGGATGTTTGGAGGTGTGGAGGAGGAGCCCGCCATCGCCACGGGGGTGGCGCGAAAAGGGGAAAGGCCCCTGTGAGAAAGAATCAAGCGGTCAGAGCATTCGCCAGACTGTGCTGCATGAAATTGGCTCCTGCAGCATCCCACGCCATCCAGGTTTCATGATCAGCGGTCGTGTGGCCTAGTAAATAGGGGACCGGTGGCTCCTTAATACTACTGTCTTGGTAAGAGTCTCTTCACCATCTCGAGGCAGCGGTTGGGTCAGTCGCCAGGTCTGCGCGAATTTACATTACTCAATTGAGTAGTCGAGGCCTAGTTTCGGCGGCCTCCGAAGCGGGATGGAACGCACTAGGTACATCAGACTCAGAGTCGATCGTTCGCTTCTGGCACGTCACAAGGCCATAAGAGGCGGACATGGAACGCGGCCCTGATCGAGGCCACCGATCATGAGGGTTGTCGGCAGATCAGCTAGGCAGCATTTCAAATTTCCACTTTCGAATACTAGGTCTCCCCACTGGATTTGCAAGACTACTGTAAGTTTACAATCACCATTATGCATGCCTACAACCCAGTACCTTGCATAGCATTAGAGCACGTAGCCTTATCCACCTCCCTTCCAAGCTAATCTCCATCTCCCGGGACGACAAAGGAGATATGTTGGAGACAAGCAGAAGCTTGCCGAGCGTAACCTTGGGGTGGAACGGGGCACGTGTGGCGGGCTCTGTCTGCAGCGGTCCGAAGCCCGTTGCGAAAGGGTGGGTGCAAGGCGTATGCCAGGTCTGTTCCTGCGTCAATGCATTGACGCACGAGTTGCGAGAGTGCCTCGAGATTTGCTGGCACGAGCAGAAAAAGCAACTTGTCGCCCGCCAGCCTGTGGTAAACTATGAAATCAACCGTCGTGTTTGGGAAAGTGTATGTAAGGCTTACCCGTCCTGCAGCTTTTAGTTCCTGCACCGGATTGGGCCTGGGGACAGCGGCAGCACCCAGTGCATGGCCCAAAGAGAGGGGTTTTCGTAGCGTGGGAACGAAATGGGTGGGATTCTATGATCTAGCTCCCAGGCCCCTTGGTGAACGCCTGCTCTGAAGTTGCATTGCGATTGGTCACCCACCCCTGGTTGGTGGCGGTCGGACTTGACTTTGCTAGCGCCCATGGCACCTTCTGCCGACGTTCGAGAAGCTATTTCTAGTGTGCTTCTAGCGTCTTTCTAGCGGCCATCTCTAGCCCTGGCGCTAGTTCCGAATGGCTAGTGGCCCCCAATGAGCAAGGTGGCTGGGAGAAAGGCGGGGCATTGGTGGAGCCTTGCAACTCTGAGCAAACCGCCCGAGCCGAACAGAGAATCCTCTCCATGCCTGGGACGAACTCATCCCACGCCTTCGATGCCCGTCTCCACTCATCGAAGGAAGAGGAAGTGCCGTCCTGTTCTTACCACTCGGGATCCCTTGATGGAGGAGGTGCTGCGGAATACATCATGTGTGGTTTCCTGAATCCATTGCTCGCATCTGGCACGGGGGCCCTTCTACCAGCACGTCTTGCCAATCACCTCGTTAGTTGAGCCCATGCCACTCGTCATCGCATGACCCTTCGATGGCGTGTAGTCTTCCCGGGGCAGGCATCAGCCGGCCCCGAGCAGCATCATCATCATCATCTTTCTGATTAGTGTCTCTTCGTTCACTATGTAGATTATGCACGCTGTCCGCCCACATCTCTATCAGTAGATGCTCACTGCTTTGAACCTGTCTTTGACTGGCACTCAGACATACTGTAGGAGAAGTTGGGCCGGACGACAGTGCCGGTCACTTCCCGTCTGC